>NC_141149.1:10598803-10906206 GCF_053477565.2 Lygodium microphyllum | reverse complement strand
GAGATGCAGGTTTGGTCATCATAGTCATCTATGTGGATGACTTGATTATTACAGGTGATAGTGATAGTGGGATTGCTGAAGTCAAGGATTCTTTGAAGAAAAAGTTTGAGATGAAGGATTTAGGTGAGCTAAAATACTTCCTTGGCATTGAGGTGATCAGATGTGATGATGGTATATGGCTATCCCAAAGACAGTATGGCTTGGATATGTTGTCCAAGTATGGTATGACAGCATGCAAACCACTTTCAGTTCCGTTGGAGCAGAATGTAAAGTTGAGTACTGATGTTGGGGATAAGATAGAAGACCCTACTATGTTCAGGAGGATAGTGGGGAGTTTGATCTACATGACCATTACAAGGCCAGACTTGAGCTACGCTGTTGGCCTTGTGAGTCAGTTTATGCAAGTACCTAGAAAGCCACACTTGGATGCAGTCAGACGCATATTGAGATATGTGAAGTCCACATTACATTATGGACTTTTCTATGAGGCAAGTACAGATGTACAGGTGTTTGGATACACAGATGTAGATTGGGCTGGTAGTATGTCTGATAGAAGATCTACCAGGATACATGTTCTCTCTAGGTAGTGCAGCAGTTGCTTGGAGCAGCAAAAAGCAATCTACAGTTGCTTTGTCGAGTATAGAGGCTGAGTATAGAGGTGCTGTTGTTGCAGCATGTGAGGTAGTATGGCTGCAAAAGTTATTGGCTAATTTGGATGTGCAGATGGAAGGTCCAGTTGTCATTTATTTGACAACATGAGCAGTATACAGTTGGCTAGGAACCCTGTGTTCCATGCCAGGACAAAACATATTGAGGTACACTACCACTTTGTGAGAGAGAAGGTACTAGCAGGTGAGATTGACTTGGTGTATGTCAGCACGCAGGATCTGATAGCTGACATCTTCATGAAGGCATTGGGTACAGAGAAGCTTCAAAAGTTTCGAAGCTTACTTGGAGTTGCAGAGATCCAGTTGAGCTTGAGGGGGAGTGTTGAGATGACAAGCTCAACACATGCGGACATTGATGATGGACCGCCTAGTTAGATGGGTCCACACGTCTACACTTAGCACGTCGGTGGTCATTATGACTCTCACATGGCCACTGACTCATTACTTATTATATTCAGGTTGTTACACCTATTTACAACTGGTATAGTTATAGCGCCAGTCGACTAGTGTAGTCGGTTATGCATTGTTTGACTTAGTAGGCCACTTTCCTTTTATGTTGTATCTTATTTATACTTTGTGTACATTGTAAAGTGCGTAGAAGAAGAAGAAGAAACCAGCAAGAAAACGTTTTGGCCTCCATCTCTCTTCTTGTCTCTTGAGTGAGCTTCTCCTTGTGCATTCTGTGTGTGTTCGACGCAGCATCTTGAGCAAGTCTCCCCACCACGCTATTCTTGACAGGAGCTACCAGTGTATGCGAGAGAGAAGGCAACTCATATCGGCATCAAGGTAAGCTCACTACACTCGTAGGATCGACGGTGCGTCGGCTATGTGAGAGGTAGCCATTAGAGCTCGCTTTGGAACGCTTGAAGCAATAAGCGGTCAGTGGGTCTTGGCGGTCAAGCAAAAGCTCCCACATTTTGGTTCTGTTGCCGGGACCAACGGATTCAAGCTTGAGCGCTTGCACGCCTCATATTGAGCATCGAAGTAAGGGATTCATCCCCGAAACGAATCTTGAGATAGATAGTAAGGTTGGGTGTTTTGATCTTCGGAACAAGTAAGTATTCTGGGTTAGTTTGTTTATTTGATGATTGGAAAATAGGGAGAAGTCATTTCAGTTTGTTACTTTCGATTATTGTTGCATTTAGTATAAGATAGGATTAGAAAATTGAACCGAGAAAGGGTAGGGTTTGCTGTTGCAAAACAGGGCAAAATAGGGCATAAATCATGCAAAAAATGGCAAAAAGCTTGCTTGGGATGCTTAATGTCGGCAAGTGAGTGATTAGGAGCGTCAATGCCTTACCCAAGAGGGGATTTAAGAGCCAAGAGGCCAAGGGAGAGCTCATTTGCAACCATTGCAGTGAGAAAGAGAGAGAGAGAGAGAGAGAGAGAGAGCCCCCGCAAAGATTCGATTCGATCTCGTCATCGGAAAGCCTACCACTAACCCTAGGTATACCAATCACTTCCCTTGGTGCCTTAGTTGGAATCTGAAAGTTTGTGCTTGGAGTGATTTTCTGAGTCGTGAGATTTGATCGAAATCGTCATCACGCGGCATTCATTGCGCCACGTTCGGCCCGTCTGAGTGGCGTTTGTTAGGCCAAGTCCCAGACTCGGCCCTCGGACCCTACCATTCGGACCTCGACCCAGAAACCGTAATCGGCCCTCGGCCCTTTGTCCAATCGGCCCGTCCGAGTGACGGCACTTGGCCTTTTGACCAACTTGACACCTGAAGTCCACTCGGCTCGACATTTGGCCTGAAGTCCACTTGGCCCCATTTACTAGTTCGGCCCTCGACCTAGGACCCGACTCGACCCTCGGCCCAACACTTGACTCGGCCCATCCGAGTCATACCACTCGGACCTCGGCCCGTGAAAAACTTTTTGTACCCGGACTAGTGCGATTCGGCCCATTCAAGTCACCCACTCGGCCCCTACAATTCAGACCATTTGGGCCGAGTGTGTATTTGCCTCAATTTCTCAAAAATTTAACCTAACCCAGCTGGAGCTCAGTAGCACAAACTGTCGCAAGCCCTCCTAACGCTCAGAACTTGATTCCGGTGCGTGGAATAGACAAAATCATAAGGCGCAGTCGCGTAGCAGTTTGAGTGGGCTGTCGCAATACCTAGAAACCTAGAGACCTATGTTGAGATATCGAGCACCACTCGTGATATGCCAGGGTGATCGTTGTGCATTTATGTCACCGACTTGTCAGTTGTAGATGCGGTTGGTACACCGCCCATGAATAATAGCTAGATGACAGCTATCCTTATCTACTCTAGTTCGTGGCTTAGTTAGTATGCCACCTTAGTTAGTTGAGTTTGGTTTGAGACCCACATATAGGGTTCTTCTATTTTTATGTACTTGAGATCTTTTGGCTTACACAACTAAGAAGAGGAAAACTGTTTTCAGCCTCCACCTTTGTGTGTATTCCCCCCCATTGTGCAAGCAAGAAAGCTACAAGTGAGACTCCTTCCTTCTCTCCCACAATCTTCACATGGTATTAGAGCCTTGTTCGTGGTAAGGAGCTCAAGAAAGCAAGCCAAGTTCGTGGCGTTCTGGTAAGAGGACCAGTGTTGCTTTCATTTTTCTGCTTTGGGAGCAAGTCTCTACAGGTAGCACAGCCGGAAAGTGCAAGAGTGCATTGTCTCAGATTGAGATGCCCTTCGCTGTGTAGCAAGAGGGCAGTATATGCTACGGGCAAGGGCTTTAGCCCTTGGTTGCTCTGTTTTTTTTATTTGAGGCCATTTCGGGGCCTGTTTTGGAGGCGAAAGTCTTCTGCATGCACTCAAGAAAAGGTCATGTTTTATGCTGTGAGACCACTATTCTACAGGTCGGTGAAAAGTTACCACAGAAATTGCATCATATGCTTGTGTGTAGAGACATTGGGAGTTACAGAATCATCCTTGGTTCCTGTTTATGCAAAATTCGTCACTAGGAAGTGATTGTGTGATCAAATACCACTTTCGCGCAGATTTTCCCTTGTGAGGGTGAAGCTGTGTTTTTTGCAGTGACAGAATTTTTTGCAGTGTTCTGTAATGGCGTCTGATTCTCTTTCACAGATTGTAACTGAAAAGCTTGACAAGAACAACTTCCAAGCATGGAAGTTTAGAATGACGAATTTCCTTATGGGAAAAGGATATTGGGAATTTGTTGCAGGAAATGAAGAAGAACCAGTTCTTCCTGATGTTCCCAATCAACAGCAAATGCACACATTTAAAGCATGGCATGAGAGAGCTACGAAAGTTATGTACTGGCTGTCTATCAATATTTCAGACTCTATGATTGTGCATATTCAGGATGCAAGTACGCCAAAGGAGGCATGGGATACTTTGTCAAAAATGTATAGCACAAATACGCAAGCCAGGAAAATGCAGCTCAAGCAAGAGTTGCATAATGTGCAAAGAGAAAGTATGAGCATCAATGACTACCACATGAAGGTGAAGAAGATTGCAGATGCACTTGCTTCCATTGGGTCGCCAGTGGAAGATGATGATTTAGTTTCTGTGACCTTGAATGGTCTAGGAAAGGATTATGCGCAGTTTCGGACATCCATTTCAGTTCGTGACAAATTTCCTGATTTTGAGGAGTTGATTGCTCTTCTAATTTCTGAGGAGCAGAGAAATGGTGGTGCATCTTCTTCAGGAGGAACTTCAAAAGAAGCTGTCTTCTACTTAAATGCTGGAAGAGGTAGAGACAGAGGTAGAGGAGGCCGATCTGGAGGTCGTGGTAGAAATCAGAATATGCAGCAAACTCAAGAAAACCAGTCCTATGGAGGAGGACGTGGTAACTCTAGAGGCAGGGGGAGCCAAAGAGGTCGTGGTGGATGGCAAAGAGGCCAAAATGCAAACAGTAATGTTGAATGCTACTACTGTGGTAAAATGGGTCATATGGCTAAAGACTACTATAAAAAGCAGAATGACATCATGAACGGAAAATTGCAACAAGGGAATTATGCATCTGCTAGTAGATAGGGTGATGACAGAAATGAGCATTTGTTTATGGTGTAGCACATGAATAATTCTGTGACAAGTGCAGAAGAAAGCAACGGTGTATGGTATGTTGACTCAGGTGCATCAAACCACATGACAGGTCATGCAGAATGGATGGAGGATGCAAGGAAAATGGAAAAACCAGGATTTGTGGAGACTGCTGATGATACTGCACATCCTATTGTGCAGATTGGAAAAATTCCTTTGTCTATGCAGGATGGGAAAAAGAAGTACCTGTCCGATGTATTTCATGTCCCAAATATCACTAAGAATCTGGTTTTTGTTGGTCAAATGGTTGAGCAGGGCTTGCAGGTCAGATTTAATCCTCATGGATGCTTTGTTGAGGATATGAAAAATAAAGGTCGCTTGATAGCAAAAGGAAAGAAGAAGGGAAGAATGTTTATGTTGGATGCAGACATGCCTGAATTGATTGCAGCAATGTTTGCACATGGGACCGGTGTAGTTGCAGATATTGATATCTGGCATAAACGCATTGGTCATGTTAATGTACAGCGACTTAAATCAATGCAGGCCCAAAATATTGTTGCAGGATTGCCTAAATTCAAGGTTGCAGAAATGCATAAGGTATGTGAAGCCTATCAGTTTGGAAAATATGCAAGGAAACCATTTCCTAGACATGTTCAAGAGAGTAAGAAGCCATTGGAATTAATCCACTCTGATGTGTGGACTACTAAAGCTGCATCTCTTGGAGGCTGTCATTATTTTGTCACTTTTATTGATGACTATAGCAGAAAAGTTGGGGTGTATTTTATGAAAAATAAAAGTGAAGTTTTTGGGCATTTCAAAACTCTTAAAGCTATGGTTGAAAAGAAACAGGCCTACAGATAAAATGCCTAAGGTCAGATGGAGGGGGAGAGTATCTCTCAAATGAGTTTGCAAGGTTTCTGCAGGAGCATGGCATAAAGCAGCAATATTCATGCAGTCATACCCCACAACAAAATGGAATTGCAGAAAGGAAAAACAGGCATATTGGAGAGGTATCTCGTGCCATGGTCAACGAAAAAGACTTGCCAAGGGCTGAAGCAGTTGCTACAACAGTCTACATAATGAACAGGACTCCCACTGCAGCAATACATGGGATGACTCCAGAGGAGAGGTATACTGGTAGGAAACCAGATATTTCTCATTTGAAGATTTTTGGTTGCATTGCCTATGTTCATGTGCCAGATGAGTTGAGATCCAAGTTGGATCCAAAAGCTGAGAAGTGAATCTTTATTGGTTACTCTTTGCAGCAGAAAGGGTATAGATGCTATAACCCTTCTACTCGTAAGTTTACAGTGAGCAGAGATGTTATTTTTTATGAGATGAGTAGCTGGTATAAACCAGTAAATGTGATTGATGATGTAGATGCACAAAATGGTAATGCTGCACAGAATTCACAACAGCAATCACAAAATATTAGTGGACCTAGAGCGTCCTCTAGCAGTGGTTCACATCCTTCACCATGGACAGACAGATTGAGATCAGGAGAATCTTCTCAAAGCAATGCAGATAGTGGTATTCAGGTATCACGAAAAGGAAAAGAGAAGATAGATCAGCCCATGTTTGATGTGAATGCAGGTCACTCTTATGTGGATAGTGAATCCAGTGGCTCAGAACAGAGCATTGATGATGAGTTGGGTATTCCTTCTATTGTTACACCTGGAGTAAGGAAGACCAGGGATGTTTTGAGAGCACATGGGAGTGAACCTACTTTGCGCAGGTCCACCAGAGCTAGGTATCCTGTGGATAGGCTGAAATATGATGGATTTATAGCCATTCACTATGCCTATATGGTCAAAGAGATAAAGGAACCAGAACCCACTTCTTTTGAGCAAGCCATGGGAAAAGAAAAATGGGAGAAAGCCATGGATGAAGAAATGGATGCCTTGGAAGCAAATGCTACATGGGAATTGGTACCTTTGCCTAAAGGTAAGAATGTAAGTGGGTTTATAAGGTGAAGCACAATGGAGATGGTTCTGTGAACAGATACAAGGCAAGATTAGTAGTCAAGGGGTATGCACAAACATATGGCATTGATTATGAAGAAACATTCAGTTCAGTTGCAAGGATGGCAACCGTAAGAGCAGTCATTGATATGGCCGCATCAAAGGAATGGTCTTTACATAAGATGGATGTAAAGAATGCCTTCTTGCATGGTGATTTGCAAGAAGAGATATATATGGAGCAGCCACCAGGTTATGTGCATGCTGTTCATCCTGAGTTTGTTTGCAGGTTGAAGAAAGCATTGTATGGCTTGCAGCAAGCACCTAGAGCATGGTCTGACAAGATAGGATAGTATCTTGTCACTATTGGCTTTCAAATTTCCAAGGCAGATTTCTCACTTTATGTGAGAAAAACAGAGAAACGTATTATGCTACTTGTCATTTATGTTGATGATTTGATTATGACACGTGACAGTGATGAAGATATCCTTCATGTGAAAATGCTAGTGAAGCAGAAGTTTGAGATGAAGGATTTGGGAGAGCTGCGTTATTTCTTGGGCATTGAGGTGATTAGATCACCAAGTGGGATACGGCTCTTGCAGAGGCAGTATGGATTGGACATGCTGTCCAAATATGGGATGATAGACTGTAAGCCTATTTCAATTCCTTTGGAGTAGAATGTGAAGCTGAGCGCAGATGCAGGTGAGCTTCTGGAAGACCCTACTATGTATAGACGCATAGTAGGAAGTTTGATTTATATGACTATTACCAGGCCAGATTTGAGCTATGTTGTTGGATTGGTAAGTCAGTTTGTGCAGGCTCCAAGGAAACCGCATTTGGATGCAGCTAGACGCATAGTCAGGTATGTGAAGTCCACATTGCAGTATGGACTACTTTATGAGACTGGGGTTCAGATACAGTTGCATGGATACACTGATGCTGATTGGGCTGGTAGTATTTTTGATAGACGATCTACCAGTGGGATATGTGTTCTCTTTTGGGAGTGCTGCAGTCACTTGGAGCAGCAAGAAACAACCTACAGTTGCCTTGTCGAGCACAGAGGCTGAGTACAGGGGTGCAGCAATGGCTGCATGTGAGGTAGCTTGGTTGCATAAGCTACTTTATGATATGCATCAGCCTACAGATGGGCCAGTTGTCATTTATTGTGACAACATGAGTAGTATACACTTGGCAAATAACCTAGTCTATCATGCTAGAACAAAGCACATTGAGGTGCATTATCACTATGTGCGGGAGAGGGTTTTACTAGGTCTTATTGATCTAGTTTATGTCAGCACAGAGGATCAGGTAGCTGACATATTTATAAAGGCATTGGGCGCAGAGAAGCTGCGCAAGTTCAGAGACCTGCTTGGTGTGCAGGAATTGGGATTGAGCTCAAGGGGGAGTGTTGAGATATCGAGCTCCACTCATGATATGCCAAGGTGACCGTTGTGCATTTATGTCACCGACTTGTCAGTTGCAAATGCGGTTGGTAGACCGCCCATGAATAATAGCTAGATGACAGCTATCCTTATCTACTCTAGTTCGTGGCTCAGTTAGTATGCCACCTTAGTTAGTTGAGTTTGGTTTGAGACCCATATATAGGATTCTTCTATTTTTATGTACTTGAGTTCTTTTGGCTTACACAACTAAGAAGAGGAAAACTGTTTTCAGCCTCCACCTTTGTGTGTATTCCCCCATTGTGCAAGCAAGAAAGCTACAAGTGAGACTCCTTCCTTCTCCCCCACAATCTTGACAACCTAGAGGCAACCCGCTGAGCCATAAAACCCCGATTGGACCCAAAAAAGGCCAAGGCAACGTAACCAAAAAGCCCTAAATCCCGTCAAGACGGCCAGAGAATTGATCAACAAAGCCTATCAAGCCCAGAACAAAGCGAGGGTGCATAAGACGCTTAGAGGCTGTTTGTTGCACTCACCTTGAATTTCCGCACTTAAAGTGCACTTAAGGAAAATTGAAAGCCTAATTGCGTACAAGTGTACTAGAAAGAACACACGCACTGAGTGGAGATAAATTGAGGACTGTATTTAATAAGTCAAGGAACTCACTCAAATAAGCCACTCAAGGAACCCACGAATAGGAGAGAACCCACAGACTGAGACAAACCATCAACACATGAAGTAGGACCAAGCAAGTGGCGCAAACGAAGTGGATTTGACAAACCTACTCAACCTGATCGATAGCTTGGTGGAGCATGAGAACTCGAATATGGCAGAGAGAAGCTTAGATCTCAGGTCTAACGAGGAACTCGACTTAGACGTCTTCCTAGAGGCTATTCAGAACTGGTCAGCAGCCTACGATACGCATACCCGGTATGAGCACCGCGATCGGATAGCAGATGCTATCGCAGACTTAGAAGAAGAGAGAAAGCTAGCCCACAAGGCGTTTTGAAGCATAGCCGTATATAATAGAGACCAGCAGGCTAGGAGTCAAAGGCAAAACACAGAGTTATGTGAGGTGCAGTGACGAGTACTGAACTTAGCCGGTAGAAACTGAATGGATCACGAGAGAGCCCTAGAAGGAGACTTAACGCTGAGTGAGCTTCTTATCTAAGAGCCAGTCTAAAATCCCAACAGTCGCAAAGCAGCTCGACAAGTACCAACCCCACGACAATCCATACAGGTTTGTAGAGCAATTCGAGCAAGTTTGCGAAGCCAATGGCCTCAGCGACCTGACTCAGTGCTCTAAAGTGTTAGTACGATCTAAAGATTTTCCAAGCCTAGATACTCCAACAATCTGTTAGTATGACTGATGAGTGTCAAGTAGAAAGAGAAGGAGGACATTTGCGATTACGTAACCCACGTGAGGAGCCTCTTTAAGAGAATCCCTACAGGCAAACGACCGAATGAAAGAGCAGTTTCAACTGTGTTTATCAGTGGAATTCGAAACAAGGAACTGTATAAGGCTTTGGCAGCCAACTCAAGCTTGCAGCCGGATGCGCTAGCTAGGGTCTTTGAGGAAGCCATCAGAGTTGATGATCAGCTGAAAGAGTGGAGCTCCAAGAGCTCCAACTCAGAAGAAGTCAACTCGCGAATTTTAGAAAGAGCATCAGCCTCTAGTGAATGACCAGCCCCATCATCCCAAGATAAGGGGAAGGCCACCGAGACAAACCAAGACTTGGCTGATGTCAAGATGGAGATAGTCAAGCTGCAAGACCTATGGAGATGACCAACGTAGCCACACGTCCAATGTGTGTATTGTGGCAGAAACCATTTTCCGACCGAGTGTCAAGACCCTCAGTCGAGACCTTGCGCTAACTGCGGCAGGTTTGGTCACGACATTGTACATTGCAAATTGCCTAGGAGACTTCCGTTCTCCCAACCAGATGATCAACCTTACCTAGCGAATAGGCCGCAGCCACTCTTTGGAAGGGGAGCCCCATTGGCCCTTCCTGTGCCTAATGACATTAAGCCAGTTATCCCTAGGGTGGACATAAACCCTACAGGTATACCTAGACTGCATGGTCCCTATGTGACCCATCCACCGAATGACGCTCCAGTCCACTATGTGGAAGAGCCAAATGAGGAAGAGACTTACTTATACCCTTATGTCTCTCACGACGACGAGGGCAATGCAGTCCTTATGGACTATCGACCAGTACCAGTGATGGCGTTGGGGAGAGAATGAGATAGAGGCCTAGGAGGGCAAACGCAAGATCCAATCATCTATTGGACTTGTGGTCACCCAGGTCATGTCTCATCACGTTGCCCCGAGAGGGAGCAGTAAAACAGAGACAAAGCTGACCTAAGGTGCGTTGAGTGCAGAATCACCCATCTCTTCGTCAATTGCCCAAAGCGGAAACTTTCCGCAAGTTCAGCCAACATACCATCTATTCGATTGGGGTTGTTTGGTGTCAAGAACCTTGATGGGGAGGCCACACTCATCCCATTGCGGATCATGACCCATGCCCAGACAAAGCAAGCCGGCATATCACTACCGGGACCCAGCAACCTTGATGCAGCCTCGATAGGGAAGAAGAGTCGCAGGTGAAGGAAGAAGAGGTCGGAGGCTAAGATTGCACTGAAAACTGAGAGTTCTGCCTATTGGAAACAAGGTCATGGATGTAGAGGCACAAACTTCAGTCCCCCAAGATGGCCGAAAAAGGAAGTACCAAGGTAGGGGAGTACCCGCATCTAAAGCGCCAACTTGAGGCCATAGAGAAAGTGAAGGACTGGGTGAAAGAGGCCCAAGAGCACTTAAGGGATGCTGAGCCCATCCTAGAGGACGAGATCGATGATCTCACCAGCATGAACACGGCGGTCTCACCCCCTCGACCAAAGTCAAGAGATGTAACCACACCACAGGCAGCACTCCTTAGGCCAAGCCTTGATGCTGTAGGCCCACCAATCAGTCACGGCCATTGGCCAGGACAATCCGGTGGGATGAGCAACCGACAGCCTCTTTACCATGCTAGTGACCACCCCGGTGATGTTAAGCCTGGGAGACCTGCTTAAGCAACATCCCACCCTATGGCAAGATCTCAAGCAGTGGGTTGAGGGGTCACGAGAACAAGCTGTGGATCTGCATGATCATGATGCAAAAACACAAATACTGAGTCTAACGCTACACTCTGTGCCAAAATCCTTGCACGTTAATGCCTTCTGGGAAGGCATCGAGATGCATGCAGTGTTACCAGTCCTAGCCTTAGGCGACACAACGAGAAAGGGGATCGTAGACATGGGAGCCAGGGTTAGTGTGCTAAGCCACGTAGTACTACAGACCTAGGGAAACCCACGTGTTGAGACCGCTCGGTTTATTTTCACATTAGCAAATGGCATCAGAGTGAAGCCATTTGGGGTACTTAAAAACTGGCAAGTGAAAATCGTAGGTGTCCTCGACTTTATAGTCATGAAGGGGGTGGACTACAATATCCTATTAGGCCGACCCTAGATGCGCAATGCAAGAGTTATCAAAGATTGGGGTAACGGCTTGATCTTCTTAGGCAATAGGACAGAACCTATGAGAAAAGAGATGGAAACTTGGAAGACCTCACCAGTCGACTTGGATGCCATCTCCGTGACGCTCAAGGGTGATGCTCAAGTCAAGAAGTCTTAAGGGGACCAAGTATATCGCATGCCCAAAGGATGAGCGAGATTGGATGCATATCCTTGCTATAGTCGACCTGCCGTTCTCGGATCAAGATGCGTATGAGCAAGCCATCAAGATGATGGCACAACTGACGACATGCCCCCTGTACCAGTTTGCATGATGGAAGGAACCCTTCTTGGGAGACCTAAGCCCGTCACCTTCCAAATGCCAAGCAACAAGAGAGAACTCCAGGAGACTCTGGAATACTTAACAGACAAGTTGGCTGAAAATTTAGCAGCAAAATTCAAACCACTCCAAGATCTCTTAGGCAAATCCAAGTGGCAATGGACCAAGGTGCATGACTTGAACCTTATGTACAACTGGGCCCTAGTCCCTGATCAACGATAAGAGATATACCAAGCCCTAGGAGATGATGAGTAGTCTGATGCAGAGGACTCTGATAACGAGTACGAAGACTATCAATCCTTCAGTGATGGAAGTGAGGGTGAGATGGACACAGTAGAATACGACACTGAGGGACATGAATAGAACAAATATGGGTGGACTCCAAGCCACAAAAGAGAAGTGTCCACAGGATAGAGTGAGGAATCATGCGCATGGATTGTGATCGTGCTTGGTTAGAACATGTAGGAGCCATAGACCTTGAGTAAGCAAATCTAGCTCAACCAAGAGTGACATCGATGCTTAGGGCAGAATCACCATTTGAACTATGACCACCAGGGGAGACCCCCTCTTCTAACGAAGACGGCAAGTTCGACTTTGAGTCGGAGGTAAGCTCGGATAGTGACCTAGAAATACCTAGGCTGCCCAAGACCTGACACACCAACGGGGACCTACCCGTCCACCTAAGGCACAGACGATTGAAGCAGGAAAGGGCAAACCAACCCAAGGACACACGAACAGATGAACAGTAAAAACCACGGGACCTCCCTAAACAATTTACAAAATTCAAGAAAGGAGATAGGTAGTGATCCTGTTGGGCGCCAAATGGCAAGGGCAAACGAGCGAACCAATCGAGGGACCAGCCAGGGTCAAGGAGGTGAACTTAGCCCAGGAAGGGGAGACACCCCGACCAGCCTTCATTGCCAATGACTTGAATGAGGAAGAAGAAATGAGTCTTGTCGCTCTCTTGCGAGAGTACGTAGATGTATTCGCTTGGTCCCTAGAAGAGCTTAAAGGGGTAGACCCAAGTGTAGTGACTCATAATATACCCATGACACCAGACCCAATGCCGGTGAAGCAGCGACCGTACCCAATGAATCCAAAGCACACTCATGTTGTCAAGGAAGAGATTGATAAGCTGATGAGAGCAGGATTCATTTATGAAAATGAGCACACGGACTGGGTATCACCCATAATCATTGTGATGAAGAAAAATGGAAAAATTAGAGTGTGCATCAATTACAAGAAGGTGAACACTGCTACTAAAAAGGACAATTATCCATTGCCATACACCGAGCACATGCTTGAAAGAGTGGTGGGTAAGGAGGCCTATAGTTTTTTGGATGGCTTCTTAGGATACAATCAGGTACAAGTGCATCCTGCCGACAGGCATAAGACTGCCTTCGCCATCGGGTGGGGCATCTTTGCTTACATAGTCATGCCTTTCGGGTTGACTAATGCCCCTACCACCTTCCAACGTCTCATGTGCACCATATTTAAAGACATGCTTCGCAGGGAGTTGGAAGTCTTTGTCAATGATCTCTGCATTCACTCGACCTAGATGGAACACTTAAACAAACTCCAAGCAGTCTTTGAGCGGTGTCGCCTATATCGTCTCTCCTTGAACCCCTTGAAATGTCAGTTTTGGGTGAAGCATGGATGCATCCTCGGCCACATGGTGTCGAAGAATGGCATTGCCACTAACTTCTCGAAAGTCAGGGTTATTGTCGACCTTCCACCCCCAACCAACTACAAGGGAGTTCAATGCATCTTAGGCCATACGGGATACTATCAGCGGTTTGTGCTAAATTATGCATTGATAGCCAGACCTTTATACAAGCTGCTGATTGTCTTTAAATGGACTAAAGCATGCCAACGAGCATAAGGAGAGTTGAAGAAGGCTCTAACCACAACACCAATTCTACGAGCCCTAGATTGGACCATTACCTTCCACATGCATATCGATGCTTCTAAATTTGCTGTGGAGGCAGTGTTATGCCAACCTGGACTATCCAGTGAGCTTTGCTAGCAGACAACTCACTGAGATGGAAATGAACTACTCGACAACAGAAAGAGAGGGCTTGGCCATGGTATTTGTTGTAACGAAGTTCCGGCATTATCTATTGGCTATACCCTTTACCTTCTTTGTGGACCATCGAGCCTTGCTATGCCTAGTGAATAAACCTTGCACTATAGGACGCATAGCTCGATGGCTCCTTCTGCTTTTGGAGTTTGACTTCTCCGTGGTTGTACGGAAGGGAAAACAACACTACATGGCTGATCATATGTCATGCATCCCCAAATGAGAAGCTGCTAGAGAAGGCATTACCGATGAATTGCCAGATGCCCACCTCTTTAACCTATCCATCAAGAGAGATTTATTCAAGGTCGATCTAATGCCATACTGGGAAGATAACATAGTCCAAGTGCTTGAGCACGAACTACCTAAACGACCGATAGAGAAGGCAAGGCTGAGGCAACTTATTCTCAAAATCCAACCCTACCAGTTGATAGTAGACCAACTATATCGCTTAGGAAAAGATGGATTGCTGCGCACATGCATGTGCAAACATGAGATGCACGACGTGCTCTCAAAGGCACATAGTGAAATTACTGGTGGACACTTTAGCGGAGACACGACGGCCCACAAGGTGTTGCAGTCTCAACTATGGTGGCCAATGCTATTCCATGATGCCACATGATTTGTTAAGCATTGTGATGAGTGTCAGAGGACGAAAGTTCCGATTCGCAAGGATCAAATGAAGTTGACCCCAATCATTGCACAACAACCCTTCGAAAAATGGAGAATCGACTTTATAGGACCCATCAGCCCCGCTGCACAGTATTCGCAGGCCAAATACATCATTGTGGCCATAGACTACCTAACGAAGTGGGCAGAGGCGAGAGCAACACGAAAGAACGATGCTCGAACGACTGTCAAGTTCTTGTGGGAGCAGGTGATCTCACGATTCCGATGGCCCATCGAACTAGCTAGTGACTAGGGGACACACTTCATTAATGAAGTGATAGCGCATCTCCTATCCACCTTCCTAATTATCCATCGAAAATCCTCTCCATACTATCCTCAAGCAAATGGCCAGGTAGAATCCACAAATAAGATTCTTGTCAACGTCCTAACCAAGGTAGTCTCGGCCTCACGCAGTGACTGGGATAACAAGCTGATGGCAGCCTTGTGGGCTTACCGCACAGCTTATAAAACAGCTATCTGACAAACCCCCTTTAGGTTGACCTATGGAACCGAAGGAATTCTCCCCGTAGAATTCTTCGTGCCTAGCCTACAAATTGCACTTCAGGAGTGATAGGAAGGAAAGGAGGCATGGATGCAATGCCTAGTTGAGCTCGACTGCCTCTCAGAGACTCGCCTTCTAGCCACTCATGCACTCATATGTGAGAAGGCATGACACAAAAGCTGGTTTGACAAGCATGTCAAGCAACGCGACTTCGAACAAGGTGACTTAGTGCTCCTATACTCAGTTAAGGGGCACAAGCAAAAAATGAAGTTTAGGGGTCTTGGACCTTTCAAAGTCCGTGCGATCAGCCAAATGTGCAATGTCGAGCTCGAGACTCTAGCTGGTGAGGGAATAGAGGCTTCTTCAATGGCAGTCCTGTCAAGAAATACTATCCTCCCATGCATCCTTTGCATGAGCCACCGATGTTGGAACCGCCTGTCAAGGTACGAGTAGCCACCATCACCAAAATTGATGACGAGGATGAGGAAACCGTGGAGCCTGCATACCTGCACATCACAGTCTCACTGCCAAGCAAACATGTGTCTTCAATGCCTTAATTGACGAGGGAGCAGACTTCAATGTCTTGACTCACAATCATTGGACCCAACTTGGCAAACCACCACTACAACCCACTAACGCCAAATTAAGCCCATATGGGGGCCGCTCATATGCACTTCTCAGCAAGTGCAGGGCCATCATTTCTATCGAGTCTAAGACTGTACCAATGATCTTCTACGTACTGCCAGATGCCAAGGATGCAAGCACGGAGACGCTGCTAGGGCGAACCTTCAAGAAGAAAACTCGTTGGAACGTTGATTATGAGTTGTACCACATTCACCTCACCATAGGCAACATCCGCATTGATAGAGCTTTCAGCAAGGACTACGCGATTAAACAATCCGCACGGCCACCGGTAGAACTATTAGCAGCCAAATCTAAGGAGAAGGGTAATGCTTGGCCACCACCCCACCACCTCTCAAGAACCACTGCTCATGGCAGCAAAAGCTAAGGCTCAACAACCTAGTTTTCAATGGAGGCCTAAACAGCCGCAACCATCGCCTAGGAGTCATTGCACACAACCTCATAAGACCCGAAGCTCTAAGCCTAGGACACCAAGGCACAATTACAGAAATCGGTGCATAATCAGGTAAAGGTGGGTCCCTAAAGCCCTCCTGCACGCGTAAGGCTACTATGAGGGGAATTCTTGGATATGGATCCCTAAAGCTCACATGGCCAAGGGCACTACTCATATGCTAACCCCAAGCCTGATCACCCCCAACCCCATAGAACCTAAAAACTATAAACTACAGTGCTCCCCAGGCCCACATCCATCAACCTCATCCACACACATGCCCAAGAGAGTCGAACAAGCCTATCGTCCCAAAGGACAGATATCACCTCATGAGCCATCACCTGCTAGGGCCCATCCGACTACAAGGATCCACTGTGAAGGCAACAGTCCATCAGAAGTAGCTGCTACTTCCCTAGCCCTAAGCCAAGAAGCCCAACCACAATCTCAAGTACACCCGCAACCACAACTATCCATTAACAAAGGCTCTAGTGCTATCAAACCCCAACCACTAGCACATCTTAAACCCTCCTATGAGCGGAAATCATTTTTGATACTAGCCTCAGATCTAGTCGAAGATACAGGGGATGATGTAGTTGATTGCATTAGACGGCTCGATGCTACCTTCAAAGAGCTAGCTCTGAGCTATGACCACTTGGACTTAGGCTTATTGCCCGAGCCTTTTATAACCAAAGTTCGTACGATGCCTTGTTCTTGGGAGACGTTTGAACTTGCCTTTGCAAAGGCAGCAAACTCCGTTGCTGTATTGCTCAACAGCGAGATCTCTAAAGAGCAAGCCCTCAAACAGCGCCTCATCACGTCATATGATCAGCGAACCACTTCTGCCATCACCGACCAAGAAATTGCAGAATTATCCAAACTTGCTAAGATTGAATCCCCATTATTGTGGCACTGGTACACTCTTAGGTTGCAATGGGAAGTAGAAGGATGCCGAGTCATGACAAACACTAAGTAGCGCCATGCAATTAAAACAGTGGAGTATGACCCCACTTATGTCTCGCCAACCTCGTATAGAGTGTTAACCACTCTTCGCGATAGCCCCCTAGAAGAGCACATCAAGGGACACCCTTACTCGATCACCTACTGACAGAGAAAGAGCTACATATTGCTAGCCGTGTTGCCTTCGGTGACTTCCTAATAGATGTTCTCACTTACATTACACACGTGGACACTCGACCTTTTGATCTCAACTGCGCAGCTCAGTTAGAGTACACTGCAGAATGTCCTCAACCTATAAAACCTTCAACCTAGGAAGGATTCTTCTCGAGCTGGGGAAGGGGAGTGAGGTGAATCAAATTAAAAACCAAGGAAAATCAAGGTGAATCAAATTAAAACCAATGAAAATCAAGCAAAACGCATGAGCACGTAAACAACAAGAGAGGTAGGAAAATGTCAAGAGAACTTTGAAATAAAGGGCAAAAAGTTAAAGTCGAAAGGGAAGATTCTACATTGGATGGGATTTTAATGCTTTCATTCAATAAACATATAGAGTCTTTCTTTTTAAACTATGACTTTTCTTGCGAATTATTAATGTGGAAGCACTAATGGAAACGTGGGATTATGGCAAGAACAAAAGATGTCGTAGCAAGACCGTGCCCACCGACTTCCGTTCATGGAAGAGGAAAGAGCACAATACAGCATCACTCTTGAGAGCCGCGCCTACAGCTGGCTTAAGAATTGAACCATTCACTGTTGATAAATATGTCATATCCTATGGTTGTATGTATCTAAAGTACAATCGTATGTAAAGTGTCTTTAAGTTTGGGGTATCTATCTTTTGAGGATACCATTTTAATGTGTGTGGACTGTGAGAAATAGAGGAGAATAATGGAGGAGAAGATGACATTGAGCTCCTGACTTCCCATATGATTGGCTTCATTGACTCCCTCCACTTCGGTTTTGTTAGTTGGTATCAGAGCATAGGAGGAATATCAGAACTGAGGGAGAACTCTATGAATCAGATGTGGGGTATGCTGCAATAATACGCATGGTTGCATCAATTTTCCCTGCAGCTTCATCTCCAGTTTTAGGATCATCGATCGTTTTGAGAATCCCAAGGCAGACAATACATGGACTTTTCAAAGACACTACTAAGTTCTGCGTGGCAGGCGCAAGCTGAAAGCGACTGATGGAGCCACAAAAGATGTTCTTTGCATCAGAAGATCCCAAACAAAACAAAAGACACAAATCATGAGAGAGAGAGAGAGAGAGAGTCACGACTAATTTTTTTGAAAAACACGAAGACGTTAGTCTTGCTGCTGCAACACTGCAGGTAGAAGAAAAGAATCATTGTTGTCATCATCAGCCAAGGTCAAGGGAGCAGAGCAACCCAATCGAAGACAAATTGAATGGGGATTGATTGGTTACCTTGAAAGCTCCTGCGATTTCTCATCAATTCATGGCAGGTTATTCCAGCAGAGGCCTTGATGCAGGATAACTTGAACGTACACCAGAAGCGTGCAGAGTACCAATCTTAGAGGGATCATGTAGGTTGCTATCCCCGAGGTAAGGCTCCCCTCCAAACGGTGTACAACCAACAAGATTGAGATGTGGTCTTACATTCAGTGCTTGGATGCGTGTCAAGGGCAAGTCAGGTTAGGGGAATATGCTGTGCTCCATTGCCAGAGCTAGGATCAGAACATGGTTCCAGGCTTATGATCATCTGCAATCGCTTGCAGTCATGCATTAGGGCCAAAAACGCTTCAAAAAATGCACTTTTGTTAATCACGGGATTAAGGAAAGGGCCAAAGAGAGTTCGCCACGTGTGCAAGAATATGGTATTCTTGTCTCCTCTTTTTTAGAGATAGTGGAGTCCATTTCGTGATTCTCTCTTCTTTTTTAGCCAAAACCCCTAAAGTCTGACATGTTTTGGAGTCCCAAAGACGTTATTTACTTAAAAATCTGACAAAATACGTGACAGAGATGTGATGAAATTAATAATGAGTTTTTTGAAAGTCGGGAGATCTTTCAATATTGTTTTTGGCGCCCAATACATACTCATTTGTGTTCTTAGCGCTACTTTTTAGTTCATTCACCCCTCTTTGAGCTTCTTTCTCTGCGCTTTCATTCTTTTCATGGCTTTCTCCAGGCACCCTTCTCGTTTATTACACTCTTGCACAGTCTATAGCCAGGGAGCAAATGGAAATTTTGAGCCCAAAACCTTTGCTGTAAATGATTGGGTTACCATGCTACCATCTTGCAAGGGCTCTCATAAGGTGAAAAGAAGAAAAGGAGATGATATAAAACATCACTGGAAGGGGCATATCATTGCCTTCAAAATTATGCCCGAAGGTTGGTTTGTCAAGGTGCAACATCTTTACATGGCCAAGGATATACACTTGCCTCCAAATGAGCGTGTTCCCCAATAAACACATTGTAAGTTATTAGTTGAATAACGTGTATAATTCTTTTCCATTTATGCAAGTTCTAACAAACGGTTCGTCATTGTAGATATCTTTCCGTCAACAAGTATTGAATGGCAACCTGTGGAAAGCCTAAGTGGGACTTTCCATGCCATTCATAAGGTATTGGCAGACATTATTTATGCCGATCAAACTGTGTCTTTTTTTAGTGAATGCAAGGTTTTTATATATTATGCACAGTATGTGGTTCCCTCTAAAGCGGATAGGTATGGGAATATCGAAGATTTGCCATTGCCAAGTCTTTCATCTCTAAACTGGGAGATTCCTGACAAGGTAACGGTGCAGAGTTTCAAATTCAAAATATCTCAGGATATTAAAAAGTCCATGATAGCTGGAAGGATCTCAAGAAGAATACGTTTATCATGGTTTGTACCCCTCCATATCTTCGTGGCTTGCTTCAAAACAGCAAATTTACAAAGAACGAAGGTATCCTGGCTAAGTAGAAACTTTTCGGAAGAGGATTTGGACAACACTATAGGGACGCTTTGGAAATCTAGAGAGTGCGACCATAAGGGTGATATCTTGAGGTGCAGTGCATGCCCTCAATCCTTGGCTTTGGCTTACAGTATCCCTCGCCAAACTCTTGCTTTGGGCTTTGATTACAGGAGATACAAACTAAGATTGGGTATTTGGGTTCCCTTGGATTCCGATACAGATTGCACACCATATAAACTTGTGGTGCACATTTTTCCGCATGAAGAAGTAAAGAAGGTGAATGTTACTTCCAATTGGAGTCTGAAAGATGTGAGGGATACCTTGGAATTGCTAGACAATACATCCCCTAGATATAAGTTCAAAGTGAATGGCGTAACAATTGGTAAAAGAGCCAAGTGTTCTTTCTCTTGTACGAGTTGTTTGTCTCCCACAATTGTGAGTTTTGAGCCTTGAGAATGAAAACTTTGCAGGAATTTATCTTAATAGACTGTCCTTAAGATATTTTTTAGTGGGAACTCATAAGCTATCATGAAGCAAGTTACCTTTCGAATGTATATAAATAAAATGTACATTACATTCGATTTATAAGTGAAAATTTTCATTACACCATGAGGTACAAAAATTTCATATAAATGTACAAAGCCAAAATAATAAGGCTCGTGTATGCTTATGTTTGCTATTTTGATTCTTTATCTGCTGCCTTCTCCTTTGTTGGCTTTGTGGCTTCTTTATCGATTTCTTCAAATATGTTTTTTCTCACAAGGCCTTTCTTTGATTGTTGAAAGAATTTCACCTTTACAGGTAGTCTCTTTTCTTGGGGCTTAAGAGGGGATGGATCAAATTTCAGAGGAGAAAGCATTGGCATTCCTTTTTTATAAGACTCTGCAGAGCAGTGGTCCCATTGCCTTTGCCCTTGCCCTTGCCCTTGCCCTTACCATTGCCATTGTCCTTACCCTTTCCCTTGCCCTTTCCCTTGCTTGTGCCCTTGGCCATTGAAGTTTTGGGAGGAAGAGGGGAGTCAGGATCATATGGTGTGATTGCCTTGTCCAGAATCAGCTCAATGCATCTCTCCCTTATCCACCAAACATATGAATCAGGATAGTCGCTACACTGTAAGAATAAATGCTATAAGTTAGTGAAAAGAAATCATGATAAGGGTTACACAAAGATCAAATGAAATTAACTTACATTCACTCCTTCTATTTGTAACAACTTTGAATCCACTATTCTGCAAATATTTGAGATAACTCTCCATCCACAAGAATGCGCATCGCTTTGCAATGGAACTTCTTGTAGAAGAAACGTATAAGGCCTTTGAGGATCAGCAAGATCCTCATATGTAGTATCCAAAAATGTAGAAACGAGTCTACCAGCACTGCAAAAGGAAGCTTTGTAAGTTCAAAATATTTTTTGTAAATAAAATCAAAGTAAGTAATTTTCTTTCAACATACATTCGTGCTTGGCCATGAACACCGCTAAGAGAGTTCATAAAGATAATTTCTCTTGTAAGACAATTAATATAGATGAGACTCCAATGTGCCCTCTGCAAATTCATAATAGAGGTGAGTAGAAGGGTGAAAGCAAATGAATATAAATTTTCCTCTACAAAAAAATAAAAATACCTTTCTACATAAGGGAAAAAGATGTAGTAATTTGTCACACTATCGAAGCTACGAAAAAATGGTGAAATATTAGACCCAAATTTTGCAAATAGTTCCACAGAGAGAAGTGAATCAACAATATATATGGTTCTACGGATATCGAGAGTGAGAGAGGAGACCAATGCCCTGCAGTCAATAGCAAAAGCTATTCAATACAAATTACATCTAAAATATACTTGAACCTATAAGACTTTCCTTACGCAAAAAAAAACAAAAAATATAAGCCTTACCTTATGCAACAAAAAACAACGGAGTCAGATAGTTGGACATCCCTTTTTTCCAACATGGGCTTGTCCTCGGGAGATATACTAAGATATTCCTCCTCAGGTTCCGCAGAAACATTCACAAGTATCTGCCCATACACTTTGCCCATCCTCTCGCTGTTGATGGGAGCAAGTGATGCGGCTTTCCTCTTGTAAACTTCGTCTTCAGTTTCCAACACCTCCTGATTTTTTTCACTCAAGAAAGACTCCTGCTGGGTGGCACCCCTTGTAGAGTAAAGGTGAGTTACATCCTCAACCTTAAGCTTTTTCCCTTTCCTGGACAATTTTGGGGGAATGTTAAGGATTTCAAGGGCTTTTTGATCGTTGGAAGGCAAGGGCCTCAGCACTTTATCGAACCTATACTTGATTCTGCTGATGATGCTGAAATCCTTATTCATAAGGGTGATTCTATGAGCATGGGTGGCAGCAATGTAAGCATTGTTCATGAAATCAATAACAAAATCCTCTGCAGCCTCTTGTAGGCCAAGAATGGCTGAGAGTTGCCACTTCTTATTTAGACCAGAGACAGTTGCCACTTGAGACAATCTATCAGAGATCTCTTTAACGACTCTTATAAAAGCAACCTTTGGAATGACATGCTGTGTAGCTCTCTAGGCTTTCCTGATCTCACTGAAACATCTCTGCATATAGAAGAACCGGGACTTCCTCTTTCTCTTTTGTGGCTTGGGAGGTTCAGTGGCTTCAGCAGATGTAGGCTCAGGTGCAATTGCAGGGGATGAATCTTTCATAGGGAAAGTCTCACCCTTTGCTTCCTCAACTTCAGGAGAAGAAACATTCACTGCACTGAAATTCTTTAACTCCATAGAAGATGTTAGGCCAACACCTGGTGTAGGGGGGATTTCTGTGGTAAAATGCTCTGGGGCCTGTGATGGCCCAGTTTCGGCAAAATTTGAAGAGGGCTCCTCCTCAGATTCATCAAATTGTAACTTTCTTCTACCCCCACTGTCCTTCCTATCCAGATACACTCTTCTTGCAGTTTGCTTTGTCCTTGCCATCCAGAGAAGCAAATACAAGAACCAGAAGGACAAAAAGTGAAATAGCAAAAATCTGTAAATGCAACAGGCCTTATACGGCGCGAGAAGGGACGAAAAGAGAAATACCGATACGGCGCGATATGAAGAATATGAACAGTATGGAAGCGCGCCCTCGCTCCGTATTGGAGATTACAAGAGGAGAAATGCCAAGAAGAGAAATGCCGAAATGGCGCGATAGGAGGAATACGAAGACAATGGAAGCACGCCCTCACTCTGTATTGGAGATGACAATCGCGTCGTATCAAAGACGAGATGAAAAATGTCGATATGGCGCGATATGGAGAAAACGAAGACTACGTAAAGAAGCCCTCGCTCCGTATTGGAAATGACACAAGGCCGATATGACGCGATGTCGTATTGCTGCGCATTCGAGGTGTGAAATCCACCCAAAAGTTATGTGTGGGAGTTGATATTTTGTACATACTTAGTTGTTATGTTTGCATCTTTATTCTACGTGGTAATATAGTAAAGAGGGGTCTTTTACTATCTTTTCTTTCAGCTGGGGTTGCACCTGATAGGTCCTTCTTCAATAATGGTGGGCATGAAGGGATGCTTTCAGCCTATGTTGAGCAGGGCTAAGGAGAGAAGGCTTTACAACTTTATGGGCACATGCAGGTTGAAGGTGTTAACCCAGTGGAGTAGAAAATTGTCATTGCACTCCAAGCATGTGCAATCTAAGAAGAGAAGGGCTGAATAACTCAAATAAAGTCTCTGGAAATTGGACAAGCGTTACATGTTGATGCCCTTCAGAAAGGATTCACATTAGACATTTATGTTTATAGTACCCTGGCGTCTATGTATAGCAAATGTGAGAGCATTGTAGAAGCAGAGAATGTGTTTGATGGGTTGTCTGAGCACACTGTTGTGTTATGGAATGCTTTGTTTTCTGCCTATCTAGAGGTTATGATCTGCTTCCTGAGTTTGGAATGGCATTTATCTGCACGTATGGTGACTATTCATGTATGGTTGATGCTCAAGCCCTCTTCAATGGAATGCTCGAATGGGAGAAGGCCACTTTTCTGGTTTAAACAAAAGGAGGCTGCTTTTCTGAGTGGAATATATAGCGTTGGGGAAGAGGACAAAGGGGGCATGAGAAAGAAAAAGCAAAAGAGGACTATTTTTGAAAAGAGGAGTTTTGGGGGCAAAAGGAAATGGACAGAGCTCGATGGCAACAAGAAGCTGAACATAGAGTCCTTCGAGCGCCGATTGTGAGAAGACACACAATACCCTCGCCATGCTAATAAGGCAAGCGAAATTGGCAGAGGAGGAAGGCGGGAACAGCCATGGCAGTGGTGGGAGAGAAAGCATGCGCTCTGCCATGAGTGCTCTCGACGAAGCCAACCAGGCCATTCACACGTTCACAGGACCTTGGTTCGAGTGCAGTCATGTTCAAGATGGTTGCTGAGGATCTAGAAGCTGAAAATCAGACAAAACTCGTGGAGGAGCTTGGAGATGCGACACATCATATAATTGCACTGATGGAAGAATTCGATTATTACAATAAGGCTTTGCGGTCTATAAAAGAGAGCTACACTATTGGAACTGAGCCTACAGACTTTGAGAAGCTTTTATCAGAAACTGCAATTCAGCTCAAATCACAGTCCCCTCAAGTACAGC
The DNA here is from genome assembly GCF_053477565.2 of Lygodium microphyllum. Taxonomy (NCBI): domain Eukaryota; kingdom Viridiplantae; phylum Streptophyta; class Polypodiopsida; order Schizaeales; family Lygodiaceae; genus Lygodium; species Lygodium microphyllum. Next base: position 10,881,584 of record NC_141149.1, on the reverse strand, counting down.
CTGAACAGCATCCTCTGTACAAGCAATTCTAGGAAGCAGAGGTACGTGCTTTCAGGTGTTGGGTCCATTATAAAAGGACAGAAAAGGACGCTGAATGAAGGATGGGGTGATGAAGATGAAGACGAAAGCTGAAGAAGTCGACAGATCACAGAGTTATTGGGTCCTTATGGTCTTCAGAACATTCTATGATTGATATCCTCTACCCCAGCAATTCAACATTAAGAAATTTGTATGCCGTCACTTTGATTGCAATTCACTTTCTGAGTGTCTCTCTCTGAGCCTGCCAATGCCGTCGGTCTCTTGAAATCTCTCTAACGTCACCTTCTGTGGAGCTGTTATGAACTTGCTGCTTCTTTGACGGCCGTGTGGTGGCTTTTTCCTTGACGACACCTTCTTTAATGCAACGGAGTTTGCAGGACTGGATGATCTTCTGTGGCGCAGGACTGGATGATCTTCCGTGATAGAAGGTGGAAAATTTTGTTTGTATATGTAGTTCATATACTCATTGTGCGATGTGGAGCAAGAGGTAGCACAGTTATGCGCTTATTGTGGTGTTAGAATGGGAGAATATTTCTGTGTCAAATGCAATTTCTGGGACGATGACGTCTCGAAAGGGCAGTTTTAAGAAACACTTCATTTTCTGTGGTAAAAGTGTCAAGACTGTATACAGAATGTGGAAGCCTGCTGGATGCTGCAACAGTGTTTGACCTTCCTGAGGATCGCAATGGGATTACATGGAATTTAATCATCAGAGGCTATGCTCAATGTGATTGTATTCATGTAGCCATTCAGTTTTTTTTTTTGAGTATATGCAATACGAAGTTACCAAACCAGATAATGTATCCTGGAATGCCTAGAATGCTATACATGCATCAATTGGAGAAAGTAATAAGGCCTTTAAGTGGTATCAACAAATGGTTGACATAGGTGTGGACGTTGACAATGTCACCTTCGTCAACATCCTGAAAGCTTGTGTGGTAGTAGACAGCATTAAGTTAATTCATGCTGAGGAACATGGAACACAATGATTGCAGGGTATGCTCAACATGGTATTGGTGACTGTGCCCTGGATCTCTTTGGAAAAAAAAACAGTGGCAACCCTTGCTGGAAATCTTATATGCATCTTATGGTGTTAGAGAGCTTGCTAGAGACAAATCTAGCCTTCTGCAGAGTCATAATTCCAGCAGTGAAGTATTGCCATAGAGTTTGTTAAACTCACGCAGGGTTTAATAATTTCTGATCAGAAACTGGCCTTTGATTACTGGAACTGGTGATGCTTGGATTCAATAGCTTTTCAGGCTGTGAACAGCAAGTTTATTGAACAGATGCATGTTAAAACAACAATCTTTGCATTCAATATGAAGAGTCTGGAGTTTATTGTTGCATAGCCTGATCTCACTTGTTTAATCTTCTATCTTGAAATTTCTCAAGAACCTCTGTGGTTGCGACTTTACTTTCAAAAAACCCTTCGACAGCGAGGGGGAGGTTACGAAAGCCTCGGACGAACGTCCTCGCTCCGTATCGATGCACCTTGTTTTGACACCGAAGCAAAGAAATCAGCAAAAAGACCACCGATACAACGCGAGAGATTAGAAATGCAGAAGACACAAGACTTGGATCGCACCGTATCGGCAAGCAAGGCGGAAGAGCTCGAGAAATGTAAAGTGTACACGTAGGAAAAATAATCCCTTATATACCCACGTAAATCATGACACGTGTCAAACACGTGTCTGACGCTGATTGTGCCACGTGTCTGCACATATCGTGCATATGCTACGTGTGGACTAACGACTGGTCCATGTGTTTGCCACGTGTTTATCGGCCATGTGTTGACCAACGGCTACTGCCACGTGTCGAAGCCCAATGGATAGTGCCAGGTGGCATTATTGCGTGCCTACATAAGGGTGTGTCCCTAATCCGTACGGCTTTTTTCGGTTTCTTTGTGGACCTCTATCTCTTCTCCTAATACGACGCGAGAGCGAGTGTTTGTCTTCTGCGCTTTCGTCTGTTCGCATCGTTTTGGGTGTTCTGTAGAGTCTTCCTTCAGCTTGCCTCCTAAGCTCATAGTGCTCGAGGTCGGGTGATCACTGATTCTGGCTCTCTCTTCTCCCGTCCTTACGGTTGCGGCTCTTTCGTTAAGGTTCTTGTTGGAATCACCGATAGGGCGCGATTCATTCTCTGTGTCAATTATCCCATTTGCAGCATTAGAAGCCTCTGCAATAATTGCTAGACAATAATCTTCCCTGAGATTGAAAAGTTTTTGAATATCTGACAGTAAAATGTACTCCTTGTCCTTGAAAGGTATAGATGGTAGAGAAGGAACAGTATGGTGAGAACTCTCATCAGTTGGAGGGTTTGTATCTCCTTGGCTCTCCTCAATGATAGTCTCAGCTTTGAAGTGAGCAACATCCAAATTCTCAGCAATAGAAGCCTCAAAATCTGCATCTACAACCTCCTCTGTTTCCTTGTCATCTGCCAGATCATCTAACATGCAAAAGCTGACAGACTTTGCTCCTTCCAACTGTTGCTCATCAGCTTTCACAGGATATTTGACAAGGGTGAAAACAATAAAAGCAGCAGATTTTCTCATCATCTTGCAGTTTTTGGAATGAGTGGAGCACAATATGTCTCTTGAATAAAACCTCTCCAGAGAGTGGGCACCACACTTCTTAGTAAACACTGAGTTTTCATTTCCTGTTGACCCAATGGGAACATGGACATATTCAATTGTGCCAACTTCAATAGAAGGACCTGCAAGATTTTCAAACTCCAAAAAGTCCTCCAAAATATATTTTTTATAAGATTTCAAAACACTATCAAGGTTCCAATCAGGATTAAAGACATTCTTCATAACTCCATAGAATGAGAGATCCATTCCATTCTGAAGGATAAAATCAAGAAGCCTCTCTGATGGAGTGATATCAGTAAGCTCTGATACTCCTTGACCTCTCATTACCGACTTTCGCTTCCCTGGAGATGTACTTGGCATTCTCACACTGGTGGCAAAGCATGGAGAAGAAACAGAATGCACAGGCTCATCACATGTTGATGCCCTTGAGCCTTTTGAAAGCCTTCTTCTTTTACCAGTTCCTGGAAAAACCTTGGAGCCTAGGAATTCTATGGGTTCAGACATGTTTCCAACTTGTGCCGATACGGCGCGATAAGACTGAAACGCTTGACACGGATGTGCCAAGAGATACTCAAACTTGATAAAGAAACTCTAGATGATAAGTTTATTGATGCTGGTGAGGCCCTCTCTCTTTGTTTTGAAAAGGCCAAAGAAGCTGAGAAAGAGTTGAGTATTAATGATGAGGACTTCGATCGCATTCAAAGCCAACTTGGGATTTCCAATTTTGGAAGAGAGGAGTCTGAATATGTTAAAGAATTTATTAACACCAATGAGACATCATCATCAATAAATTTATGGGATCCAGTTAAATTGGAGTATGATGAAAATCAAGTGGTAAGATAATTTTGAATTTGCTTTTACACATTGGTAGGTTTACATTTCATGCTCATTCAGTATGGGTTTTATTTGCAGTTGGAGATTGCTGATACAGATAACTTCTTGGGACGTGGCAAAGGATCGAGAGCTGGTGGTAGTACATTCAAAGACATTGCACTCGGCCACTACTTGGCTAGGATTGACCCTGATTCCTTTTTAGTACTTCATAGTAGTTTCTCAGAGGATGCAGCATGGCCCATACTTTGTATTAAAGCTCTTACAAGGCTTCTAGGTTTCTCAGGATTACAATATAATGCCCACAAAGTAATGTTTTTGGAAAAGACTGCAACAATTAGGATTTTTGGCTACGGCCCAGGTTACTCTGCTTCTAGAGCAGGATACTTTTTGGCATTCACATCCTACGCCTTGGCTGCAAACCGAACTGATGTAAAATCTATAACTGGCTACAAGAGAAAAAAAAATCTACGTTATAGAGGAAAGATTCCTGAGAAGGAAGAGAATGTGAGAGTTTTGGAAAACTAGCTTCGTATATATTCTTTCTTATATATAAAAGTGCGATTGCTCATGTGTCATTGCCGTCTTTTATCTGCATTCTTTGAAGTTGTCGTCGAAAAAACCAATTGAATAGCTCCTCCAAAGCATTGCTTTTTGTAACTCCTCCCCCATGCCTTGTGCTTCGAAAATAACTGTCCATGAATATGAAGAATATGCTACAATACAAAGTAACACTAATTTTATACCAATTGAAAAACCTGTCAAAATAAGCCCATATTAAATAATTGTTACTTTACCAGATAAAAAGTGATATCTTTTTCTCCCCATGCCTCTTTTATCGCCTGAACAAGCTTTGTGATTGATCTTTTGAACTCTTCCGCATATGTATATGTTGTCTTATGTTGCCTGAGGAGTTTCAGAAAAACATCAAGGTGTATCCAGACCTCCATTCTAAGAAACGCAAGCCTCGACGTGCTTGCAACATTTGTTGTGATCTCACATAGCTCTCTCCAACACTCCCAAGCCGCATTCACCTGCTTTCCTGAATGGTTTCCTAAGAATCGTCTAGCTTTTGAGCCTCCCATAGAGACATCGGCCAAGATATCTCTTGTTTTTCCTGAAAGTATTGGATCCTTTCTCAAGTGAACTTGGCCCCCATGAAATCCCATTTTTGATAGTAATGCCTCGCATTTATCAATACACTCATCTGATAAAGATAATGGCCTAATGGAATATGCGTAGTCAAGATGCAATCTGAGAAGCTTATCGATTATTCTAATCTCTGCATGCAAAGTACAAATATGAACATTCTTAAGAGAGATGGAAAGAATGGGATCCCAGATGTCTTCTATGTTTTTAAATTTACTCAAATCTATAGAGTCTCTATTTGGGGCTCTTCTTACTGGTCGCAAACTACTCCAATCTTTGGATCCAATACTTTCCATGCAATAAATGCAAGGATATTTTGCATTTGCACCATTACATATTCCAAGCATACATTTGATAGTTTTCAAATCAGCACTCATATGCCATTCCACATTAAATTTACCAACCACATCAACTACGAACATTTCGCCTTCACTTTGAGACTTAATGATACTTGGAATACCTGTATGGTTGAACAACCATTTCAATGTTTGATGATTTTCAATTGGTACCTGGGCTGCACCAATCCACCAAATCTCCATCTCGGGTTGGATCTTATGCAATGGAGCTTGGCCCTCACCATTGCTATGGTCCAATGCCATGTTCATGAGGCACAAATGCTAATTCTTTCCATCTTCTGTCCCTTTTGAATCTGTGCTTCATCCAACTTCAAGGCAAACTTTAGAACACCATAACTTTATTCTACTGTGATTTTATACATGTGAACCATTGCAATTTGCACCTTTATTAGATCAACCCATATATTGTTAAACGCATTGTAATCAAAAATTGCCTGTTTTTTTGTTTTTCATAGGACATAGACCTTTTGATGTAAATGTAATCTCCAAAAACATGTGGAATCTTGCGATTCATGGCAATTCTTGCAGTTGAAACTGCAAGGGCTCAGGGAAATCCAAATATAGTTACCCTATTGCGTTAAAGATTTTTAAACCATAATCCAGAGATAGCACGATAAGAGTTGGACCTCTCAAATCTGCATTTTCGGGTGACTTAAGAATCCTCAAAATATCTTTCTTATTCATGGTTTCCTTCAAAAGTTTGATTCTTTCCTCATTCTCTCGAATATTTATACCTAATATGTTAGAGATATATTTCTTTGTAAGATTTAGTCTCCTTTTATTTGCTCTCTCACACAAGCTGGTTATATTTTTTAATGGTCTCTTCCTCTCTCTAAATCCTACTGGAGTTTCTCTCAAGCGTGTTAGCTTATCCTACAATGACTTGTTAACATTTTTCAAAATATCAATCTGACTTGTCAACTCTAAAATATTTGTTTGTGTAGTTTCTAGTGCTTTTCCATTTCGTGCATTTGAGCTATATATGTGTAAGATGCAGAGTATAACCTCATACAGTAGCCAAGCATTCCATTGTAACCTTCTCCAGCATATCTTATATAGTCATGGACATTGAAAAAAGGAGGTGGTTTACCTGTAGAAGGATCCCTGGGATAAATATTTCCGTCCACCCACAAATCTATATGCTTCATTCCTTGTGTTCGCAACCTGTTGGCTTCAATCTCATCTATCAATACTCGATGATGTATACTTCTCCAAGATGTGTAAATCGGATCTAGCTGAATAGATAGCTTGTATTTACATGTGCTTGTGCATGTGTTATTTGAAGTAGTATTGCTAGACATTCTAGCAAATGAACCGAGCAAGAATCTCACAGTGATAGGAAGCAAGTGCAACAAAAGGAATGGTAGAAGAGAATAGTGTGTAGAAAGAAAACGCGGGAGCAAACAAATGCGAAGTTCGTACGAAAATCTCGAAAATACAAAATCTCTCGAGTTCCAAAGCAAAAACAGCCGAAAAGGTGACCCCTGACCTGGATTAAAAGATGAGGGCAATTAATGGCCGACCTCTTCAATGAACCAAATATTCTCTCATTAATCACATCTAGACAACCAAATTTAGAGGTTTTATTCTTCCTAAACCTCAAGTAATTAGCAACTTAATCACTTTCTTACAAGTGCCATTTTTGAAGCGTTTTTGGCCCTAATGGCTCCTTTACGTGCAGTTGAGATTAGGCAAATACCACTGAACTCATGGAAATGTATATCAGCCTGTAGATATTGAGGGCAGATCAGGAGCTTTTGGGTTTTTGAGTCCCGCCTCCAGTCCTTGCACAACTCGTCAGACTTCACTTAATGATGAGGTTCTCAGCGGTTCTATCTACAAGCCAGCATATTTTTCCTCTCTTTTTTGGCAATGCAGATGATGTGCAGGCAGTCAAGGAGGTCCTACGCAACTTATGGAAGACTCTTTGGAAGCTAGTTTTTTGCTCATAAAATTCTAGGAAATCTTCTACAACTTCAGCTTGACAAGTACTTTCAGCTTGGCACAAAAAATTGCATAAAAATTGCAGGAAAAGTGGTCAAATTTGGACCCATGTTTTGATGCATTTTGGGTCATACAGACATCATGTGGGATCCGATTTGGATGTTCCTTGTTGGGAACTGAATGTATGACATGTTGGCATCATGGATGGATGTATATGATAGTTTTTGGGCACCTGTATGACAATCATATTGCTGAATACCATTTCTGGACAGGTTGTATTGTTGTTTTTCTTCTGAATTTGTAGAAGTCATAATGTTTGACACGGCACAGATCACTTAGATCGTGGGAGATAAATTGATCAAAGACAACTATAGTGTTTGGTCTTACAGGATGGAGAATTTTTTGGGTAGAGGTCTATGGGACCTCATAACAGGTGATGATGAATGTCCAGAAGTTCCCGAAAATCCAACTGAAGAGCAAAAGAAAGCGTACAAGGATTGACTGGGAAGAATAGGAAGGTTTTGCATTAGATCTCCATATGTATTTCAGAAACATTGATTCCTCATATCAAAAAGGGAAGTACTTGTAAGGAGGCATGGGAAATCATAGGAAAAATGTATGGAACATGTACAGAGGCTCGTAAGATACAACTTAAGTAGAGATTACATGGTGCATGGAGAGGCAATCGCAATATCAGTGAGTATGTGGCAGAAATCAAGCAAATTTCAGAAGACCTTGCATCCATTAATGCACTTGTTGATGATGATGATTTAGTGTCAGTGACACTAAATGGGCTTGGACCATCTTTCAAATCTTTGGATACCTCTATTTCCATCAGGGGATGCTCTATGCCTGACTTTGAGGAGCTTATTGGATTGCTACTCACAGAAGAAATCAAGTTGGGATTGAATGCATCTAGCAGTGGCAAAAATGCAGGTGGAGATAGTGTTTTCTATCACCAGAGAGGTCGTGGCAGCTCATCTAGAGCTAGAGGCTCTTCAATTGGTCGTAGTAATTATGGTTTTGCTCGTGGAAGAGGTAACTTTAGTCGTGGTGACTTCATGCATAGAGGCAGGGGGAGATCTTTCCCTAGAGGTAGAGGACAGTCTAGTCCTTCTTCACAAAGAGATGGAACTTGTCATTATTGTGGGCAGTTTGGTCACTTTGAGAGGGATTATTATCAGAAATAGAATGCCATGTCTAGGGGTCATGGAAGGACCCAATATGGCTACTATGCAAGCACTTATGGTGGTACAGGTTATGGACCTAGAGGTGGATCGCCTAGAGGTCACCTATTTGCTATGGAGCATGTGCTTGGGAGCATGACTCGTCCTCTTCGTGAGAATGACTGGTTTTTGGATTCAGGAGCTACAAACCACATGACTCATCATGCTAAGTGGTTTGATAGCAAGGAGCAAATGCAGAATGATGAATATGTTGCAACTGGTGATGATAATTTACACGAAATTGCTCATATTGGTAGTGTGCCACTTGTTACTAAAGATGGGATTGAGAACAAGCTTGGTGATGTACTTTATGTGCCTACAATAACTAAGAACCTAGAATTAGTTGGTCAAATGAGAGATCAAGGATTGCAGGTGAGATTCAATAAGTTTGGATGTTTCATTGAAGAGTTCCATAATGGGAAAACTGGCAGGGTGATTGCTCATAGTAGAAAGAAAGGGAGATTGTTTGCTTTGGATGTAAATACTCCAGTGATTCAAAACTCTATGTATGTTGAGAGAGGACATGGACAAGATAAGGATGTGGAATTATGGCATAGACGGATTGGTCATGTTAATTTGCAAAGATTGAAGCAAATGCAATCAAAGCAGATAGTCCGTGGTCTACACCATTTAGGATATGTGAATTTTGATCATGTATGTGAGGCTTGTCAATTTGGCAAGCAATCCAGATTGCCATTTCCAAAGAGGGGGAGAATAAGCAGCCATTTCAAAATGTTTCCATGAGCGGAAAATGTAGATTCTATATCACTTTCATTGATGATTTTAGTAGGATGACTTGGGTGTATTTTATGCAGCATAAAAGTGAAGCATTTGAAAAGTTCTTGGAATTTAAATATAGGCTGAAAAGCAGTTTGGATGCTACATAAAATGTTTGAGGTCAGATAATGGTGGAGAGTACATGTCATATGAGTTTTGTGACTTCTTGAGAGATCATGGTATCAAAAGGCAATTGACATGCAGGTATACACCTCAGCAAAATGGTGTGGCTGAAAGGAAGAATCGGATTATTGCAGAGGTTGCAAGGGCAATGATGAACCAAATGAACATGCCATTGTCATATTGGGCAGAAGCAATGCATACTGTAGTTTACATTATGAATAGAACACCTACAGCCTTGATTCATAATATGTCACCATATGAGACAATGTATGGCATGACACCCACTGTTGCATACCTTAGAGTCTTTGGATGTGTCTGTTATGTTCATGTTCCAGATGATTTGAGAAAGAAGATGGAACCTAAGGCTGTAAAATGCATTTTCCTTGGATATCCTGATGAGAAGAAGGGATACAAATGCTATGATCCAGCTAGTAAGGAAGTATACATAAGCAGGGATGTCAGATTTAGTGAATATGAATCATGGTACAAGCCCAAAATTGCAGTGGATGTTGATTCCTATGAAAGCAATGATGATGATGGCTATGGAAGGAAAATTTCAGCAAACAAAAAGGCTAAAAATCAGCATGTGGAAGATGCTTCAGGACCTCAAGAGAATGTGGAAAGCAGTGGCAGCTACAGTCCATGGAGTGGTAGATTGAGAAATGCACAAAGGAGTGCAGAAGCTGCAAAAGGTAAGAGACCAATGACTGAAAGTTCAGAAGATGAATCTATAGATGATGAGTATGGCATTCCGCATGTTAAAACACCTGGCACTAGAAGTGCACGAAAGTATGTGCCACCACATGCTAGATCAGATGAGACACACGGTAGTGCACCTCAATTGAGAAGGTCAGAAAGGGTAATGTATCGAGTTGATAGATTGACTTATAATGGGTTCATGAAGATGCATTATGCATACATGGTTTCTTATGTACAACATGTGGAGCCTACTTGCTTTGAAGAAGCAAGTGATGGAACCTAGAACAGACCGGCACTGGCTCGTGCACTAGCCAGACCTCTATCACACGCGCTCAACAACCCCACGGCCTCGCGGCCAGGAGCGTTGATGACACATACATTGCCTCCCTAAATGTCTTGTGTTTGTATTACGTCGTTTGTAGTCCACTCTTCTCTCACCCACTACTCCTTAGAGGGAGTCCCTTACACATTGCCTAATGGCATGAAGCACAGACATAGGGGGTCCTCCAACGGCTGAGTGCCGCCACCCCTCTGCGACTCTCCTACACCTTGGGGATTGGCCCCTCGATGCGTCGCTCAACATATAAACATGTCGCACAAAATCCACTCAAGGTACCATTTAATCGTATACAAGAATGTACCATTGTCCTTACTTCTCTTTCCCTTAGACCCCACGACTAGCCTATGGCTTAGGGTGTCTTGTCTCTCACTCAACGTGGGTCAAGGTCCTAATGAAAACAATTGCTGTGCATCCAGGATTTCTGATACCTTTAAATATTTCCATGATTTATGCATATTGTGGATGCTAAGTTCTCAAACAATTATGAAATCAATATTGTGCACATGTGGAAAATATCCTTTCAATGATTTTCAACTACCGTTCTTATGCGGCGTTGCACAAACCTAGCACCGAGGAAACCCTCGTGCTACTAGGCTCTTATTTTATAATTATTCACCGACCTATATGGCATGCAACCAAAAACCAGAAATCTTTTCATCATTTTACTCCGCATTCAGACACATTTTAACCACTCTACCCTCCCATCGATCAAATGTTGCATTATGGTATAGATTTATAGGGCATTTTGCCATCATTTTATGTGTAAAGAGCAGAAAAACCACACTAGAACAAGAAGGTGGGTTTGAACTGAGGCAAATCCTCATACTTCAGTCCCCACAAACATTCACAAGCATTGTTCTTAATTATTATTAATTTTCCGCACCCAAAATGCATTTTTTCCTATTTTTAGTGATTTTTCTCTATTTTCCTTGTATTTTCCCTTATTTTTTGCATTATTTGATTATTAAAAATTCAAAATAGGTTATGGGCTGTGGCCCTTAGTTCCTTCTTGCAACAAAAATGAAAATTTAGTTGGTGTTCCTATTCATTTTTCCATTTTTATGTCCAAAAACATCATTTTTCCTTGATTTTCTATATTTTATGTGTTTTAGTGTATTATTTTGAGCCACAAGATGCATGTTTTTCTGATTTTCTGATTATGATCAACAAGTACTCATGGAAAACAGCAACATAAACAATTTTTAGCCCACATGAACAGCATTTTATCAATCAAAAGCCATGAAATCTCAAATTTTCTTTGAAAAAATTGAATTACCGCTTATTTGCGTGTTTCGGGTTTCGTGTCCATGGCTGCAAATCTGAAAATCAGTAGCACTTCATGCTCATGACGATCACAAATCACCACTTCCATCCCGTGGAGCAATCCGATCAATGCCGGACAAGCCTCCACCATTCTTTATTCTTCCTTCCTCTTCCCACATGAATCCCCCCTTAGAAGAGAGAGAGGGAGGAGAGAGAAAGACTAGATTTCCATCTCAACATTCAGGCCATCAATTGACGGGCGACAGATGGCGATAGAGTCAGCATTCAGGAGGGAATGAAGCCCCATAATCCATTGGGGGGGTTGTTTGCAGCAGGCAAGTTGCCTCTCCATCCTCCATGGCGCATTTTTCGGGCGCCATCTTCCTCCACGTTTTTTCATCCCTCTTCATTCTCTCTCCACGTTTTTTGCTTCATAAGGTGCATAAATTTTTTTTTTGGGGGGGGGGGGGGGGTCTAAACTCAAAAGGCATGCTCAAATTTGGCCTCCCAAGTGTCCACCTTTTCATATCTTGACCATTTTGTGGCCATTTCCCCGTCCGGACTCCGAATTGAGCTCTGAAAAATCTTGGGCGTCCGGCTTGGCATCCCGCATTGGCTGGTAACTCTTTCCAACCCGCACGACTGTCTGAAAAATTATGAAAAATCAACAAGTGTCGCTCGGGCACCTTTAAAGCACTTTGGTGCTTAAAATCGTCCTAGATCGAGCCGCCGCCTTTGACGGTGAATATTTTTCCCTTGATATTCTTAATTTTTAGCTATTTTTAAGCACTTTTCGGCACCAAAATTCCACTCTCATTGGCGACCATGGGATAGGGCGACTCAGCCCGTCGAATCCACGAACATATCTACACATAAACAACCAAAGAAGCATCAAGCTGATACAAAACAAATATATAATAAAACTTAGCACCATGCTCCCCCTACCCCTGGACAGAACCAAGGCATGACATCCACAAGGAGTAGGCCTAGCATCATCTAATAGAACATCCGAAGCGAGTCACTAACCAACTACTCCAACACAGCCAAACTAAAAAACCTATCAAAGAGGTTGCCCTAGTGGTAGTCTGAACTACTTACCAACTAAAGACAACACAACTAGGAGCTCCTACAAGGCGAGGACTCCTATAGCCTGATCAAGGAATATTTTCTTTCAGTACATTTCTTCTTTTAGGGTTTTATTTTATTAACATACTTGGGCATGTAAAAAGGAGGGAGCTGAGCGTAGTGACCCAAGGAGAACAGGGCATCGGTCTCAGGACCTATCTCGGCACCCAAGAACCTACCAAGCCCTCGCAAGGCGACACTTAATCCTTTTCTAACGCTCACTTTTATTTTCGCTCCAACCTTCCTTGTTTTGTCATTTTTTTTCCAGCAAGAAGCCACCCCGAGGAAGACAAGGTATTGGCCCCAGGTCTGACTCGTCCCCAGGAACCTACCAGGCCTTCGCAAGGCGATGATCAACTGCTTATATATTTTCATTTCTATTCTTTTCTTTAATAGGGGTTTTTACACACCTTCGTATTTATATTCATCTTTTGGGATGTTCAGGGTTTCTTGCCATCATCATTATTATCTTCTGGCAGGCTTCTCTAACTGCCTCACTACTAACAAGAACTCCTAGAACGGCTGCCTAGCAGGCTAGCAGAACAGGGCCACTGGACTTCCTTCTAAAACAGATCTTTCGATGCCTGACAATGTCTTTACAAGAGGCAATGACTACTCCGACCTCCCTCAAACATACTTAGCCTAAACCTGGGACTTCATGCCTTAGTTGCCGGTCCCCAACAAAAATGTATCCCCTCGACAAGTACAAAGACACATATAACAGGAAAGAAAGGTACTCGTAAAGGAGAGATATCACATGGATTGGCCACAAGAAGCTTCCATTGCAGCAAAGGCTCCTCCAAGCTCCACCAAATTCCACAAATCACAAAACCTATCCAGCACAACACTTAAAACAAAAACCCAATTAAACGCACCCGCACTAGACAGGGAAATGGCCCTCTTGGCCTAATGAAATAAAACAATTCACTACAAAACTGAATCGTCCCTCTTGGCCTAATGAAATCAAACATGACTTTGCCAATAGATTGGCCCTCTTGGCCTAATGCAATAAAACAATACTACGCATAACATCCTCCTGGAAACAACTATGACAGACATCAAAGCATACCATGCCCAAGGGAACAGGGCTCGTAGCCCTAAACTAGATGCATTAAATTATGACCCATCCCTCCTGCGTATATCGCAAGAGGTGTTCGCATCACATGTCGTCTAATCAGTCGGTGGGTCCAAGATAATAAAGGCAGATGAGTCTCGCTTACCCTCTGCATCACCCAGATCAACCATCGTCTGCCAAAGAGGGCATGTTCAGATAGCATACCCCACAAACGACCAGGTCCTGTCTCACCATCAATAGATATATCGGGACAAGGGCCACAATTAAAGAAGAGGTCTTCTTCATACGCAAAATTAGCCAATGAATCGGCAAACTGATTCCAGTTTCGTGGAATCAGCTGAAAAGACACTCTATCAAATTCGTCTAGCAGGGCTATGGCAGTATGATGGTACATGCAAAGGATGGGGTTTTGTACCATGTACGTCCCATTGAGTTGATTTAAAACCAATTGAGAGTCCCATTTCACCAACAGCTGGCGGATACCACCCTTCTTTGCAATGTTCAAACCCATAATCAGGGCTTTGTATTCTGCCATATTATTGGTAAAATTCTCCTTGAGATAAGCAGCTAACTTCATGACAATGCGTCGTCGGGGGTCTCGGATGACAACTCCTATACTTCCTTTTTTGCATGCACCCCTGGACGCCCCATCAAAGTACAAGGTGTACGTCCATAAAGGGTTTACATATCCCACCATCCTGAACTCTACTCATAATTATGTTAATCGAAATTCAGCATATTCAACGGGTGGACTGTAGGCTCCATCCCTCCATCATCATTGAATTCAACAGGGATGCTCGTCAAAATTTGTAGGCAGTGATGGCAGAAGATCTTGATCTCCCAAATAAATGTCCCGCCTTCTTGCTCAATCACCTTGTATCCTTTGCTCCACCAAATGAGCTTTCCCTGATGATACCTTTGTTCTAAATATGGGTGTTCTAAATAAGGGATCAGACGACCCATCAACCTCTATCACGATTTCCTTGCAGATATTTGATCGATCTCGCCTAGACCTGCAAGGCAGTCATAGCATTAGTGCAATCAGAAATAATAAGGTTTAATCTTATTAAGATTAACCTTATTTTTAAATTCTACCCCCTCAAGGTCGGCTAACAAAACTATGGACTTATTCTTTCCTATTCTAACGATCCTATAGGGCCCGTCCCATTTGGGCTCTAGCTTGCCTGGAAATAATTCACGTCGTGCGTCATAATACAGAACAAGCTGTCCTTTCTTGAAGGTGTATTTCTTGGCTTTGAGGTCGTGTAACTGCTTCATTCGGCACTTCGCCACTTCTTGGTGCAATAAGCTCTGTAGTTTAAGCTCATCTAAATGTGCCAGTGTCGTCACGCGCTCAAAAAGTGTGTCTTTATCACTCAAAGAATGATTGATGGCAAACCGAATAGTTGGCAACTCAATCTCTAAAGGCAAGACACACTCCTCCCCATATACTAACTTGAACGGGGTATGGCCAGTGGCTCGTTTGAAGGTCGTATTGTAGGCCCACACTACCACGTATAACTTTTTATCCCAATCCCGTTTCTTTTCCGACACAATTTTGGACAAGATACCCACAAGCTGCTTGTTGGTGCTTTCAACTTGCCCATTGGCTTGCGGGTTATATGGGGTTGTCTTGTTATGCTTGATTTGCCAAGTCTCTGTCAAGCTCTTGATCACCTTATTCAGGAAATGGGTTCCGCAGTCCGACACTAATTCTTTCGGTGGACCAAAACGGCATATTATCTGCTCTAAAAGGAAACTAGCAGTTTCTTTAGCATCATCTTTCCTTGTTGCACGGGCTTCTGACCACTTTGTAAAGTAGTCAGTTGCTACAATGATATACCTCTTTTGCGCAGTCGTCGACGGAGTAATAGGACCCACAAAGTCTATCCCCCACTTCTCAAATGGAAGTATCGCCATAATAGGGTTGAGTGGTCGTTTCCTATTCTCTCGACTATCATGTCATTGACAAATATCTCATCTCTTAACATATGCAAACGCATCCTGGAAGATGGTAGGCCACCAATAACCTGCTCTTAAAGCCTTTTGTGCTGTAAGCCGTCCAGCAAAATGGCCACCGCAAGCAGAATCATGGCACTCTTCCAAAATGAATGGCACCTCGTCAGGCATCACACATCGGCGATAGATGTCATCAACCCCTTGCCGATATAATGTACCTGCGATCAAAGCAAACTTTAATGCTTGCTGCTTAATTTTCCTTCTCTCAGCTTTAGATAATTCGGATCCCGCCTCCCCCGTTGATAAATAATGCGTTATTGCAGCATACCAGGAGGGAATAAATGCCGTATCTATTTTGAATAACAACTCCATGTCACTACCTTCAGCCACAGATTCTTTCAGCTCCCCAAAGTCCACAAGACATTCCACGATGCCTTGCAACCTCGGTGGCTTACTACGGATTTCATAATCAAATTCCTGCAAAGTGATCAACCACTTTGCTAGACGATCAGGCGGCTGTAGCTTATTCATCAATACTCGAAGTCCCTCCGCCTTCGTATAAAGCACGACTTTCTCATAGAGAATATAATGCCTAAATTTCTTGGTCCCAAAGACCATCGCTAGACACAACTTCTCCATGTAGGTATAATTGATTTCGGATACCCCCAGCTTCCGGCTAGCAAAAGCAATCGGGTGGTACCACTTCTCTTCCCAAATTTGGGCTAAACAGCAACTGATACTATACATGGTGGCTGCTGAAAATATATAGAACACCTCACCTCTTTTAGGTGCTTTTAAAACGGGAGCTCTTGCTAGCTCCTGTTTCACATCCTCGAATGCTACCTTACAAGGGTCACCCCATACAAACGAACAGCTAAAGGACAATAAATTTGTAAGCGGCAACGTTCTTTCTGCCAAGGAGTTTATGAATCTACGGTAATAACAACCGAAGACAGAAAGCTATGAACTTCTTTCGGAGTGCGTGGTGGACCCATGGCAACTATAACTTTGACCTTCTCGGGGTCTGTCTCGCAATTCCTACCGAACTGACCACACGACCCAGCAATAGCCCATAAGGTACTCCAAAAACACACTTCCGTGGGTTTAGGGCGATACAAAATTGCCTACAGCGCTCAAAACATTTTCTTAAAATGCTCAACTGCCTTCCTCTCACGGTGCCAGCCCCTAAGTCATCAATAAACACCTTCAACTCTTCAGGGGATATATCACCGAATGTCTTATCTGCTATTCGTTGCCACGAACCAGGCGCATTGTATAAACCAAAGGCCATCACATGGTACGCAAAAGTACCAAATACAGTGATAAAAGTTGTTTTCAACTTATCCTCTTCTGCAATTGCCATCTGATTATATCCTGCAAAGCAATCCATAAACGAATATATCTCCCTACCCGCTAATTGATCCAAAATCTGGTCAATAAATGGCAATGGGTAGTAGTCCTTAACTGTTTGCTTATTCAGCTCTCTAAAGTCTACACATAATCGGATTTGATTATTCTTCTTCTTTCTGATCACAACTGGCGAACACCATTCCGTGTGTTGCACAGGAAAAATCAAACCTGCTTTTCGAAGCTTCTTTAACTCTTCAAACACCCGGTCCCTCAATTCGAAAGGCATATGCCTTACTTTCTGTCGTACAGGACGACTACCCTCTTTCAACGGAATTGTATGAACAGCAAGACTAGGAGGAATGCCTCTCAACTCATCATAACTCCAGGCAAAGATATCACGGAATTCCTGGATCAAGGCCACATAGTCCTCCCTCTCTGTTGTGCTGAGCATAGAACCTAATTTGATTGGCCGTGAATCATCAGGTGTACCAAGGTCTAGCTCGATAACATCTGCATCTCTTATACGATCTTGGCCCTCTACCGGCTCGTTCAAAGTAATCTGATAGATGTCTTCCGTGGTGGATCCCTCTTTGGACTCATCACTCGATGATATCTCACTGTCAGATAAATCTTGTAATGTCTCCACTTCTGTAGAAGATAGAGGAGCTCTCTCACTCTGCGGGGACTCAGGATAAGCATCAACCACCACACGCTGGGCACCTCTGCCAAATATTAGTCGACCGGCAGGTATATCTACTTGGCAGTCCGCTTGCAAGATCCAAGGTCATCCGAGTAATACTTGGTAACTTGGACGGCCTGCAAAACGAATCACCCTAAAGTCCAACAGGCATTCTACATTTGCAACAGTGACATGGACCTTAGTAATGCAGCCTTCCGGCTGTCTCAAACTATCATCTGCCATTCTGAGAATTGTGGAGGTGTCTTTCTGGATCGCAAGACCCAACCTTTCCATCAGTTCAGAACTCATAATGTTAACAGACGATCCCGTGTCAACAATGGCATAATCTACTAATATCCCATCGACATAGGCTGCAACCCTTGGGCAATGCTTCTCAGCATGCTCCAACCAGTCATCACCAACTCCCGCAATACCCAAAGGTTCTACGATATACCCGGTATGGAGGATCTTTCTAAATTCCTTGCGTACTCGTGGGGAAAGCTTAATAAGCTGCAAAAGATTCACATCCGGCTTAACTTCACAAAGAGAGATCGCCAAATCGAATTCATGATAGTTCGATAGAGCTTTCTTTTCACGCCAAACCATCCGCTCTTTAGGTCGCTAAACCGGCTTTATTGCCTCTTTTTTAACTTTCACCTTCTTCTTTGGTGGTTCTTTATCAGCTTTACTCTCCACGGGCTTCAAAGGTCCCCCTTCCATGGCAGGATCCAAAACTTGCGTTCCTTTGTCGCCTTGTTTAGGGTTTTCATCGACAGGCTTATCCTTGCCGGCCTCTCTACCCTTTTGACCTCTTGTAAGAACAACTCGCAGATTAGAGGTTTTAGCATTATTAACACGTACAGCCTCAATCAAACTAACCCCACTACCACTAGGTAGCTCCTCCACTACAGTCTTTGGTCGTTGAAGTATTTGTTTAGGCCCGTCTTCTCGCTGGGAATCATTTCCTTGCACATGATGATTAACAGGCCCTGGTTGCCGACTACCTCGCTGGAGGGAACTGATTTTACTCCAGCAAGTAGCTGCTAAATGGCCGGATTTTCCACAGATGTCGCACTTAACATTTGGGCAATTTCTTGGATAGTGTTTCCCACCACACCATTTGCAGCTAAACCTCGAAGGTGCACCCTCCTTAGGGTATCTACTTCCTATCAAATTTTGTTGTTTTTTAAGGAAGTTGACATCAACGGCTATTTGCCGATACTGCTCCGTAATCATGTCGGTATAATGCTTCATCATGTCCTTAACCTCGCCAAGAACATTGGAAGCGCTCGACTCATAGCCTTGGTCATTACCATGTCGTTCCATCGGCCTAACAATTTGATTAGGCACTAGTTGTTGAGCCACAGGCATGGCATTAGAATTGACCGCCTGGCCTCCACCATTTGGAGCTGGTAATAAGGGACATTCTGCATCATGTTCCCTCTCCCATTAGGGTTAGCCATCGCTATCCCTTGGCCACTACTGCCATTGGCCATTGCCATATTGTTTCCCAATACTAAACCCATATTCGAATTTCCTCGAGAAGCATAGGCTGCTTGTATTCGGGATTCCACCTCTTGTGCTCATGTAATGGCAGTATCTATATCCCCCAAGGGGACACTACTCAACTGCAATTGGATATTGAAGTCCAAACCATGTAGAAAATATTGCAATTGGGCAGCTGCGGGGATAGGAATAGAGGTGTCCAACTTACAGAAAACCTGTTTTATTTTCTTCGCATAAGCACGAATATCCTCACGTGGTTCTTGGCGGGTCACGTTGAGTACACGCAACCAATATTTCCCACCCCTTTCAGGGGCAAACTCCCTTCGAAAAGCTCCATAAAATGAATCAATATTCAATATGGTTCCGGCTTCTAAACCATGATACCATATAGCGGCTCTTCCTTTGAGAGTCATATTGAAGAACATCATTAAATGTCCTTCTTCTTGGATGCGACAGTTAAACATCAGCTTTTGAAACTCCCTAATGTGGAGTTCCGCATCTTCCTCAACTAGCCCATTAAAAATGGGTAGCGGGTAACCTAGAGCTAGCAAATCCGTCGTTCCTGCTGGAATTGCAATAGGCTGCGCCATGATGAGGATTGGATTTAGGGACGGTGGGGTTACACCTCCCGCACTTGATATAGACTGGCGTATGGAAGGAAGGGGAGCACTAGAGCTTCCACCTTCTCCTAACTTACTGCTTGTGGCCCCAAGACCACTAGATCCACTCCCTCGTAAGGGTTCAGCACTGCTATGCTTAGGGGAATATCTCCTAAAAATTTCAGCACGTCACCTAGCTCTTTCGTCTCTCTCTTGGTTTTTGATTTCTGCTAGACGATGCTTATCGATAAATAACTGATCAATCTCAGTATCCTTTGGCATAAACTGCAAGTCGGTCCCTAGACAACCAGGATTCGAGGACTGCCACTTTTAAGCGGCTCCCGGCAGATGCACCACTGATGGAACCTAGAACGGGCCGACACTGGCTCGTACACTAGCCGGACCTCTATCACACGTGCTCAACAATCCCACGGCCTCGCGGCCAGGAGCATTGATGATACATACATTGCCTCCCTAAATGTCTTGTGTTTGTATTACGTCGTTTGTAGTCCACTCTTCTCTCACCCACTACTCCTCAAAGGGAGTCCCTTACACATTGCCTAATGGCACGAAGCATAGACATAGGGGGTCCTCCAACGGCTGAGTGCCGCCACCCCTCTGCGACTCTCCTACACCTTGGGGATTGGCCCCTCGATGCATCGCTCAACATATAAACATGTCGCACAAAATCCACTCAAGGTACCATTTAATCGTATACAGGAATGTACCATTGTCCTTACTTCTCTTTCCCTTAGACCCCACGACTAGCCTATGGCTTAGGGTGTCCTGTCTCTCACTCAACGTGGGTCAAGGTCCTAATGAAAACAATTGATGTGCATCCAGGATTTCTGATACCTTTAAATATTTCCATGATTTATGCATATTGTGGCTGCTAAGTGCTCAAACAATTATGAAATCAATATTGTGCACATGTGAAAAACATCCTTTCAATGATTTTCAACTACCGTTCTTATGCGGCGTTGCACAAACCTGGCACCGAGGAAACCCTCGTGCTACTAGGCTCTTATTTTATAATTATTCACCGACCTATATGGCATGCAACCAAAAACTAGCAATCTTTTCATCATTTTACTCCGCATTCAGATACATTTTAACCACTCTACCCTCCCATCGATCAAATGCTGCATTGTGGTATAGATTTATAGGGCATTTTGCCATCATTTTATGTGTAAAGAGTGGGAAAATCACACTAGAACAAGAAGGTGGGGTTGAACTGAGGCAAATCCTCATACTTCAGTCCCCACAAACATTCACAAGCATTGTTCTTAATTATCATCAATTTTCCGCACCCAAAATGTATTTTTCCCCTATTTTTAGTGATTTTTCTCTATTTTCCTTGTATTTTTCCTTATTTTCTGCATTATTTTATTACTAAAAATTCAAAATAGATTATGGGCTGTGGCCCTTAGTTCCTTCTTGCAACAAAAATGAAAATTTAGTTGGTATTCCTATTCATTTTTCTATTTTTATGCCCAAAAACATCATTTTTCCTTGATTTTCCATATTTTACGTGTTTTAGTGTATTATTTTGAGCCACAAGATGAATGTTTTTCTGATTTTCTGATTATGATCAACAAGTACTCATGGAAAACAGCAACATAAACAATTTTTAGCCCACATGAACAACATTTTATCAATCAAAAGCCATGAAATCTCAAATTTCCTTTGAAAAAATTGAATTACCGCTTCATAAGGTGCATAAATTTTTTTTGGGTGGGGGGGGGGGGGGGGTCCAAACTCAAAAGGCATGCTCAAATTTGGCCTCCCAAGTTTCCACATTTTCATATCTTGACCATTTTGTGGCCATTTCCCTGTCCGGACTCCGAATTGAGCTCTGAAAAATCTTGGCCGTCCGGCTTGGCATCCCGCATTGGCCGGTAACTCTTGCCAACCCGCACGACTGTCTGAAAAATTATGAAAAATCAACAAGTGTCGCTCGGGCACCTTTAAAGCACTTTGGTGCTTAAAATCGTCCTAGATCGAGCCGCCGCCTTTGACGATGAATATTTTTCCCTTGATATTCATAATTTTTAGCTATTTTTAAGCACTTTCTGGCACCAAAATTCCACTCTCAAATAGAGAGCAAAGAGTGGAGACAAGCAATGGATGAAGAGATGGATGCACTAAGGAAAAACAAGACTTGGGATTTGGTGAAACTACCTTATGACAAGAAGTCCATTGGATGTAAATGGGTTTATAAGGTCAAATGTAAGTCAGATGGTTCTCTTGAAAGGTATAAAGCAAGGCTAGTTGCAAAAGGATATGCACAAACTTATGGTTTGGACTATGAAGAAACATTCAGTCCAGTAGCTAAAATGACGATAGTGAGATCGGTAATTGCTTTGGCTTCTATCTATGGTTGGAGGCTTTATCAAATGGATGTGAAAAATGCATTTTTGAATGGTAACTTAGAAGAGGAAGTGTACATGGATCAACCAGAGGGCTATGTGGATCCAAAATACCCACATTATGTATGCAGGTTGAAGAAGGCTTTATATGGACTGAAGCAAGCACCAAGAGCATGGTGTGATAGAATCAGCAAATTCTTATGCAGTATGGAATTTCAACAGAGCAAAGCTAACTATTCACTTTACATGAGGTATACAGAAGATGGTATGGTTGTTCTGGTCATCTATGTTGATGATCTCATTATTACAGGTACACTTGAGAAGGAGATTACTGAAGTCAAGCATGGGTTACATAAAGAGTTTGATATAAAGGACCTTGGTTTGTTGAGATACTTCTTGGGTATTGAGGTAATTGACACACCTCATGGTATATGGCTAATACAAAGGCAATATGCATTGGAGATGTTGGAAAAATATGGCATGACAGGATGCAAACCGATTGATATGCCATTGGATCAAAATGCTAAGTTGATGGATGATGGATCTTATGTTAAGGATGTTACTATGTTCAGAAAGATGGTTGGTAGTCTTATCTACTTGACCATTACAAGATCAAACTTGAGTTACACTGTTGGATTGATAAGTCAGTTTATGCAGAAACCATGCAAATCACATTTGGATGTAGTGAGAAGAGTTCTTAGATATGTGAAGAAGACAACTGGATTTGGGTTGTTTTATGGAAAAGGAATCAAGCCTACATTATTTGGATACTCAGATGCAGACTGGGCAGGTAGCTCTATGGATAGAAGACCTACTAGTGGCTATGCATTCTCATTTGGATCAGCCATGGTAAGTTAGAGCAATAAGAAGCAACCTACAGTTGCTTTATCAAGCACTGAAGCAGAGTATAGAGGCATTGCATTGGCAACATGTGAGCAGACATGGCTGAGATTGATCTTATATGACATGGGCATAGAGATTGATGGTGGAGTCATTATGTATTGTGACAATGTTAGTAGCATTATGTTGGCAAAGAACCCAGTCTACCATGCAAGAACAAAACATATAGAAGTGCACTATCATTTCATTAGAGAAAAAGTCATTGATGGAGAGATTGACTTGGTCCATGTGAAAACAAATGACCAAGTTGCTAATATCTTTACCAAAGCATTAGGTAAAGATCAGTTTGAGTACTTCAGGAGTGCACTTGGAGTCTTATGTGTGCAAGCTCATTCTGAGCTTGAGGGGGAGTGTTGATAAATATGTCATATCCTATGGTTGTATGTATCTAAAGTACAACCGTATGTAAAGTGTCTTTAAGTTTGGGATATCTATCTTTTGAGGATACCATTTTAGTGTGTGTGGACTGTGAGAAATAGAGGAGAATAATGAAGGAGAAGATGACATTGAGCTCCTGACTTCCCATCTGATTGGCTTCACTGACTCCCTCCACTTCGGTTTTGTCATTCACAACATAGAGGGTGTGGCGGCCAAGGAGGAAGTGGCCAAGAGAGTCATTGAACAATGCAACTTCACCAAGTACCTCGAAAAATTTACGCAAGAACCTAACCACACAAAGTGTGCGGAGTTTCTCAGGTCTTACGACCCTGATGATGAGTGCGGCACCATCACAAGAAGGGGAGAAAATGCCAAACAGATATAGGTTCACTTAACCCCTGCCTTGGTGGAGAAGGCCTTGGGACTGGAGCCAAAGATAGAGCAAAAGAGGGATGTGTACACCATGCTGAAAATGAAAAAGAAGGATGTGCTAACTAACGACGGCATCAGCATCAAGGACATCCATGATGCGGAAGCCAAACTGCAAGCAAAGCTAGTACACGCACTCTTCTCTAGCTAGCACTACAATGCCTCAATGCATTGAATCAGCGTGCATGTGCTGGAGAATGTAGCAGCTCACACCTTGCATGAAGTAGACTGGAAGCAAAACCATCGACTAGTCGGCTAAAGCATTGGCTTTAGGAAGCACACCAGCAGGAGGAGAGTCCCCAGCTTCCAAGGCCAAAGAAAGAAAGAAGGCCTCGTTTATTGCCTATGGAAGAATTTTGACTGTGCTCATCCACGAGGTAGTGAAAGAGACACAAGATGCAGAAGAAGGGGAAGGAGAAATGCCTGACAGGTCACCCCCTCACCAGGACCAAGAGAGGTCCAGCGACAAGACCGAGACTGATAAGGAAGGGCAGGGACAAGAAGAACAATCGGGCAAAAAGCAGCCCAAGAAACCCAAGAAGAAGATAGCGCAAAAGAAAAAGAAGCTGGATGAAGGCCGTAAGAAGGAGAAAGAGGATTTGGAAAAGGAAAAAAGACAATCCCTCAAGGAGGCCGAGGAGAGGGAGAAGAAGAAGAAAAAAGAAGAAGGAAAAACAAAGGAAGAAGTTAACAGGGCTAAAAAGGTGTCAAAACAGGAGGCCAAGAAGAGGAAAAGGGAAGAACAGGAGGAAAAAGAGAAACTGGAGGGAGAGTACAGGAAACCTAAAGAAGAAAGGCAAAGAAGAGCTGCTGAGGAAGAAGAGGAACTAAGGAGGAAGGAGGAGGAGGACTTGGCCGAAGCCACACGACAGTCCATTGAGCAGTAGTGCAAGGCTGATGATCCAGGAGCTTGGAGCTCGCTGAGGGAAGAAGGGCCTAGTTCTAGCACGCAGGTACCAAAAGTCACGCCACCCGCTGTCTTTGAAGGCAAAGGCAAGGCCCTCCTCCATCCTATCCCCACCCTCATGGTGCCCTCCACCGAACCAACCACCCTCACCCCTAGCATCCCCACCAGCATGGAGGTCTCCAACTTTGTGCCCTAGATGTAATATTTTCTCAATAAAGAAATGGCCTAGGGAAAGAGCACAGAGACCACAGCCACGGGGCAAAAGAGGCCAGCCGCAGATACTGAGTCGAGACAGGACTAGAAGCGGCCGAGAGTGGAAGCCTCGACCACCCCAACCCACACAACAATGATGCCACCAGCCAATTACGACGAGTACGTCACTGAGTTGCTCTCCCAATTGGAGAGGGCTGAGGAGGAAAAGAGGATGGCTGTGGCTGAGTTGGTGGCAAAAAAGGAGTCAGTAGCCGCTTTCTAGCCTGAAAAAACCCACACAATAGCCATGCAACAACGACAAATCTTTGACCTCAAGCAGGAATTAAAGGCCAAAGAGGACATGGAAGAAAGCTACAAGCAGCGGCTCGAGGATGAGAATCAAGAACTGGTGCAAATGCAGCGAGAATATAAGCTTCTCCTGATACAACATGGGGAATTGGAGGCAAAAACTGCCAACATTGAGCAAATGATGGAGGAATTGAATGCCAAAGAAGAGGAGAGAGAGCAGGAGAGGGAGCAGCATCAAAAGGAGATCGAGTCTATGATCGATCAACTACACTTGGGAATGAAAGAACATGAGAACATGAGTAGGGAACTCAAAGCCCAAGAGCAGAAGCTCGTAACCCTGGCACAGAAGCAGGGGGAAAACATGGAAGAAATGAACAAAAGAGTAGAGGAATGGGCGGCGTAGAATGAAAAAAGGGTGAAGACACTGGCACGGCACCCCGCTTTGGTGGAGAAAGAAAAAATCATTGCTGAAAGTAAAGCAGATGCTGCCCAGATTGCCTTCAGTCCAGCAAACAAGCCTTCATCAACACACTATTGGATGTGACACACCCAAAGGGAAAGGAGCCATTGGAGGTGGTACAGAAAAAACTGAGCATCACACGCAGGGCCCTGCATGTGGGGCTATAGATGTCACTCCAACGTATGGAGGCTAGGCTGAGCCTACAAGAGCAATGGAAGTACCTACTACTAGCCGGCCTAACCCCCCAAGAATTGGATGCACTGGGCTTTGAAGAAGGAGTGCAACTAGAAGACCGACAGGGGGAGGAGACTAACCTTGAATTCGTTATGGGGAGAATCAGAGAAGAGGTAATCCCACAACCCCCCTCGCTACATGTCCAAGAATAGCAACAGATTGATCCATCCGCAGAAAGACAAGCTGCACTAAGGGAGAGATGGAGAAAATTAGTTGAAGAAACCAGGAAGTAGCTAAGAGCCAAACCGGTCGTGCAACTATCCGCACCCCTCCCACCGTGTCCTGATGACCTCCCTCCTGGGTTCCACGCGGAGCTGGTGATTTTGGAACGGCAAGAAAAAGAAAAAGACCCCTTCACCTTCAGCTTCCTCATACCTAGTAGCTTGCGGAGGGTCTTACCGATCAAGGTGATCGTGCTGATGGTGGCTGACTGGGACAGAAATGGATGGAAGAAAGGGATAGGACCCCCACTCTGTGGGGAAGGGAAGAAGCAGAGTTTTGGCAAAACAAGGTGTTCAAAATACCACATACTGTACAGAGCTACAATTGCCAACCCCTGTGGAGGAGGTGAGTGTACGACATTAGCATGCTCACCTGGATGGCTTTTTGTAACATCCTGCCCTATGAGAGGAATGACCCCACATTCATGGCGTATCCTCATAGGATAGGTGTGGATTTTGTTGCCACCCTCCGTGGGTGTCATGATTTTTCCATCATCTATAACTCCAATGCCGCCTCCTTTGAACATGCCCTCCTTTTCGACTCGGGAAGACTAAATGATTCCATGACGCGTTTTCTCGCGAACTTCTCTTCATGCCCCGATCTAGCCTTTATAACTACCTGTAATTATCTTAGGTTACTTAAGTTACTACTCAAGCAAGACCCGACCCCACAAGAGCATGGCCTGTCTCCCCTCTTTTTTGACCCTAACGCCATTGAAGCTGTGTCATGGCGCGTTTAATGATGAGAGCTAGCCTTCTCCCCTCCTTTTTCCTAGCCCTCCTAGAGGATATGAACGACAACTAGTTCACTAGGTACAACCATCCCTTCCTCTCCACCACCTCCCTCCACGTCCACATGAACCTCAAAGGATACATGCAAAGCCATCAATTTTTTAGCAAATCCATCCAACCCCCTTCTCCGCCTAAATCAGACAAGGAAGATTAGGTACAAGCTGTTGTTCTACTAGGGTCATACTATTCCAAAAAAAAACAAAATAAAACAAAACAAAACAAAAGAGAAAAAGAAAAAGAAAAAGCATCCAAGGAAGAGCAAACAGAACATTACGCATGGAATGGTTAAAACAACTCACTTACAGAAGCACTTAGCACCACATAAAGCACGATCACTGCACCTAGGGATCCTCAAGTTAGGCATGCCTAGTGGCTTCGATCGACTGGCTCCGCTCCTAACCCCCTAGCACTTTTTGCTCCCCCACTTCACGCTTAGGGCCCATCAAGGGCAAGACATACCTAGGGAGGTAACACTCGCCTATGGTTAGACCTGTCACCCTAACCTACTTGCACTACATCTCCCTTTGCACGAATGGGGTCCCCAAGCATGGGATATCTCCCAGGCTAACATGTGGTTAGACCCAACTCCCCATTCCACCAGCACGAGCACAATGCACTACACAATAAGGTAGACACCCCCCCTTAGGTAGAGCACCGCACCCTTTTCTTTCAAGCATCACAAGGCGACCAACCACCAACTTCGGAGGCCCCTGTCAACCACTTGCTATCCTTTTGACTTCTCCAACAAATCTTTTTACCAAGCTTCCAGGAGCACCCGAGTTTACACGTGGCCTTGCCCTTACACGACTACTTCGCCAACTGCCTCTTAGACACCAACAATCGTCAAGAGTGCCATGGGACTGGCACCCGTCTTGAGGGGGGTAATGTTAACCCCAAGCCGAGAAGGCAAAAGAATGAATGAAAAAGTGGGAAGAAGATGGAAAATGAGCAAAGACACACAAGCGGCCTCTAAAGCTAAGCCGGGGCCAAAAGCGTAATTTTAAATGAAAGGCACCTCAAAAACTCTAAAAACTCTTGTAAAAGAGCGCTAGACTCCCTCCTGTGCCACTTGTAAAAGAATAGACGGGTATAGGCTTAGGGCATGAAGCAAGAAGAGGGAATTAGAAAAAGGAACCTTGCCACAATGGCCAGTCATGTAAAAAGGGATGGGCGACCATGGGGTTTTAGGGTTTGTATATATAAAGTTCAAAAAATGAATGGCCAGTCATGTAAAAAGGGATGGGCGACCATGGGGTTTTAGGGTTTGTATATATAAAGTTCAAAAAATGAATGGAAGCTCATTCTTTGGTGTGTGGCTAACAAGAGCTCTTCTCTTCTTCTCTTCTTCTCCTCTTCTTGCTTGTGTGTGCTCTTGAAAGAGGGAGTGTGAGAGTGTGAGGGAGTGAGTGTGAGAGAGTGAGGGATCAAGAGGGTAAAGCTCTTCACCATCTCCTCTTCTCTTCTTCTCTTCTCTTCTCTTTCCTCCTCTTATGTGTGCGGCTATGGTGGATGGAGCTTGGAGATGGAGGAGGCTTGAGAATGCTTGAGCTAGCATCTAGGATCGTGGCGCTACCGGTGTGTGCAAGAGAAAATGCAACTCATATCGGCATCAAGGTAAGCTCACTAACGTAGGATCGACGGCGCATTGGCTATGTGAGAGGTAGCCATTAGAGCTCGCTTGGAACACTTGAAGCAATAAGCAGTCCGTGGGTCTTAGCGGTTGGTTGAGTGAAAGCTCCCACACTAGGTGAGGGTGAGGTTGGATCAAATGAGTTCTTAGCTGTGGATGCACAATCTATTTATGACAGGGCCGATATTAGCACAACGACTTACTCAAAGATATTCAAAGGTGTGAAGGCTAGATTTGGTCGTGTGCTGAAGATACAACCTTGAAAGTTAATAGAGGCCCGATGGCAACTTAATACAAAGGTTTTGGAGCTGATAGGAGATCGCATGCATGTTCAATGCATGGAAACACTAAAGGTTGTGACAAAAAATGCATATGAGGTGAAGTTCACCAAACTCAACAATTACTATTTAGATTTGTACAAGGTGCAGTTGGCAATGGTAATATACTACAATATGTTTGTTGATGAATGTAATGATAAATTGCACTTTGTTATAAAATTAGATGAAAGTGAGGTCATCAAAGGAGTAAATCTTGAAAGAGTTAGTGTAACTCTAATGAATAGAGCTTTACAATTCGATAAGAAAAACCTAAGAAACTTTAGTGTTCAATTCGAGTGCCATGTGTGGTGGCTCCTTGCATTTGAAGTTCCTAAAGAAACATTTGAGGTGTTGCAGTTTTTCTTTATGCACACAAGCATTCCAAGCATCATCGATCATCATGAACATGGTAAGATGCTCTCGGTTGAAGAGTATGGTCAATACTTGGTTGAATGGCACCTTGCAAAAGACTTGAAAACTTTAAAATGCATGTGTGGAATCTCCAATGGTGCAAATACAAAGAATCCATGCCGATATTTCTTGACAAAGAGGGTGGAAGGAAAGGACGGAAAGAAGAATTGACAAAGGGTGACAAGTGTTGCATCGGCACACAATAGAGAAGATCCCACTTGGAAGCCCATCTTCAACATTCCATTGGATTGTATTCACATTTTTTCATTTCATGCTTTTGTCAGAATCATGGAGAAACTTGTATGTGAATATATTTTCTTTGCTTATAGAATGCAACCAAAAAAAGAAGCCATTGCAACGTGTAGGAATGTGGAGCGAGTGCTATTAGAAATTGGGCTACACAAGCATCAAGTGACGATTGAAAAAGATGAGAAGAGATCAGGAAAATATGGTAACTTGCCAAAAAATCCTTGCTTTGGAGGAGCAAAGGCTAAGAAGTTTCTCTCAACACCCATCAATGAGGAAGGAAATGTCGTGGTTCGTAGGCCTCAAGACTACGATGGGTGGAAAAAGTTACATTTTGTAGTTTCTGATCGAAGTAATGGAGGAAAAACAAGATTGGCCAAAGCTAAGGTTTGGATAAGTCTTAACAAATTGGCTCCATTACTTTGCAAGATGGTTTGTAACGATGAAGATAAGCAATAATTTATCAATGTTGTGCATAGCTTCTACAAAAACATGGTGGAAGCATGGGGCAAAATCTCTATCACACATTACATGGTGCATACAAAGTTAATCTTTTAAAATTGTATGAATTGTATAAACTATTGAGCATAGTTTTACTCATGTGTGATATGTGTATTCATAGCATATCCTTGAGGCACATGGGCCATACTTTGTAGAAAAGGGAAGCATCAAAATTTGGTCCACAGAAGGGATGGAAAATTCACATTAGATAGCGCATGGTGCATACCAAAGAAAAACCGATCATGGTGGAGGGGTGAATGGTAGCAATCCAATTATCCAATTGCTAACTTGGTAGTATAGGATTATAGTAGCAGATGAAGCTGAACTCTTGCAAAAGAGAGCAAATGAAAGTACTGATGAATCGGATGCAGACATGATAGAATCACATCGTGTCACTAAAAGAGTGCATTATGAAGCCTCAAGTACCAAGGGAAACCATGCCAAGTGGCTAGAAACAAGGGTTTGACAAGGCAGCAAATGGGTTCAAAGAGAGCTAAGATAGTAACATGAACAATGTGTTTAATGTGAATGCAATTCATAGTTTAAGAGAGAAAGAGAGAGTGTGCATCTATGTGAATGAGTCTTATAGTTTAGGGTTATATAAAAGAGGGTTTCACTTTCTATCTTATTCATTGAGTTCTCACATCTCTTATGCAGGAAAGATGGCTAGGTCTAAGGTAGTTGCAAATA
Organism: Lygodium microphyllum; assembly: GCF_053477565.2. NCBI lineage: Eukaryota > Viridiplantae > Streptophyta > Polypodiopsida > Schizaeales > Lygodiaceae > Lygodium > Lygodium microphyllum. The sequence continues at coordinate 10,850,968 of NC_141149.1, read as the reverse complement.
AGCTTCTGCTCAGAGCCCCATATCGTGCTCAACCCCTTGGAGCATCTACTAGCTCAGATCCACCCCCTTCTCAACCTAACCTAGCTTCCTCAAGCCGCCCTCACAAGGGTCCTCCTCAGCATCCCCACAAGAAACGCAAGTGGAAGCCAAGTATAGTAATCTTGAGAGAAATTAGGAGGTATCAACGCTCTTTTGATCTCATCATTCCGAGCTTCTCGACACTTGTTCACGAGATTGTGCAAGACCTCTACCACATAGAAAGCAGGAGGTGGTTTTTGGCAGAAGGTCAGGATAGACCTGATTTCTTCACAAAATAATATCTTCATGCTCTATAGTGTGTTGCAGAGGCCTTTTTAGTTGACTTGATAAACTGATGCTCAACATTGTGCAATATATGCGAAGCGCATCACTGTAACTCCCAAGGACTTCCAACTTGTAAGAAATCTTCAAGTAGTGAAGGATGCATTCATTACAATGGAATGAACACAGTTTGTAATGTTATCTTTTTTAGCATAGTGTTATCCTCGTGCATTGGACATATTACTATGTCATCCCAATGCAAAACTATTGTATGCGCCCTTAAAATATGAATTAAATTTTTACTCTTGTCCTTCGCTCTCAACTTTGACTGTGCGTCTTCGCTTTTTTCAATTCTTACTTACAGTTTTTGTAAGCACAGTCAATTTCAATAGGAAAAACATGCAAAAATTTGCCATTTCTTGTTGCGGACTTTGCCTCTTATGCCTCTGTATAGTCTATGCGGTGCGAAGTTTCTAAGGGCTAGTAGTCATGATGTTGATTTCTTGATTGTCAATCCATCCATAATTTTGATGTGGGATAATTTTTAAAATACTAAACTATATCGGAATGCGACGAATCTTCACACGCACACTCGTTAGGTGGCCAAGAGCCCAATTTAGTTTTTTTTGGAAAAAAAAATACTCGTAGATCCCCGGTTCGAAGTCTGGCATTTGGAGCCGCTGTCTTGGGCTCTTGGCCACCTAACAAGTGTACGTGTGAAGTTTCTTTGCATTCTGATAAAAGGTTATGGATTTATGATCACATGATGGACTGTGCGTATGAAGCTGCATTAACCAGATTTTGGGGTTTAAATGGGTTAACCGTTCATTCTTCTTCTCATTGTCACATTTTGCTTTCTTTGCTTCCTCCATTCTCACACCCCAACCTCTGTCTCTTCTCCATCTTGCCCTCCTTGAGATTGCATGGCATGCACCAAGCAAGCATGTTGCCGTTTCGGCCCCGGAAAGACCTCATGCCAAGGTTCGAAACCTAGAGCACAAGGTGGAGCCTCCTCTAGCACAGCAACAAGTGCTCCCTATAGAGGACAAGGACCACCATAGAAGAAGAGGAGATGGAAACCAGGCACTGTCGCCCTTCGGGAGATAAGGACAATCTAGCGCGGGTACAAGCTTCTCATCCTGAAAAGTTCTTTTCATAAGGTTATTTGGGAAGGCATGCAAGACTTGGAGCTAAAAGGGATTGGAAGATTTCGGGCGCAAGTGCGAGATGGCCCACCAATAGAAAGGTGGACTACTGTAGCTATAGAGGCCCTACAAACAGCTATAGAGGGGTTTCTCATCAACTTTCTTGATGATACACAGCTTGCGGCCATCCATGCAAAGCATGTCACAATCGTAGATAAAGACATGAACTTTATCATTCTGTTTCGACACGGTAAGGGGACTCCTCCATAGGTTATGAGATTAATGATGCAAGGTTTTGTAATGAGTGTTATGGCACCATAGCATCTTGGAAGGCCAAAAAATTTTGTATACTCTGGCACATTGGAATATTTATTTATATATACATAATATCTCATGCAATGTGTATTGAATTTAAATAATTGAGTAAAGTTATTTTGTTTGTTTTTTGAAACGCATGACTCTTAATTTTTATTTAACGTATGAACGCATCAAAAGTAGTAATACATACAGATATGAGTTACGTTATTACTTATGCACAATTGCAAGTACAGTACTACACGTTGTATTATGTTAACGTATGCGAATGCGTCATTCACATACCACACATTATTGTCACACTTACACAATCGCAAGTGTAGTATTACACGTTGAATTATGTTAATATATGCAAATATGTCATTCACATACCATTTATTATCGTCACACTTGCACAAACCACACATTTATTCAATAAGTATTTATTTATAGGGACAAAGTAAAATATCTTATATTCATCAAGAAAAATACATGGGATGGCTTATAGTCATGGAAGATACAAAAAACCGATAGCCAACAAGAACTCTCAATTGTTCCTTGGCTTTTTCATCGGTGGAGAGGAGGGGTCAGCTTTCAATGAGAATATAAGTTCATTCTTTTCTTCAAAAATAATACACTCCCCCTTCAGCTCTTTCTCCAAGAGAAGCAAATCTGACACTTTAGCAAGGTCACCTAATGTAGCAAGCACACACATTGCTCCACCACTCGTTTCGTCAGACAAGTAAAGAAGCTTTCACCACTTGATTAGCACCGCCTTCTCCAAGCTAGATGTCACAAGTATCGTCCGAAAAGGTCCAAGCTTAGTTAAAATCTCAAATTTTCATGATTATTTTTTGCCCTCGTGGTGAGCACTTCTTATGGAAGACCACCAAGTCTACAACAAGGTTACCAATGTACTCCTTCAGAGCCGAATCCTTCTGTCATTCCACATACCAATTACCTTGATGCAAACTCATCTATATACAGTATGTCCTAAATGACAAAGTGAAATCAAAAAATATATTTAGCTATTAACCTAGAGTTATCAGAAAGTAATGAAACTTGACGATAGGGTGTGTCGGGTCCCTCGGGATCCACCATGAAATCTTAGCCAAAAATGATACCTACATCTGCCCTGTTGTCCGAAGTCTGGCGTTTGGGGCCATTTTCTGCCCAAAACTAAAAATGATACCTGCATTTGTCATATCTGAAGTCTAGTGTATGGGGCCACTTTTTGGGCAAAAAGTGGCTCGAGACGCCAGGACTTCGGACAGGGCATATGTAGGTATCAATTTTGGCCAAGATTTCATGGTCAAAAGTTACCCCAAACACCAAACTTCGGACCAGGGTAGATGCAAGCATCATTTTTTGCCAAGATTTCATGGTGGACTCTGAGGGACCCGTCGCATCCTACCATCAAGTTTTGTCACATAAAAATATATGGTAGTTCGAAATCTCATCTTCTCCAGATCATCTTGTATCTTCATTTCCTTGTGTGTCAGTGAGGCATCTATTTGGGCAGAGGGATCTACAAACTCCTTGGTAGGAAGCTGGGGCCTTGGTCTGAACAGATCATGTTGTAGTGCTTCAAATTCAGGATCCGGCACAAGGTAATCTTCTTCAACCAAGTCTACTTTAATGGGCATCAAGGAGGCAAGGTTGGGTTTGTTGACTTGTGACTATTCTGAAAAAGATGCCTCCATCAGAGCCAACCCTTGCTCTGCCACCACTCGATGTTCCTCTTTAACATTTATGAGCTCTTCAATTGATTCTTCTCCCATGTATGTGATAGCAACCACCTGTGGAGTTGTATCTTCATCGCTCTCCTCCTCTAAGGGTATATCCAATGCAAGGAGGTAAATTCCCAATATGCAATCACACTCCACGAGATCCAAAGGTGTTGTACCTAGTGCACTGCCCATGGGAACAATGCATACTCTATGTGAAGGATCCACGTGGGCCAAACACCTATTCACCACTTTTTGGTGATTCTTCCCTACCTGAAATACCATGAGCTGTTCTAGAGGCACCCAAGTCATGTCGGATCCCTTGATGGAGTATGTGTAGGTAGCAATGGTGCTCACAAAGTCTTCTAAACCCTGAAGGGGGAGATCCAACGATAAGATCACACTTTCAAGGTTGAAGTTCTTAGAGAAAACTTGAAATATCTCATCACCCTGGCTGGCAAAGATAGCCTTATGGATCCACTCATCAAAGTGTGTGCGAGCATCCATCATAGCAGTTAGGAGGGATGTGGTGGATATAAAGAGATGAAGAGGAAAGTGTGAAATGAAACAATAAAACAAGAACTAAACTAGTTCTACCTTAAAAACCTTAAGTTTTAAGCCATTAAGGACTCTTTGCATACAATATTTAGTTATGGCTTTACTTACGTCTTTATAAAGTTTGCATGCATATGTGTTGATGTGGAAAGTGTATAACAAGTGTATGATTTTGCATAAATATCATAATTTTTAAATATTGCAAGTTTGCAAGTAACAATATTCTATTGGCCAAAAAAATCCAAAAATTTATAGGTGTTGGATATTACAACTTGTGATGTTGGGATTTCTAGGGAGACTCTACAATTTCTAAAATATATGGAGCCACACACTTTCCTTGGTAACAGTATCCTTAGCTCGGCTTTGAATTTTCCTACCATCTTGTTTAAAATAGAAGCTAACAAGTGGATTCTTCATTAACATTGTAATTTCCTAGCACATTATACTCAAGGGCCAATCATCCTCCATTTGCAACACTTGGATCTCACGACCCTCACAAATGACAGTAACATCCATAGTTGCACTTTCACGCATGTCTTGATGAACAAGGCACAACCATTTACCCTTGAGCATCCTCCATCTACGATACTTGAACACTAGGCATAAAGTTTGTCATGTGACAAAGTACCTGTAGTTGAAAATGAAAGTTAGCCGATGCATCCCAAAGTAAGATAATAGTCAACTAAGAGAGAAAAATTTTACCTAAAAGCCATGTCTCTTATTGTGACTCGACACTCCACTATGTCAGGACTGTGAGTCGTTTTTTATATCCAAGTTTTGCCTAGAATCCTTCTTACATAATCCTCTGATGCACTTTTTATGATGTACTGCTTTTGGTACGTCTCAAACCCTTACATTCCTTAAACATGTGTGCAAAAATTGTAATCGATATGAATCCAACTTAGATGTACATTTTTTAAGCCGGTGCTTGGCTTCATAGAATTCAATATGTCTGTTGAAATTTTTGTGCGATACATGTGTAAAATGTTGCTACTACACAATGGCCATTCTATACTATTGAGATTCGATATATGCATAGACTCAAGGGTTCCATATTCTCGACCCTCCTTAGGTAATATGTACTTGGAGTCATAGAAAAAAACAAGGTCCTCTATGAGCTGCTTAGTTGTATGCCCCTCAAAGAATAATCTACCAATTTTGAGGTGGTAACACTTAAAAGAACCTGTGAAACTCTCAACATTTTTCCACTCACAGCAATCCGAAACATATACTTTTGTAAATATGAGACAAGTAATTACATAGATATCATGAAATTTCTCATTCTCAACGAGTTGCAAATACTTATTGTTTGCAATGTTTCGTTGAAAGGGCATTGTGGGCACAATATGTATTTGTTTTTGCATGAATACATGTTGTATAAACGCCTCTGTTACAAGGTGAGAATCAACATTCCTTTGTCTGAGAGCTAAAATTTTACCCTTCCAGTGCTTTGATACATTTGCAATTGCAGATGCTTTAACCTTGAAAGCTCCCTTCATACTTGCATGCATATGTACCCAAGATGAGAAATGATACGTATCAGTGATCCAATTCCCTTCTTCATCTTTTCTGTTACATACTTCTATCAAGAGAATGCTTGTTCTTCTCTCATGCATTATAACCTACGCATTAGATGTAAAGAAGTATGTATTAACCCCTAAATAATAAGCATTTTAAGTTTGTCTAGTAATCACCAATATGCCATACAAATCAACATGGCATTAAGAGATGTTTACACTTTTGTAAATAGACACAAACATCAAAATCGAAACGCATGTGGATATGTACATCGACACAAAGTATAGATTCAATTTCAAGGCATCACTTCAATCATACAATTTACATGAAATATAATGAAAAGAATAGCACAAGAATACTCAGAGAAATTTGCTAGAATAAATTGTATTATAATGAATAGGAGTCTGATTTGACTCAATACATTGTATGAAACATGGGTATTATAGAGTAGTTGTCACAAGGATAGCAACCACATGGCATGCAAATCTTAATAGGCACATAGGATTGACACATGAGATATTCTAAGACTCAACACATTGTGTGTTATATGGATGATATGATACAAGAGTTTCATGAATCATTGCCAATTGGCATGGAGATCCGAATAGACACATAGGACCAATAAAGCAAAGGATTTTTGAACCATCGACTTCCAATAGATCCATATCATCCAGCACAAAGGAATCACTCACCACATCAAAATAGTTGATTGAGAATTATGTGCTTTACCTAAACCTTGTACAATACCTGCATGTACAAAAAAAAAATAGATGCATGAATCCCTTTTAACAAAAATACTTACATGAATTCTTTTCAAAAAAAAAATATCTAGATAACTGCATGAATAGAAGCAATACAAAATAGGGTCAATTTACCTATAAGCTGATCTGCTAAAGATAGATTGAATCGTTGTTGATCAAAACCCATTGCAAATGATGGACATAAGAAAACATCAATCCCATCAAACATAAAAGTCACTATTTAAATGAATAAATTTTGGCACCACAAAATATGGCAGATTTACCTGTAAATTGAGCTACAGAATCTCTACTCTACCTTGTGTTAAGTACTGCAACAACAATTGATCCTTAAGTTAAAACTAGCATCAAACACTATTGTAAAGATAGTAGAAAAGGGATAATGCAAAGAGAAAGAAAGAGAGAGCGTGTGAGTATGCAGGAGAGAGAAAGAAATGAGCACCTATCCAATCTTGCCCAAATTGATCTTTGGAAAAGACAATAGCAAGAGTTAGTATTTACATGAATGTATACTAAAAAAACAGTAGAAAAGAGGAAACACAGAGAGAGAAAGAGAGAGGGAGAGAGAGATGAGCACTTATGCAATGTCACCCAAAATTATCTCTGCAATAAAAAAACAACAAGGGTTAGAACTAACTGCATTATGTTGTATTGAAAAGATATCATCAGAAAAAAAAACTAAACAGAGAGAGAGATTATCTTTGCCTCTTGCTCCAAATAAACTCTGTAAGAAAACAACAACTAGAACCAACATCAAATTCTATTGAAAACACAACATAAAAGAGAAACAACACATAGAGAGAAGGGGGAAAAGAAAGGAGAGAGAGAGAGAGAGAGAGAGAGAGAGAGAGAGAGAGAGAGAGAGAGATGAGTACCTCTGTCTCTTGCCCAAAACAACCTCTATAATAAAACAACAATAACAGTAAGAAACGACATCAAACCCTATTGAAAAAATAGCAAATAAGAGAAAATGCAAAGAGGGATGGACACCTGTGTTTTGCTCAAAATATGGAGTTGCATGGAGAAGAAAGTGTAGAGGTAAGCAGAATGCTCAAAATCCTATTTACTCTCAACAGGGAGCTTCAATGGAGATAAAAATTCACGAGTATAGAGAAGAAAGGGAAAGTGGTATGTTGCTCAATTTTTGGGTCAAACTAATTTTGTGAGAGGAAAAAAAACCGAAATTGAATAGGGGGAAAATACGATGCGAGAGAAACTCAAATTTTATGTACTATTCATTCTCCCTTTTTTTAATCCCCCACTACCCCTTTTTTTTTTAAAAACCCAAGATTTGGAAAGAGAAGATTCACCCTCCATGGATGTCAACATCTAGCCTTCCTATTGGACAATCCAAAAGGCCCACATCTTAAACTATATTATTTTTAAGGGCCCATTTGTGAGTTCATTTTTTTCTAAATGAATCCATGGGATGGGTATTTAGTTTTAGTAGTTACTTGATTCAACCCACAACAATAGTCAATGTAAAGCCTTAAAATTCCATACTTTTTCTTTTGGAAAAACACATGAACACCCCATGGTGAGTTGCTAGGTCAAATAATCCCTTGCTCTCATAGTTGTTTGAGCTTTTCTTTTAATTTGATGTAGACATTTTGTAGGGCCTTTTTTCCACTAGTTCAACTCCCAAGGTTAGTTTAATTTCATGATCTAGATTTGAATTAGGAGGTAGTTCAGTTAGGTTTTCAAGAAACACATCTACATATTTGTTAAGCTATGATGGTTCTTCAGGGTCCATACATGGGTTTATCTTATTTAATTTGGTTAAATAAATTGGTAGTCCTTTCTTTATAACCTTAATGAGCTATCTTGTTTTTACTAGTTGTAATTTGGGTTTCCCTAACTTTCCTTGAGCTTGAACTAAAGTTCTATCAATGTTGTTAAAGGTGATTGTTCCTTGACTATAGATACTTGCCTAATTAGAACCTAACCAATCCATACTTAAGAGATAGTCATATGTTCCCAAGGATAGAACCCTAAAGTTTTCCTTTGTGCATAGGTTTCCCATGTGAAGATCAACATTGTTGAAAGTTTAATTTAAGTACACTTCTTTCCTATTTGCTAGCTTAACTATAATTTTCCTAGCATGTTCAGGTTCCAACAGTAAATTCTTAATGCACTTAGGAGGCTTGAATGAATGATTAGCACCATAATCAATGAGGATCTAAAAAGGTTTGCCTTAGTACTTTGCAAACACTTGAAGGATAGTAAATTTGTATTCAATCTCTTAATTATTTATGGTTGTGTGGATAGTGCCTCTCTCTAACACTTTGTAGATATAGGAGCATCCTCTTTATCTTATCTTGCAATGAAACAAGCTCAAACACCCATTAATCATCACTCTCCCTATCCTTGCCCTTAATTGTTGAAATTTCCCCTGGTGTTGGAGGGTTACAAGGAGGGTTAGTATTGCTCATTCAGATGGGACATTGAGACCTATAACTAGTTGCATTTAAATATATGGGTTTGGATCCCTTGATTGAGATGTACTAAGTGAGGGTTATTGTTGTTGTTGGGTTGCTATTAGGGCCATTATTAAAATAACAAGGTTGAGAAAATCTTAATTCCAATTTTCCATCTAAATATTATCCTTGGCTCTCTTTGTATAGGAAAATACATGATTCAAGAAGGGGTAGCCGAAAATTTCCTTTTAGGGAGGGAATCCATCAAGGGTGTGAGGGAGTGAGTGTGTGAGGGTGAGGGACCATGGTGGAAAAGCTCTCCATCTTCTCCTCTCTTCTTCTCTTCTCTTCTCTTCTCTTCTCTCATACGCGTGGCTATGACGGATGGAGCTTGAAGGTAGAGGGTTGAGCTTGCTTAAGCTCACATCATGGATCATGAGAGCTATTGAAGTGCTTGAGGGAGGAGGCTACTCATTCAGGCATCAAGGTAAGCATACTACACTTATAGGATCAGAAGTGTTTCGGTTAGGTGAGAGGTAGACATTAAAGCTCACTTGAAATGCTTGAAACAATAAGCACTTCATGGGTCTTGGCAGTCAAGCATGAGCTCCCACTTCATTTTGGTTCCATGGCAAGTGTCATGACGTTGGGTGTCCACCACTGTGAACCTGAGGGTAGAGTTTTTTGCCAAGAATTTGAACTCATTAGTCAGAGTCATTGGGAATTTGTTTCCATCATGTGCATCTTTTTGTTTGTCGTTCAGTTGAATTGTTAGTCTAAAAATTTGATTTCTTGGTTCTGTAGAGGTCCTCAAGCTCAACCACACCAAAACCCATGGATTGCTTATTGTTCTGCTTATTATTCAAGCATTGCAAGTGAGCACTAATGGCTACCTCTCACATAGCCAACGTGCTATCTCTCTCTATGAGAGTAGTGAGCTTACATTGATGCCCGATTGAGTTGCTTCCTCTCTCAAGCACTCCGATAGCTCCACGATTCGTGATGCAAGCTCAAGCATCCTCAAGCCTCTTCCTTCAAGCTCCATCTCTCCATAGCCATGTGTGAGGAGAGAGAAGAGAACATAAGAAGAAGATAGGAGATGGAGGAGGGATTCACCTCCAAGATCCCTCACTCTCACACACTCACTCCCCCTCACTCACTCACACTCCCTTCCTCAAGCACCCACAAGCAACTAAGAGAAGAGAAGAAGAGAAGAAGAAGAGTCTACTTTGACACACACCAAAGAATGAGCTCTCATTCACTTTTTGAACTTTATATACAAAACCCTAAATCCCTTTTGGGTGGTCATACCCTTATCTCCTCTTTTACATGGCCCAGGCCCTTTTTCCCATGGTTCTCCTCTCTTCCTAGCTTGGTCCTCCTGCCCATTCATGGTTACAAATTGCACAGGAGGGATCCTGACGCTCTTTTATGGAGGTTTTGGCTGCGTCTTTATATTTAAAGGTGCACCTTCTTGCTCTTGGCTTCTTGTAGCTTCCATGGTTGCATCTTGGACTCCTGATGGTTTTTCCCATGCTTTTAGAATTCTTCTGGGCCCACTCTCTTGTAGGGCACCTTTTTTTTTTTCCATCTTGCACTTTTCCTCTTGATGCCTCATTTTTCGCTTCCTTGGCTTTGCAGTCAACATTACCCCCTCCTAGTTGAGTGCCAATCCCATGGCACTACTGGGTGGTGAGTCAGACAGTGTTGCTAGGGTAGCCATGTGGCTTTTTGAGTTTGTATACGAGCCCTAATGGAATGTGTGTTGGAGAGATTTATGGTTCTCGAAGGCCCTTGAGTTTGGAATGAGCCCTAATGTTGGAGGGATTTATGGATCTAGAAGGCCCTTGAGTTTCGAATGAGCCCTAATATTGGAGGGATTTATGGATTTGGAAAGGCCTTGAGTTTGGAACGAGCCCTGGTATTGGAGGGATTTATGGTTATGGAAGGCCCTTGAGTTTGGAATGAGCACTGGTGTTGGAGGGATTTATGGATCTAGAAGACCCTTGAGTTTGGAATGAGCCCTAGTGTTAGAGGATGTATTGGAGGGATTTATGACTTTGAGATTGAATATCATGTTTGATGGATACCTCTGCTAGCCCTCTGCAATTGCCTTCTCCTGCATTGTTCCAAATGAGCTTCTTCATTCACTTTTTGACTGGGGCTGCCACATTTTCCCCTTGCTTTGTTGTAGCTACATGGTCGCATGTCACATAAGATGGGGAGTGCATTGCATGGATGATGGGGCCTCTGGAGCTGGTGGTCGAGGCCTTTGTTTGCCTAGAAAGAAAAGAAGGTGCACTACTTGGGGGTGTTTTTGCCTTATCATGGAGTGCGTGGTGATGTGCTCGTGGAACTGGGAAATGGGTCTAACCTTTGGGCAAGCCCTCGGTGGTGTCCCACACTTGAGGACCCAATTTAAGCATAGGGAAGGTGCGGTGCATGGGGCTTAGGGTGACAAGTCTAAGTATAGGCAAGAATTACCTTCCTAGGTATGTCATGCCCTTCATGTGCCCTAAGCATGTGTCATGGGGAATCCAAAGGGCTAGGGGATTAGACACGAAGCTAGTCGACCAAGGCCACCGAATACACCTAACTTGAAAACCCCTAGGTGTTGTGACTAGGAGCTATGTGCAATTTGTAGTTTTTGCATGGTGTTCTTCCCATTTCTTTTTCTTTTCATTTTTCATTCTTTTCTTTTTTTGAATAAACAGTTTCTTGACTTTGGTGGGGTTGTACAAGATAGAGGATTTATTCTTCGAGTTCTTGAGCATGGGATGGGGAGGTAGGGGGCTTTAATGATTTGCTAAGGAAGTGCATGCTTAGCATGTATCCTTTTTGGCCTATTCTAACATGGAGAGGGGTGGTGGATAAAAATGGATAGCTACACTTGGTGAATTGGCTATCGTTCATGTCCTCAAGGAGGGCCATGCAAAAGGGTGGGAGTAAAGCAACACACAACATTAGTCAAGTCATGGCGCATCCATCTATTCCTGCATTAATGTCAAAAAAGAGTGGTAGAAGATGGTACTTTGCTGGTGCAAGGGATTGCATGAGGAGAGTCCTAAGTAATCTAATATAATTACATGTTGTTACAAAGGCGAGGTCTGGGCAAGAGGAGAATTCCATCAGGAAATGGGGCATGGAGTCCCATAGATCTTATTCTAAGAAAGCAAGTGCTTCCTCTAGTTTTGGGGCATTGATGTTTTAGATCTTCAGGAAGTCATATTGGCCATGGATGTCAATGTCAAAATCTAATCCCACCCTCCAAGGATATGGTAGATGAGTCAGGTCATTTCATTCGAAGGGCAAGGAGCCACAAAACGACATCCACTCGTCCATGTTGCCGTTCCAGACTCTTCTCCTCCACTTAGGTTGGGATTCGTAGCCTTTCACTATGTGGGCCATCTCCTCAACCTTATTCTCCCAATAATCCGAGAATTCTATCCCCCAAGTCATTGGATTTCTCTCTCTTTCAGCAAGCCATCAGTCACCAAGCCTTCTTCCCATGGCGATTACTTTCTTTACTGCTTTGGTGGATAGTACTTTGCTCAGAAGGTGAAATCAAAGGGTTGGTAGCAATTTTTCCACTACTCCCAAACGGATAGCTCTGTATTTCAATTCATGGGTGACTAGTCCCTTTTTAATGGGATGGGGGGCTATGGAACTACAAGAGGTTGTGCTTTTGCCCTTTTGCGTACTTGATCCAACATTTTTGCCCTCTTCTTTTTCACTTCTACCCTATGTTTACTACAAAGTGAAGGAAGCGAAAAATGAGACATCAAGAGGAAAAGTGCAAGATGGAAAAAAAAGGAAAAGGTTCCCTACAAGAGAGTGGGCCCAGAAGAAATCTAAAAGCATGGGAACAACCACCAGGAGTACAAGACGCAACCATGGAAGCCGCAAGAAGCTAAAAGCAAGAAGGTGCACCTTTAAATATAAAGGCGCAGCCAAAACCTCTGTAAAAGAGCACTGAGCTCTCACCCGTGGCTTTCACCCGTGCAAATTGTAAAGGTAGAAGGGCGGTAGGAAGGAAGCTAGAAAGATAGGAGAACAATAGAAAAAAGGGCCGGTCATGTAAAAAGGGGATGGTCACCCAAGGGAAAGAGGGTTTTGTATGTAAAGTTCAAAAAGTGAATGAGAGCTCATTCTTTGGTGTGTGGCAAAGTGGACTCTTCTTCTTCTCTTCTCTTACTTACTTGCTTGTGAGTGCTTGAGGGAGGGAGTGAGAGTGAGTGAGGGAGAGAGTGTGTGAGGGTGAGAGATCTTGGAGGTGAAGCCCTCCACCATCTCTTCTTCCTCTCTTCTTCTCTTCTCTTTTCTCATCTCACGCGTGGCTATGGAGGATGGAGCTTGAAGGAAGAGGCTTGAGGATGCTGGAGCATGCATCATGAACCGTGGAGCTATCGGAGTGCTTAAGTGAAGAAGCAACTCAATAGCGAATTCAGGTAAGCTCACTACACTCGTAGAGAGGGGTAGCGCATCAGCTATGTGAGAGGTATCCATTAGTGCTCTCTTGAAACACTTGACCAATAAGCAGTCCGTAGGTCTTGGTGATTGAGCTTGAGCTTCGAGCTCGCCTCTACATTTTGGTTCCATTTTTGGGACAAATAGATTCAAGCTTGAGCGCTTGCGCGCTTCAAATCGAGTATCGAAGTAATGGTTTCATCCTCAAATCGAAACTTTAGATAGATAGGAGGTTTTGGGTTTTTTAATCCATGCTACAAGTAAGTATTTTTGGTTTTTGGTGATTGATTGAGTAGGAGAAATTAGTTTAGTACTTTGCTTTTGATTTTTATCGCATTTAGAGTAGGATAGGAGGGAGAAATCGGAGTGGTAAGCTTGAGGTTCACTGCTATAAAACAGTTCTGAATAGGGCAATAATAGGGAAAAATGAAAAAAAAAGAGTGCTCGGATGCCTCGAAGTCACAAGTGGAGTGATTGGGAAGGCTAAGGCACTGGCCAGCAAGGGTTTAAGGTCTTGAGTGACCAGGAAGACCTCATTTGTAGTCCTGGCTTTGTGAGAGAGAGAGAGAGAGAGATGGAGCTTGTAGGTCACAAGACTACATCGAATCGATGGAGTGTGTCGGAGATTTTAGTGAGATTCAAATATAGAATGCCCTTGTCCTACATCCCTCCTTGATTCGTGAAAGTCCTTGTAGGTACTAACAACATTTAGGTGAAGATTTTTGGGCAAAAAATGATCGATACATTTTTGAGCGATCGAATCAGACGTTTCCCATAGGGTCCGATTCCTAGAACCAGTGTGATTCCTAGAATCAAACTCGAACAAGCCCGTTTTGTCTGATCAAAGGTGCTCGTCCGATCTTGAAAATCAAACCAATCAGACCACTCCCTAATCAGACACACCACCTTCATCCGATTTTGAGAATTGGATGAGAAGAAATCAGACACATTATCCCGTCCAATCGGATGCTCAAGTGTCACCACAACTCGGACCTAGAATCCTATCTGATCGGACATACCTTCAATCGAACCAAGCACCCCCGTTCGATTTTGAGAATCTCACATATCCCAATTGGACCAACTCGAGCTGTCCGATCATACACACCTTGTTCGATTGTGACAATTGGACCCAACCCTATTTTATTCCTAGAATCGGACATTGGTAAATCGAACATCCGATTTTCAAAATCGAGCACTAGTAAATCAGACACAAATTGAGAAAGGAAATCTATAAATTTGACAAACCTCGACTAATGAGGAACATGACCCATGCCATAAGAGCCCACCGAACATCTCACAGGTAGTTACAGACCTAGAAATCAAGGCCAAACAGTCTGGAATAGTGGCTGGTGTTGTGGGCTGATTGTAAGACCCCAACTCCGAACCGAACAGGATAGTGTAACAAAAAAAAAACCCGAGAAGTCAATGAGAATAGCTAGAAATTGAACACATTACCCTATCAAGCCAACCCGTAGACAAGGGCACTGGAGTTGCACACACTTTGTTTTTTCACTCAATTGGACTTCCAGCACTTGAAACACACTTGAGAAGAGCAAAAAGCCTCATTCTGCACAGTGCACTGAAAAGAACACACCTGCACGCACATGCACAGAGTGAGGGTAAGTTGAGAACTGGTTGCAATTAACAAGGAACTCACTCAAACATAAAACTTTGAAGAAACCCACCAATAAGAGAAGACCCAAAGACATAGAAGGGTGATCGAATCCCCAAAGGTAGGCCCAAGTGAAGAACACAACCAAAAAGCTAGATGCAACAAGAACAAGTACTATCGTGGAAGTGGATCTACCCGGCCTTATCAACTTGATCAACAACTTGGGAGAGCAGGAAGCTTTGGACATGGAAGAGGGCAGCTCAGGCCATAGAAGCAGTGAAGAGCTAGACTTATGCAATTTTCTTGAGGCCATCCAACAGTTAGTGCACAAGTATGATATTCAAACTCGGCTACAACACCATGGTAGACCTATAGAGGATGTCATAGTAGACCTGGAGGAAGAGAGGAAGCTGGCTTGTAGGGCTCTGCAAGGCCTAGCTACATACAACCAAGACCAGCAAACTAGGAGCTTGTGCCAGAGTTTGGAAATGCGAGAGATCTAGAGAGTATTAGCCCTAGCAGGTAGAAATCAATCGGACAGTGAGAGAGTGATAGAAGGAGACCTCACACTCAGTGAGCTCTTGACAAAGCGACTGCTAGATAACACGACAGTAGAGCAAAGCACTGTAGCATTAGCAACATCATTGCTAGTAGGGTTAGGGGTTAACCAAGGCTATAAGAGCCAATCAAAAATCCGTATGGTGGCAAAGCAGCTAGACAAATACCAAGCAAATGATGATCCGTACAACTTTATGGAACAATTCGAGCAGGTCTACAAGGCCAATGACCTTATTGATCTTGCTCAATGCTCCCAAGCTTTTGCACTGTGCTTAGGTGATAAGGGCCGGAGGTACACGAGTTTGGATGTTGCAAAGTGTGCCAATTTCAATGGATTGAAAAATCTCTTCATCAAGAGATTTTCTGAACCTAGGTAATCCGACAACCTGCTAGTGCAACTCATGAACATCAAGCAGAGAGAGAAAGAGAATATTGGAGATTACATGACCTAGGTGAGGAGCCTCTTCAAGAGAATCCCAAAGGGTGAGAGACCAACTGAAAGAGTGGTATCCACGGTATTCATCAGCAGAATACAAAGTGAAGAGCTCTACAAAGCCTTGGATGGCAACTCGAGCTTACAGTGAGACACACTGGCAAGGAACTTTGAGGAAGCTATTAGAGTGGATGACCAACTCAAGGAAAGAAGCTCCAGATGCTCAAATTGAGAAGAGTCTAGTACCAGGAGTTCCGAGAGGGCCTAAATCCTAAGTGAGAGAGCAAGTCCAAGCACGTAGGACAAAGAGAAGGGCACTGACTCGGGACATGACTTGGGACCGGGACAAGAGCTAGCAGAGATTAGGATAGACATAACCAAACTACAGGAGATGATGAGATGACCAATGCACCCACATGTCCAATGCGTGCATTGTGGCGGGAACCACTTGCCAACCGAGTGCCAGGACCCTAGGTCATGACCTTGTGCTAACTATGGTAGGTTTGGCCATGACGCCATGCGTTGTAGACTACCTTGGAGACTCCCGTACCCGTAGCCTTATGATCAATCCTACCTTGAGAACATGCCACCGAAATTCCTTGGAAGGGGAGCCCCACTTGCTCTCTCGACACCTAATGATGCTAAGCCACCTATCCCTAGGATGGAAATAAATCCTATAGGTATCCCTGGACCACCTAGACCCTATGTGACCCCCCCACCAGTCCGCTATGTGGACGCTCGAGCCTAGTAGTGATGAGCCTTATGTAGACCCATATGTGTCCTATGATGAGGAAGGAAACACAATCCTTATGGCCGACCAGTACTGGTGATGGCATTAGGTAGGGGGAGAGGTAGAAGCTTAGGAACACAGAGCCAAGAGGTTGGACTTTTGGTCACCCAGGACACATCTCTTCGTGTTGCCCTAAGAGGAGCAAGAAAATAGAGATAAGGCTAATCTGAGATGCATTGAGTGTGGAATTACTCATCTCTTTGTCAATTGCCCTAGGCAGAGACCATCCTCTAGTTCGAGAAACAAGCCATCGGTTCCATTGAGGTTGTTTAGTGTCCAGACACCTAATGGAGAGGCCATGCCTATCTTGTTGCATATCATGACCCGCACGTAGACAAAGCAGGCCGGTATCTCATTACTAGGGCCTAGAGACCTTGATGCAACCTTGGTTGGAAAGAAGAACTAGAGAAAAAGAAAGAAAAGAACAAATGCTAAGGTCACCCTCAAGACCGATACTACCACAACACTACCGATTGAAAGGAAAGTCATTGACATAGAGGAAGAAATGTTGGATCCATGGACAACTGAAAAGGGAAGTGCTAAGGTCGAGGAGTACCCCAACCCAAAGCGCCAACTTGAAGCCATCAAGAAGGTGAAAGAATGGGTGAAGGAGGCCCAGGAGCACTAAACATACTAGAAGATGAGATTGATGATCTCTCAAGTATAAGCATGCCAATCTCTCTCCCATGATGAAGATCAGGGGAGGCGATGGCACCACAAGATGGGCCACCTAGAAAAAGGCTAAATGCTTCAGGCCAGCAAATCGGTCAAGGCCATTGGCCAAGAACCGCAGACTTAGGAGAGAGGAAAGGGACTAGCAACCTCCTCAATACACTAATAACCACCCCTATAACTCTATGCTTAGGCGACCTGCTTAGGCAGCATCTAATGTTATGGCTAGAGCTAAAATAGTGGGTTGAAAAACCAAGTGAGCCAATTACCACAGACTTGCCTGAGCACGATGCAGAAACTTAAATACCGAGTCTAACATTGCACTCCATGCCTATAACCTTGCACGTTAATGCCTTTTGGAAAGGCACAGAAATGCACATAGTCTTGCTAGTCTTAGCACTGGGGGACATCATCAGAAAAGGGATTGTGGACACAGGGGTAGGATTGAGTGTGCTAAGCCATGGGGTACTCCAAACTTGGGGTAACCCAGGGGTTGAGATGGCTAGGTTTTGGCTAACAGAATCCACTAGCACGAGCACAATGCACCACATGGTAAGGTAGACACACCTTAGGCGGCAAAAACTGGGTCCTCAAATGTGGGACAACACCCAAGCTACTTGTGGTTCGACCCAACTCCCAGTTCCACTAGCACAAGCACAATAATGCACCACACCGTAAGGTAGATACACCCAAGGTAGTGCCCCTTATTTTCTTTATAGGTAACTCCAAACAATGCAAGCCACCAACTTCGGAGGCCCCATCCGTTGGAGTGTTGAAAAATTGGCCAATACAGATCACGAGAATCCAATTCTCTGTTGACTTCATAGTCATAAAAGGAGTGGATTATGACATCCTGCTAGGTCGAACCTGGATGGAAAACATGAGAGTCATAGAGGAATGGGAAATGGTCTTATCTTCCTGGGAACGAAGGCTATAAGAGTGGAGACAAACACATGGAAGACTACACCTGTCAACTTGGATGACATCTCCACCATGCTGAACTGCGATGAATAGACTAGGGGATCCTATGGGGCCCTTACCAAGTATATCCCATGCCATAAGGATGAGAGAGACTGGATGAATGTTCTTTCTACCATTGACCTACTGTTCTTAGACACTGAGGAGTACAAATAAGCCATCAAGGCAACTTGTAAATCCAAGGACATCACACCCTTAGTTCCAGTCTCTGCAAGATGATTAGAAGCCTACAAGGAAGAGTCAACTAATATTATCCAAGCATAATGCAAGTACAATTGATTGATAATGACTGATAGAATGAGTGTGGGGATGAGTGCCTTTTATAGGCTTACAGTAGGTGGTATTGGTAGGTGAAGGTAGGTGAAAAGGGACCATGGTATTCAACAACCATGGTTTTAATAAATCATACATACATGACCTAGTCTAAGGCTTTATTTGCAGTTTTTTTCTTTCCCTTGTTTGTCCCGTACAAAGAGGCTGTGGTGGATGTGATTGCACATTTCTCAACACATCTACAAGTAGCTTAACATTTTTCTCCAATGGAGTGCTCAAAGACTTGCAATCCAACACACCATATTTGGTTAACATGTCTTGTGCATACTGCTTTTGCGACAACCAAGTACGATGAGGTGTAGAGACAACCTCAATCCCAAGAAAATACCTCAGTTCTCCCAAATCTTTGACCTAAAATTCAGCATGTAACATTTCCTTGATCTCTCCAATTCCCATGGCATCATCACCTGTAATGATCAAGTCATCCACATAGATGACTAATATCACATAATAGCCCTTGTCTTCTTCATGAATAGGCTATGATCAGCCTTGCCCATAGTGAAACCAAGTTTCTGTAAGCATGCACTTATCTTAGCATTCCAAGCTCTAGGTGCTTGCTTTAGCCCATACAATCCTTTCTTCAATCTACACACATGTGTAGGAAAATCTGGATGTACATAGCCCTCAGGCTAATCCATGTATACTTCCTCAACCAAATCACCATTGAGAAAAGCATTCTTCACATCCATTTGATACATACTCCATCCTCTAGATGCTGCCGATGCAATCACTGTTCTCACGGTTTCCATTTTAGCAATGAGGCTTAATGTCTCCTCATAATCAAGACCATATTGTTGTGCATATCCTTTTACCACAAGTCTTTCCATGTATCTTTCCAATGTGCCATTTGATTTTCACTTCACTTTGTATACCCATTTGCAACCAATAGGCATTTTGCCTTCAAGAAAATCAACCAAATCCCAAGTGTCATTTTCAACCAATGCTGAATATTCCTCATCCATTTCCTTACACCAATGATCATCCAAAATAGCTTCAAAAAACTTTGTGGGTTCCTTGAAGCTAGTGACTTTTGCCATATATGCATAGTGCCTTACTGTGTAGCCACTGTATGTAAGCCTATCCACAAGCTTCCTAACTCTTTTTTATCTCCTCAACTGAGGTGTAGTATGAGACTCTCCTCTCTCATGAGGTGGTATGTATCTATGTCTCACACTGATCCAAGAAAATCACAAAAAAAATATTTATCTAACACTTTGTTGATTTTCTGTACATTTGAAGCTTTGAAATAAAGAAGAGGGTGGGAACAACCTCTTGGGAAATCCAAGAAATCACCAGATGAAAATATTTCATGGACCGGTTTACCAAGGGGCAGTGAAGAGTAAAGATCAATGGAGGAAGGCGAAGGGAAAATGTATAATGTGAAAAGAAAAGATATGAAATGGATTTGGAGCCATCCAAAGGTCATGTGAGGCTCATAATGTCATGACTTTGGAGCCTTATGATAATTCAACCAAATGGGACCCTTCTTGGAAGTATTAGTGGAAAAAAAATCAGACACATGATTTTGTAAGATTTTTTAAAAATACTTACACTCCAATACAAAAAAACCTTTCAACATGAAAGTTGTAGCGCGTGAGCTGAAGTTTTGGTTGGTATTTTTTTATAATTTTTTGGAGCTACAAGTCGGGAGTTATGGCCAAAATGGTGGATGCCAACTTTTTCCCATTGCAGTGGAGACCACCTCCCAATTTTATACACGTCCATACTTTCTTCCCCACACTTAACACTTCCATAAAACATCATTCATTAGACTCCCAACCCTTTCCCCTCTCTTCTTCTCTCTCTCAAGCTAATAAACCATTAGAATTCCCCTCCTAAATCACCCTCAAATCATCCTTAATTGTAGTAGTAATGTATGAACTCTCATTACTCTCTCTCTATTATTGCTAGATATGATCTTATTTTATGAAGATTCTCTATATTTTTTTATAGGAGAGCTCTTGACTCAAGCTATGGGAGGGAGAATGGAGACAACTCACCTATGATGGAGCTTGATTAAATACAAATTGGTCAACAAAACATCTAGATGGAGCTTCCACATTGGTGGAACCGCCTTAATGCACCTTTGGTGGTGTTAATTCCTATTATATGTTAATCTCCTCCCTAAACACCCTCAAGGCCTATATAAAGAGGCCTTCTCCTTTGTAATTTGCAAGAAGAGAGAGAGCCAAGAGGCCTTCTTCAGCCCTATTGAGCCTTCCCCATTCTCCCTCATGAGCTTATGCAATTCCTTCCCTTACTATAGATTATGTATGCTCTACAATGTAATAAGCCCATGATATTGGTGTCCATATTGTGTATATTGGTTATGTCCTGAGGGTTCTCCATCTCTTAAGTTTATTGATTCATCTATTTTTTCGTAGTTCTCTCTCTCTCACTCTCTCTCTCTCTCCCTCTCTTACTTTTCCTCTCTTCTCCCTCACAATCTCCTCTCCCTCTTGCATAGCGTCCTAGTCTGCTCTTCCATGACTAGGTGGTGCCCTTATCTCATTCACTTTGTGGCAGAAGGGAGTTTGGCATAGTATAGAGGCTGACATACCGCATTTCCTTCGTCATAAATTGGTGCCCCCGCTGAGGACATTCTCATCCATACGGGACAATACAACACATGGTGGTGCATCCTCTACAACAAGTACTCCAAGTGGCTCTTCTCCAACGCCTTCACCAACTCTTTTTGAAGCTGGTCGAAGTCCATGACTCCCACAATGGTCTCCCAAGGAAGCCCAAGAAAGGAAGTATGCCTATCGGATGATGGCACATATGCGGATAAAATGTGTTCATCTTAGAAATTCCATTCTCTCACAATAGAAAAAATCATGTTGCCATCAATTGCTAGGTTCTCATAATTGTGGTGAGTGTTTTGCAAACAAAGTAAAGGCCCTTCCGGGAGGTCCTCGTCTCCAAATCATCAAATTCCTCTCTCTCGCTGGCCTAATCCACATGTATGCATCTCTCTCTTTCTATGTGCGTGTATGCATGCGTGCGTGTGTGCATGCATGCATGCATGCATGTGTGCGTGCGTGAGTGCGTGCGTGTGTGCGCGCGCGCACGCGCATGCATGCGTGAATGCATATACTCAATGAATCCATGCATGTATAGTTTTTCTTCTATTTCTCAATTTAGCTTTGCATATCTTTTGTTCATAGCCCTCAAAAATATTGTTCTTTGAATATAGCACCAACTTTGCATTCATTCTCAATGGAGTTAACTCTACAATTGCATAGGTTATGGTTAAACTCAATAAGCGATAGCCAAAGACATAGTGCTAAGCTTTTTATTCAACTACAAAGCATTTAGTTAGGTCTTTCTTCTTTGCAATCTAAAAATCAAAATTCTAGGTTTGATGGATTTAATGCTACACATTTTTCATTGAGTGCACTAAATCAAGTTCCTATAGTTCCCTCCATTCTTGGAAATTAAACTTCTCGTGGAGCCTAAAATCTTGCATCATTCTTTGCACGTGTGCATGGAAGCCTAATAAAGGAATGTAGCATGTAGGCCTCTACATTTCTCAAATAGCACTTATTGTGTAGCATATGCTAGGAAATCCATAGCTGCATCACCAATATCGTCCCCCTCTAAAAGGGCTGGGGGAGACAAGGGAACCACCATAAGAGATGGTGGGGGATGGGATGGAACCTGGGAAATAGATGGTGCATAAACGAGAATTGGTGTAGCAATAGAAATTGGCCTTAGAGGGCCTTGCACAAAGGAAAGGGAATGGAGCATAGATAGCCCATCTCCTAACAACAACCTATCACAAAATGTCCTCAATGGATAGTTAGACAATAGAGGCAAGGTGCCAACAGCACTCATACACACAAAGCAATGTCACTAGTGGTGATGATACCCTCTAATGGATAGAGAACCTATAACAAATCACCTTGAGGAGTCATAGGACTCAATGCACCACTAGCAATGACCCAAGGCTACTCAGAAGAAGAGATGGTTAAAGAAGGCACCTCCACTGATAAATGTGTAGAAACATTAACTTAGTGGAAATAGCGGCTAATGAAGTAGAGATAGATGAAGGCTCTGATGTAGATCCACTCTTTGCTCCCATACAAATATAAAGATATATCCTCTAGCACTTCTCCTTCGGGTGTGAGGTCTTTCCACAGTAAGGATATGTGGTATATCCTCTATGCTTGCCCACAAAAGCTATATCAAAGTCAAAAGATGACTCCAACTTCTTCCTCTTCCCTTTCTTTTGCTTGGCTTGTCTTATACCTATAGATAAGACTACATAAGCATGGGATCTATAAGAATCTGTCTCACTGTTATATGCATCTTACTCATGTACCAATGGGACTAGCTCCTCCCAAGTATGAGTCTCCCAGCTATGAGAAGTGAGATGACAGGTGTAGAGCACATCATATGTCGAGATGAGACAGAAGATGTAATAGAAGTGTCACAACTAGGTTCTTCAAAGAAATGTCCATACCAAGGAATGAAATCTCACCCTGAATCTTCTCGATCCTATGGATGTGATTCCTCATCATAAGGGAATTTGCAATAGAAAGTTATCTTAGCTTCAACTAAACAAATAAGCAATGCCCAATTGGCTAGATCTGGAAGAGAGATGCTAATATCCTCCAAATCTCTATAGCATTGTGGAGATATCAAACATGCATGAGTATAGAATATGTACAAATCAAAAGGAGAGAAGAGGGGGCTTTGTCATTCAACTGATCCCATAAAGCTACCAAATTTGCAGTCACACCATCATGAGGATCCACAATAGGATAGGGTATAGGAAGAGCTAACAAAATCCCAAAGGTCATAGTCATCAAGGAGACACTCCATGCAACACAACCATAGAGGGTAATTTGTTCCATCCATCTTGTTGAATGTGGAGAGAGAGGGTAGGAATTGGCACATGCTCAGGAGATGCCATCAATGCCGATCAGGGACTAGAAGCCTCGAAAGAATATGATAGAAAATAGTAATAAGATGATGGTCTATTTGAATGATCCCAAACCACACAATCCCCCATAGCATACATGTTGGCCATAGATGTCCTTCAATAAAGTTCCTACAAGAAAACAAAAGAAAAAGCTACCACTATAAGAAAGGTGACCAATAAGAGGTGTCCTCGAGATAATTGTGGTCTATCCGGCCATGGTACAAAGGAAGACTAATTTTGAGACAAGGTAGATGGAGAGTATCCAATGCCAAAAAGAACAAACAATGCTAGGTAGAGAAAGGGAGCATTGAATGTAAAAATAATCTCAACCAATCCAAGGGTTGGTAATGTACCAAGAGTGCCTGAAAATGGTGTACCTATAATCAACGCAAATCTATCCTATGGCTCGCCTGAAAAAAAATCCACCTATACCAAAAAGAAGTTGCTCTAGTCAAAAAAGACCAGCTAGTTTGAAACATAACTCAGAAAGGATGATATCCACCTATAAACAAGTCGCCTAATAGAGAACATTGTCGTATAGCTAAGAAGACCTACCGCCCAACCTTAAAGGTTTCCACCTAGCAAAAAGGAGGTTGCACATTAGCAAAACATAGATTCAAGGGGGGCTACATGTGCAGAAAATATAGGCAATGTAGGGCAATGCAAATGATATAGGACCTAGTTTTGCAACATGTGTGTTAGGGGCTACCTGCAAAAATTGTAAGTTGGTTTTGGTGTCACCTAGCCAATAGAATGGCCACCTACTCTATTTCAAACTGCTTAAGTGCAGTAATGGTATTGCCCAAACTGGTAGAGGCTGCCATCTAGCCTGGTATAGGCCGCCTAGGAGCAAACACAAATTTTCCCTGGTAAACATAGCCTTTAAAAAAGGGCCAGAAATAGACATCCCTAGCTTTTTTGACTCCAAACACAAGATTTGCAGCACATGGGGATCATTCTTGGCAAGTTTTGTCATGGACAGCACATGTTGACATTTCCAGTTTGAGGTGTGGCTCTAATACCATGTGAGAGTGTGCAATGGAAAGAGGAAAGTGAACATGGAGAGAAGGAGACAAAGAGAGAATGCAGGAGAGAGAAAAGAAACAATGTGACTGCAATGGTTAATAGTACAAGGCTACAATAGTCAAGTGCCCAACACGTAACTCTACGCATTAGTGTGAGTACTGGACACAGTAGTAGGGGGATGAGAGAATGAGGAGGGTACGCTGATCATGAAGGATCAATGATAGATAGTTGATAATAAAAGTGGGAGGGCAAGCTGCCTACATATATGCAAAAGAGAGGGAAAATCCTAAATGTAGTCAAACCCCTTAAAAAATAGCCAAAAGTGCACAAAAAGAATTGCACTAATCTGCCCTCCATCTAAAGTATTTAAAACACATAAAATGATAGAAAAATACAATGTCAGAGCTCCTAATATCCTCACCTAGACTCAGAATAAGGCTCATAGGTAGGAGATGACCACACAAGACACACACAACTGCTAATAGAATAAAGCAATCAAAAGAGGAAGAGGAGGAGTAGAAAATAGAGTTAAAAGAGTTCATCTACCTCAAACTTTGATGAAAAAGAGACCCCCAAAGAACGAGCAATCAAAAGAGGAAGAGGAGGAGTAGAAAATAGAGTTAAAAGAGTTCATCTACCTCAAACTCTGATGAAAAAGAGACCCCCCAAGAATGAGCAACAATGTGAGATGTGGAAAAAATGAGTAAAAAGGAAGCAAAAAATATGGAAGCTAGAATAAAAGAGCAAATTAGGCATGTTCTAAGGAGCCTTATGCAATCATTCATAGAGGCAAGACATGAAATGAGCCAAACATTTCCTCAAGAATTCTAAGCAATCGTAATAGGGGGAGAGAAACATAGCTCGAGTAAAAGGAAAGAAAGTTGATTGCGAGAGCTCATAATCTCTCGTCAAGAAATTTCCTAGTAGCTAGTAGTACATCTTCAAAATCTACAAACAAAAATCACCGATGTAGAGAATATGAAACCCACAAAAGAGGTAATGATCTCTTCACAAGGTGATAAATAATGCAATGTAGAGTCTATCTTGGGAGCAAAATCTAATATTAAGTGCAATAGGAAACCTCTATGCCTTGGAGCTACTTTGCAAAGAACTCTCAAGGAACAAAACACAAGCACTTCAAGCAAAGAAATAGTTTCAAACCATCTTACATGATACCCATGAGGCCCATAGGAAGTTCATAGTCTAGATCAACCATCAAATGTAGGACCTTGAACCATAGTTAATGGAAAGAGAGTTATCATTAAAAACTGAAAACAAAAAGATGAGAGAGATACAAAAAAAAAACATGTGGGAGTGCAAGCCCAAGTAGTGAACCTAATATTGCAACTAGAGTAGGAGAAAGCTAAAGCAAATCTTCATGGAAAAGACATCGAGGAGAGTCCATATGCAAAATAATAGCTCAATATACCTTATATTAATCTACAATAGATTGTTGATGTAAGCTTACCATCACCTAGACTAAAAATGAAGTGAGGAAAAATTTTGAAGATGCATTGACCAAGCTAACTATTTAACTTGCAACTTCACTACACATAGAAAGCTAGCTCAAGGTGCACATGTAGATGTATACACATATGCAATTGTTGGGGGTAAAGGCACCTATGCCTAGCCACATGTGTATTACTACATTGTTAGTGTCCACACACTTGTACATTGTAGGTGGCGAGCACCTATCACTATCACTTCATTCTTTATTATTTTAATGGCATTTGAATTAAGGTAAGACTGGTCACACATTGTAGCAGTTGGAGTTCCCACGTCTTATATTGACAGATGATTTTTGATGCCGAGAAGTGCTTAAAAATAGCCAAAAATTACAAATTTCAGGGGAAAAATAGAATTTGTCGAAGGCGGCAGTGGCAATCAGTACGATTTTAAGCGGCAATGCTCGAAAAAGGCTTAAAAGACCCACTGACGACAATTGAAGAATTTTCATAATTATTTGGTATATCAGATGAGACCCTGGGAGATGCCCGGCAATGGGGGACTTCAAGATGAATGCCCAAAATTTTTTGGATCGTAATTTGGGCATCGAACGCGGAAGAGGGAGTGCCCGGGAGGCCAAGGTCCAAAGGAAGTGTGAATGGGCCTTAAGGGGGATAGTAGGAGGTGTGACCTTTGGGGCCACCCCCCAAAAATTTCATGTGAAGGGCAGGGGCCATTTTTTTTTGCCGCTTGCTGCAGAGAGGGCGCCATATTCACGGTTGATGGAGAGGGGGGGCTATGGCACTCAAAAGCAACTCCCCCAACTGACCGGATGGCTGATCTAGACTTTATCTTCGCTCTCCATCACTCCAGTCCGCTCCTTGAATGGCTGCCCGGTTGTGGAGATCAAATTTCAGTCTTTCTCTCTCCTCCCTTTCTCTCCTACAAGGGGAAATTCTTGCGTGTGAAGAAGAATGAAGCCCGGTTGATGAATGCTCGTCCGGCATGGTACCGGATTGCTTCTAAGTTGAAGGTGGGCTGAAGATTGTAGTGTGGAGGCGGGCTGAAGATTGTAGTGTGGAGGTGGGCTGAAGATTATAGTGTGGAGGTGGGCTGAGCATCAAACAGGCCCTGATTTGCAGACCCACAACAAGTTTCAAAACCCGAAATAATAAAAGATACACTGTAATGACATTTTTACAAAGAAAATTGTTCTTTTTTCGCATTTGATGAGGTTAGCAATGTTCATATGGGCTGAAAATTGATGGACAACATGTTCGCTATTGGTTTTAGTATTTCATAATAAAAAACTCAGAAAATATGCACTTAAAGTGTGGAAAATAAAGGGGGAAAACCCGAAAAGCATGGTTTTTAGAGTAAAAATGGGGTTTTTGGGCTTAAAATCGCAAAAGCATGAAACAAAACACCAATAAAATCTACATGGTTGCTGTTTAAGGACTCAAGAGCCATAGATATAAAATAATGCTAATTTTCTTCCATTTTTATTGATAATAAATAGGAAAAAATAAGGGAAAAATAAGGAAAATTGAGGAAAATTGCTCTTTGAAAGGGGAAAAATATAGGGAACGGATGAGAAAAATTATGGAAAATTATAGATATGTCTGTGAGTGTACAATGATGGTAAAGCATAAAGTTTTGCCTCAGGTTATCCCCATTTATATATTTTTGTGAGTATTTACTCCTTATTTCATGCAAAATACACATGAAATTACCCTTTTACCTATCACCACAAGCAAAACTCTAAACGGTAGGGAGAGAGGGGAGTTTGAGCATTGAAATATGTTACAAAATCTGATGTATTTTTTGCATTATTAATATAGGATGATGTTAAGTTAAATAAAGGGAAGTACAGCACGAGTGTAAGGCTCGATGTCTTCTCTCATTACAGCAACTATGCGTTAGTATATGGAAACATGAAAAGAATGGATTTGTGCAATGCACGAGGCTGTTTTCCAATTGTTTGAGCACTTAATCATATACACATTTGCATTAAGCATCGTTAAATGGTATCAATTACAAGCTCCTAGATGCATAGCACTTGGTTTCTTTAGGACTTGACCCACGTAGAGAGAGAGTAAGCAACCCGGCTGTAGACCTAGACAGTGGGTTAAAGGGGAGGGATAAGTGAGGATAAGTGCATTCCTGGAATGTTAAATATATTGTCTATGTGTGGGAGCAGCGCATCGAGGGGCCAATCCCCAAGATGTAGGAGAGCTGTGGTAGTAGGGCCACGACAATCAGCCCCGGTGGGGTGCCCTTGTGTGTGTAATATGTGGCATTTATTGCCATTATATGTATAATATCCCTCTGAGGAGACGGGGAAAGGGAACATCCGTTGGATTACAGACTATAAACACATAGTAATTAATATTTAGGATAGTGTATCCCTCGATAGACGCTCCTGGCCCGTGAGGCCGTGAGGTGGGATTGTCTATTGAGGGCATGAGGTCCGGCTAGTGCCTTAGCCAGTGCTGGCCCATTTTAGGTCCCATCAGTGGTGCATCTACCGGGAGCCGCCAACAAGTGGTGGTTCTCGAATCTAGGGTTTCTAGGGACCAAATAGTCGGTTTATGTCCTCTAACAAGGACCGTAAAGCTGAAATACAAAAAGTAAAACGTGCTGATAGGGCTAGATGGTAGTTGGAGATTGTAATTCGTTATTCTCCTCAAACGAGCAGCCCATTGCACATAAGAGGCAGTGGTTCTAGTAACCGAAGTGTTACGAGTAGCTCTTCGAGTGCATGGCGAAGTCCTAGAACTTCCCTACTTCCAGTTAATCAACCCACAACAAGTGGGGGTATAGTTGTCAATCCGGTTGTCACCATGGCACAAGCTATCGCAATTCCAGTAAGGACACGGGATTTGCCAGTATTAGGAGCGTCGTTGCCCATTTTCCATGGGATAGCAGAAGAAGATGGAGAACTCCACATTAAGGAGTTTCAAACACTCATGTTCAAATATTGGATCCAAGACAAAGGACACCTAATGATGTTCTTTAACATGATGTTAAAAAGAAGAGTGGCAATATGGTACCACGGTCTCGAAGCTGGAACCATAACTAGCAGTGCCCAATTCTTTATAGCTTTCCATAGAGAGTTTGCCCCTAAGAAGGGTGGACAATATTGGTTGCATGTCTTGAATGTAACACGCCAAGAGCCAAATGAGAATGTCCAGGCCTATGCCAAGAAATTAAAGCAAGTTCTTCGTAAATTAAATACTTATATCCCCATTCCAGTGGCTTCCCAGTTACAATATTTTCTACATGGATTGGATTTTAATATCCAGTGCAGCTGAGTAGTGTTGCTTTGGCCGACATTGACACTACTATTACCCAAGCAGAAGGAGTAGAGTTGTGCTTGCAAGTGGCTTATGCAGCAAGGATAAATATGAATGGTAATAACTTGGCCTTGACCAATGGGAGTCAAGGGGATCCCATGTCAAACGTGAATGGGAGAGGAGGGATCATGCTGAATTTGCCTATGTTACCAGCTCCTCCTAGCATGACTATGCCCATGGCTAGTCAGACGGTCTCACTAAATAGTGGGGGCCAAACAATGAATCCTAATGTTGTCCCAGTAGGTCAACGGCCAATCCCTAATCAAGTGGTTAGACCCATGGGATGGCAAACCGACGATCACGGCTACAAGTCGAGTGCCTCCAATGTCCTTGGTGAAGTTAAGGACATGATGAAGCACTACACTGATATGATCTCTGAACAGTATCAACAAATAGCCGTGGATGTCAATTTCCTCAAGAAGCAATAGAATTTGATAGGGAGTTGACGCCCTGAAGAGGGTGGCCCCTCAAGATCAGTTGTAAGTGGTGTGGTGGCCAACATTTCCCTAGGAATTGCTCGAATGTCAAATGTGATATTTGCGGAAAGTCTGGCCATTTAGCTGCTACCTATTGGAGTAAGATCAATTCTCTCCAACAAGGAAGTAAACAACCTAGTCCAGTTAATCATCATGCACAAGGGAATAATCTCCTGCAAGATGAGGTACCAAGACAAATACTATAACAAGGAAAGGCTGTTGTAGAGGAGTTGCCTCATGGCAGTGGAGTCAACCTTATTGAGGCTGTACGTGTCAATGATGTAGAAACTTCTAATCTACGAGCCGTAACAAGAGGGAAAAATATTAAAGAGGATGATAAAGGAACTGTAAAACTTGTCGAGGAGGGAAACCCTAAGCAAGAGGCTAGGGAAAAGCGAGTCCTGAATCCGAATATGGAAGGTGGACCTCTAAGGCCTGCTGACGGTAAAGTAGATCTCGAGAAGCATAGAGAGGTGCCAAGAAAGAAGAAAAAAGTCAAAAAAGAGGCACTAAAGCCAGTGGTCCGGCGATGAAAGGAAAGAATGGTTTGGTGTGAGAAGAGAACTTTGGCTAACTACCATGACTTTGACCTAGCAAGTTCTCTTTGAGAAGTCAAACCAAATGTGAATCTGCTGCAATTGATTAAACTTTCTCCAAGGGTACGCAAGGAATTCAAGAAAATCCTACGTATCGGGTATATAGTAGAATCTTTGGGCATAGCTAGAGTGGGTGAAGATTGGTTCGATCATGCTGAAAAGCATTGCCCTAGGGTTCCAGTGTATGTGGATGGAATATTAGTGGAGCACGCTATCGTGGACATGGGATCCTCCGTCAATATCATAAGTTCAGACTTGATGGAGCGGATAGGTCTCAAAATTCAAAAAGATGGCTCCACACTTTTTAGGATGGCGGATGATAGTCTAAGACAACTGGAAGTTTGCATCACTAAAGTTCACGTTACTATTGCAAGCGTGGAATGCTATCTGAACTTTAGGGTGATAAGGTTTGTAGAACGTCCTAGCTATCGAGTTTTGC
The DNA here is from genome assembly GCF_053477565.2 of Lygodium microphyllum. Classification (NCBI taxonomy): domain Eukaryota; kingdom Viridiplantae; phylum Streptophyta; class Polypodiopsida; order Schizaeales; family Lygodiaceae; genus Lygodium; species Lygodium microphyllum. The sequence goes on along the minus strand of NC_141149.1, from coordinate 10,820,145 downwards.
TAGGAAGGCCCTGGATTTTACAAACAGACTGTCAAGTTGATATACCCATTGGTCGAGTGATTCTAGGTCAAGGTGCCCATCGTGTAATGGTGGATGCTTAGCTTGAGTCTCCTCAGAGTGAGAGAGCTCCTTTATCCACACTGCACTAGAAACAGTAGATGATCCATCTAATAGTGAGACGTCATCAAGCGACGGATCTAAGGAAGGATCCACTACATAGGATATTTATCAGATAACCTTGAATGAGCCGATAGAGCCTCATGATCGAATAAGAGACACGGATGTTATTGAGCTAGACCTTGGTACACTTAATGATTCGCGGCCAATCAAATTGGGTTCTATGCTCAGTTCAAAAGAGAGAGAGGACTACGTGTCCCCCTTGATTCAGGAGTTCCACAACATCTTTGCTTGGAGCTATGACAAACTTAGGGGTATTCCTCCCAATCTAGTTGTGCATATTATTCTTGTAAAGGAAGGTACCTGCCCTGTACGTCAAAAACTAAGGCGTATGCCTTTTGAATTAAGGAGGAACGGGTTGTTCGAGGAACTACAGAAGTTGCGGAAAGCGGGTTTGATCTTCCCTGTTCAGCATACTGAATGGTGCTCACTAGTTGTGATCATAAAGTAGAAGAACAATCAAATCCGGCTTTGTGTAGATTTTAGAGAGTTGAATAAGCAAACTATTAAAGATTACTACCCATTGCCGTTTATTGACCAAATTTTGGATCAACTAGTAGGTAGGGAAATCTATTCGTTTATGGACTGCTTTGCAGGGTATAACCAAATGGCGATTGTTGAGCAAGACAAGCTAAAAATGACGTTTATTACTATCTTCGGTACCTTTGTGTACCATGTGATGGCATTTGGGTTATGTAATGCTCCAGGTTCGTGGCAGAGAACAGCCAACAAGACCTTTGGTGACATTTTCCTCGAGAAATTGAAAGTATTCATTGATGATCTGGGGGCAGCCACCGTAAGGGATAGATAGTTAATTATCTTATAGAAGTGTTTTGAGCATTGCAGACAATTTTGCATAGCTCTTAACCCACGGAAGTGCGTCTTCAAAGTTCCTTATGGGCTCTTGTTAGGCCATGTGGTCAGTTCCGTAGGGATTTCAACTGATCCTGAAAAGATCAAGGTCATAGTCGCCATGAGTCCACTGCATACTCCAAAAGAAGTGCATAGCTTTCTGTCATCGGTAGGGTATTATCGGAGGTTTATCAATGCCTTGGCAGAAAGAACGTTGCCATTGACAAACCTACTATCCTTTAATTGTCAGTTTTCATGGAGTGATGCTTGCAAAGTATCTTTTGACGATGTAAAGCAGAGCTTGCCAAAGTACTTGTTTTAAAAGCACCAAAAAGGGGTGAAATATTCTATATATTTTCAGCAGCAACTATGTATAGTATCAGCTGCTGTTTAGCCCAAATTTGAGAGGAAAAGTGGTACCATCCGATAGCTTTTGCTAGTCAAAAGTTGGGCATATCAGAAATTAACTACACCTATATGGAGAAATTGTGCCTTGCGATGGTATTTGCGACCAAGAAGTTCAGGCACTACATTCTTTATGAGAGGGTGGTTTTTTATACGAAGGTAAAAGGGCTTCGATTATTGTTGATTAAGTTACAGCCGCCTGATCATTTAGCAAGGTGGTTAATCAATTTGTAGGAGTTTGATTATGAAATTAAGAGCAAGCCGCCAAAGCTTCAGGGCATTGTCGTGTGTCTTGTGGATTTCGGAGAGCCAAAAGAGGTCGTGGCTTAAGGAAGTGATATGAAAACATTGTTTAAGATTGATATGACGTCTATTTCCTCCTGGTATGCTGCTATAACACACTATCTTTCTACGGGAGAGACTGGAGCTAGTCTATCAAAACCCAAGAAGAGGAAGATTAAACAGCATGCATTGAAATTTTCCTTGATCGCAAGGACATTATATCGGCAAGATGTTGATGATATCTATCTCGCCGATGTGTGATGCCTGACGAGGTTTCCTTTATTTTGGAAGAGTTCCATGACTCCGCTTGTGGAGGGAACTTTTCTGGGCAGTTGACGACACAGAAGGCTTTACGAGCTAGTTATTGGTGGCCATCCATCTTCCAGGATTCATTTGACTATGTTAAGAGATATGATACATGTCAAAGACATGATAGTCGATGAGAGAATAGGAAGCGTCCACTTACGCCTATTATGGCTATCCTTCCATTTTAGAAGTGGGGCATCAATTTTGTGGGACTTAGTTGTCAAGATTGTGGGAGAGAAGGAAGAAGTCTCACTTGTAGCTTTCTTGCTTGCACAATGGGGGAATACACACAAGGGTGGAGGCTAAAAACAGTTTTCCTCTTCTTAGTTGTGTAAGCCAAAAAGAACACTAGTACATAGAAATAGAAGAACCCTATATATGGGTCTCAAACCAAACTCAACTAACTAAGGTGGCATACTAACTGAGCCACGAACTAGAGTAGATAAGGATAGCTGTCATCTAGCTATTATTCATGGGTGGTGTACCAACCGCATCTGCAACAACTGACGAGTCGGTGACACAAATGCACAACGGTCACCCTGGCATATCACAAGTGGAGCTCGATATCTCAACACTCCCCCTCGAGCTCAATCCCAATTCCTGCACACCAAGCATGTCTCTAAACTTGTGCAGCTTCTCTGCACCCAATGCCTTCGTGAATATGTCAACTACCTGATCCTCTGTGCTGACATAAACTAGATCAATAAGACCTAGTAAAACCCTCTCCCACACATAGTGATAATGCACCTCAATGTGCTTTGTTCTAGCATGATAGACTGGGTTATTTGCCAAGTGTATACTACTCATGTTGTCACAGTAAATGACAACTGGCCCATCTGTAGGCTGATGCATATCATAAAGTAGCTTATGCAACCAAGCTACCTCACATGCAGCCATTGCTGCACCCCTATACTCAGCCTCTATGCTCGACAAGGCAACTATAGGCTGTTTCTTGCTGCTTCAAGTGACTGCAGCACTCCCAAAAGAGAACACATACCCACTAGTAGATCGTCTATCAGAAATACTACCAGCCCAATCAGCATCAGTGTATCCATGCAACTGTATCTGAACCCCAGTCTCATAAAGTAGTCCATACTGCAATGTGGACTTCACATACCTGAGTATGCGTCTAGCCATATCCAAATGCGGTTTCCTTGGAGCCTGCATAAACTGACTTACCAATCCAACAGCATAGCTCAAATCTGGCCTGGTAATAGTCATATAAATCAAACTTCCTACTATGCATCTATACATAGTACGGTCTTCCAGAAGCTCACCTGCATCTGCACTCAGCTTCACATTCTGCTCCAAAGAAACTGAAATAGGCTTACAGCCTATCATCCCATATTTGGACAGCATGTCCAATCCATACTGCCTCTGCAAGTGCCGTATCCCACTTGGTGATCTAATCACCTCAATGCCCAAGAAATAACGCAGCTCTCCCAAATCCTTCATCTCAAATTTCTGCTTCAATAGCATTTTCACATGAAGGATATCTTCATCACTTTCACCTGTCATAATCAAATCATCAACATAAATGACAAGTAGCATAATACCTTTCTCTGTTTTTCTCACATAAAGTGAGAAATCTGCCTTGGAAATCTAAAAGCCAATAGTGACAAGATACTGTCCTATCTTGTCAGACTACGCTCTAGGTGCTTGCTTCAAGCCATACAAGGCTTTCTTCAACCTGCAAACAAACTCAGGATGAACAGCATGCACATAACCTGGTGGCTGCTCCATATATACCTCTTCTTGCAAATCACCATGCAAGAAGGCATTCTTTACATCCATATGATGTAAAGTCCATTCCTTTGATGCAGCCATAGCAATGACTGCTCTTACGGTTGCCATCCTTGCAACCGGACTGAATGTTTCTTCATAATCAATACCATATGTTTGTGCATACCCTTTGACTACTAATCTTGCCTTGTATCTATTCACAGAACCCTCTGCATTGTGCTTCACCTTATAAACCCACTTACAGCCAATTGCATTCTTACCTTTAGGCAAAGGTACCAATTCCCATGTAGCATTTGCTTCCAAGGCATCCATTTCTTCATCCATGGCTTTCTCCCATTTTTCTTTTCCCATGGCTTGCTCAAAAGAAGTGGGTTCTGGTTCCTGTATCACTTTAACCATATAGGCATAGTAAATGGCTGTAAATCCATCATATTTCAGCCTATCCACGGGATACCTAGCTCTGGTAGACCTATGCAAAGTAGGTGCTCTCAAAACATCCCCGGTCTTCCTTACTCCATGTGTAACAATAGAAGGAATACCCAACTCATCATCAATGCTCTGTTCTGAGCCACTAGATTCACCATCCACATAAGAGTGACCTGCATTCACATCAAACATGGGCTGATCTACCTTCTCTTTTCCTTTTCGTGATACCTGAATACCACTATCTGCATTGCTTTGAGAAGATTCTCCTGATATCAATCTGCCTGTCCATGGCGAAGAATGTGAACCATGCTAGAGGATGCTCCAGGTCCACTAATATTTTGTGACTGCTGCTGTGAATTCTGTGCAGCATTACCATTTTGTGCATCTACATCATCAATCACATTTATTGGTTTATACCATCTATTCATCTCATCAAAAACAACATCTCTGCTCACTGTAAACTTACGAGTAGAAGGGTTATAGCATCTATACCCTTTCTGCCTGCAGAGAGTAACCAATAAAGATACACTTCTCAGCTTTTGGATCCAACTTGGATCTCAACTCATCTGGCAAATAAACGTAGGCAATGCAACCAAAAATCTTCAAATGAGAAATATCTGGTTTCCTACCAGTATACCTCTCCTCTGGAGTTATCCCATGTATTGCTGCAGTGGGAGTCCTGTTCATTATGTAGACTGATGTAACTGCTTCAGCCCAGTAAAAAACTGGCAAGTCTTTTTCGTTGATCATGGCACGAGATACCTCTCCAATATGCCTGTTTTTCCTTTCTGCAATTCCATTTTGTTGTGGGGTATGACTGCATGAATATTGTTGCTTTATGCCATGCTCCTGCAGGAACCTTGCAAACTCATTTGAGAGGTACTCTCCCCCTCAATCTGACCTTAGGCATTTTATTTGCAGGCCTGTTTCTTTTTCAACCATAGCTTTAAGAGTTTTAAAATGCCAAAAACTTCACTTTTCTTTTTCATAAAATACACCCAAACTTTTCTGCTATAGTCATCAATAAAAGTGACAAAATAATGACAACCTCCAAGAGATGCAGCTTTAGTAGTCCACACATCAGAGTGGATTAATTCCAATGGCTTTTTACTCTCTTGAACATGTCTAGGAAATGGTTTCCTTGCCTGTTTTCCAAACTGACAGGCTTCACATACCTTATGCATTTCTGCAACCTTGAATTTAGGCAATCCTGCAACAATATTTTGGGCATGCATTGATTTAAGTCGTTGTACATTAACATGACCAATGCGTTTATGCCAGATATCAATATCTGCAACAACGGTCCCATGTGCAAACATTGCTGCACTCAATTTAGGCATGTCTGCATCCAATGTGAACATTCTGCCCTTCTTCTTTCCTTTTGCTATCAAGCGACCTTTATTTTTCATATCCTCAACAAAGCATCCATGAGGATTAAATCTGACCTGCAAGCCCTGCTAAACCATTTGACCAACGAAAACCAGATTCTTGGTGATATTCGGCACATGAAATACATCTGACAGGTACTTCTTTTTCCCATCCTGCATAGACAAAGGAATTTTTCCAATCTACACAATAGGATGTGCAGTATCATCACCAGTCTCCGCAAATCCTGGTTTTTCCATTTTTCTTGCATCCTGCATCCATTCTGCATGACCTGTCATGTGGTTTGATGCATCTGAGTCAACATACCACACTTCATTGCTTTCTTCTACACTTGTCACAGAATTGTTCGTGTGCTGCACCATAAACAAATGCTCATTTCTGTCATCACCCTATCTACTAGAAGATGCATGATTTCCTTATTGCAATTTCCCCTTCATGATGTCATTCTGCTTTTTATAGCAGTCTTTAGCCATATGACCCATTTTACCACAGTAGTAGCATTCAATATTGTTGTTTGCATTTTGGCCTCTTTTCTATCCACCACGACCTCTTTGGCTCCCCTTGCCTCTAGAGTTACCACGTCCTCCTCCATAGGACTGGTTTTCTTGAGTCTGCTGCATATTCTGATTTCTACACGGCCTCCAGATCGGCCTCCTCTACCTCTACCTCTACCTCTTCCAGCATTTGAGTAGAAGATAGCTTCTTTTGAAGTTCCTCCTAAAGAAAATGCACCACCATTTCTCTGCTCCTCAGAAATTAGAAGAGCAATCAACTCCTCAAAATCACAAAATCTTTCACGGACGGAAATGGATGTTCGGAACTGTGCATAATCCTTTCCTAGACCATTCAAGATCACAGAAACTAAATCATCATCTTCCACTCTGGCGACCCAATGGAAGCAAGTGCATCTGCAATCTTCTTCACCTTCATGTGGTAGTCATTGATGCTCATATTTTCTCTTTGCACATTGTGCAACTCTTGCTTGAGCTGCATTTTCCTGGCTTGCGTATTTGTACTATATATTTTTGACAAAGTATCCCATGCCTCCTTTGGCATACTTGCATCTTGAATATGCACAATCATAGAGTCTGAAATGCTGATAGACAGCCAGTACATAACTTTCATGGCTCCCTCATGCCATGCTTTAAATGCCTGCATTTGCTGCTGATTGGGAACATCAGGAAGAACTGGTTCTTCTTCATTTCCTACAACGAATTCCCAATATCCTTTTTCCATAAGGAAATTCGTCATTCTAAACTTCCATGCTTGGAAGTTATTCTTGTCAAGATTTTCAGTGACAATCTGTGAAAGAGAATCAGACGCCATTACAGAACACTGCAAAAAATTATGTCACTGCAAAGAACACAGCTTCAGCCTCACAAGGGCAAATCTGCAAAACTGATGAAAGTGGTATTTGACCACACAGTCACTTCCTAGTGACGATTTTGCATCAACAGGCAACAAGGATGATTCTGTAACTCCCAATGTCTCTGCGCACAGGCATACAATGCAATTTCTACAGTAACTTTTCACCAACCTGTAGAACAGTGGTCGCACAGCATAAAATTGGGCCTTTTTCTGAGTGCGTGCAGAAAACTTCCGCCTCCAAAACAGGCCCCGAAATGGCCTCAAATCAAAAAACCAAAGCAACCTAGGGCTAAAGCCCTATCCCACAGCATATCCTGCCTTCTTACTACACCGCGAAGGGCGTCTCAATCTGAGACAATGCACTCTTGCACTTTCCAGCTGTGCTACCTGCAGAGACTTGCTCCCAAAACGGAAAATGAAAGCAACACTGGTCCTCTTACCAGAACACCGCGAACTTGGTTTGCTTTCTTGAGCTCCTTACCATGAACAAGGCTTTGATACCATGTCAAGATTGTGGGAGAGAAGGAAGGAGTCTCACTTGTAGCTTTCTTGCTTGCACAATGGGGGAATACACACAAGGGTGGAGGCTGAAAACAGTTTTCCTCTTCTTAGTTGTGTAAGCCAAAAAGAACACTAGTGCATAGAAATAGAAGAACCCTATATATGGGTCTCAAACCAAACTCAACTAACTAAGGTGACATACTAACTGAGCCACGAACTAGAGTAGATAAGGATAGCTGTCATCTAGCTATTATTCATGGGTGGTGTACCAACCGCATCTGCAACTGACAAGTCGGTGACATAAATGCACAACGGTCACCCTGGCATATCACGAGTGGAGCTCGATATCTCAACATTAGTACCCCGTCGTCTAATACTCAGAAAAGATATATTATAGTAGAAACTAATTACTTTACAAAGTAGTCAGAAGCACGGGCGATGAGGCAGGACAATGCAAAAGAGACTGCTAGCTTCCTACTATAGCCGATTCTCTGTCGTTTTAGTCTCCCAAAGGAAATAGTATCGGACTGTGGAACTCACTTTTTGAATAAGTAATTAGAAGCCTGAGTGAAGCATGGAGCATTAAGTATAACAAGACGACCCCCTATAATCCGCAAGCCAATGGACAGGTTGAAGGTACCAATAAGCAGCTTGTGGATATCCTATCCAAGATAGTCTCCGAAAAGAAGCGGGACTGGGATACAAAATTATATGTGGCAGTTTGGGCATATAATACAACATTTAAACGAGCCACTGGCCACACCCCATTCAAATTAGTTTACGAGGAGGAGTGTATCTTGCCCTTAGAAATTGAGTTGTCGACCATAAGATTCGCAATCAATCATTCTTTGGGTGATGAAGATGCCTTATTTGAGTGGTTTACGACTATAGCCCACTTGTACGAGCTCAAATTGCAGAGTTTGTTGCACTGAAGGGGAGCTACGGAGCTCTATCCCAAGACCTACTGACCGCTTATTGATCAAGCGTTTCAAGCCAAGCGGCCATGGCTACCTCTCACATAGCCAACATGCAATGCCTACCTTACGGGTGTAGTGAGCTTACCTTGATGCTCGATCGAGTTCCCTCCTCTCTCTTTCACTCTGGTAGCTCCACGATCCTTGCAGCAAGCTCAAGCAACCTCAAGCCCTCTCCGTCAATTTCCATCCTCCATAGCTACACGAGAAAAGAGAAGAGAAGAGAAGAAGAGAAGATGAAGAGAGTAGATAGGGAGCTACTTCTCCACGATCCCTCACTCTCACACACTCACTCCCTCACACTCCCTCAATCCCTCACTCAAGCACAAGCAAGAAGGCAAGAAACAAGAGAAGAAGAAGAAGAAGCTTTGGCCACACACAAGAATGATCTTCTTATTCACTTTTGAACTTTATATACATGCCCTACTTTTTGGGCGGTCATCCCCACTTTTTACATGACCAGCCATTAGCCTAGGCCCTATTTTCCTATTTTCCACCGTTCTAACTTATCCCGTTCCCAACTAGTGCATACAATTTGCATAGGAGTGAGCCTGGCACTCTTTTACAAGGATTCGGGAGCGCTTTCATAATTAATGGTGTGCTTTTACTCTTTTCTTTTCTCAAGGCGACATTGAGGCCTTTTGGAGAGGTCGTCATTCAAATTTTTCAGGGTCTGACTTCCATCCGGGGTGCCTTTTCCTTCCTTTGTCTTGTGCCCTTTCGGGTATCTCCTTTTTCCATTTTCCAGCTCCTCTGTGCTGCGGTAAACATTACCCCCCTAGCTGAGTGCCAGTCCCATGGCGCTGTGGTGGGGAGTAGTGGGGTAGTTGGGGTTGTTGCTAAGTGGAACTAGTGGGTAGATGACCACAATCAAAAGGTGTTGTTGTGAATGAGAGGTGATGGAGTTTGATTAACAATGACCGGGAGAGATTCCGGCATGCTTTAGACTGCATGAAGATGCTCGGCATTTCTCACAGAGTTGTAGCTCCCATTCTGCGATGGCTGATAAAGGTTTTGCATGGGCATCTCTAATCATTTGGAGAATATGAGGTTCCAAAATCTATGCCAATGGTGGGTCCACCACTGAATTTTCCTTCTGCTTGATTTGGTTTAGTCATGGTAGCCATCAACAGGCAGATGGTCGGCTACATCAAGCATGTTGGTCCATCCAACCATCGGAGTATGCAAAAGCTCCTGAAGCTGCTGTAGTGGGCCAACTCAGGGAAAAATTCTTGGTCATTATCGGATGTCGTGGATGATCTTCTTTAGCTGGGTAGCCATTCACTGAGTCATGATCATAGCCTGCAAGAGAAAGTTGTGCACTCCCTAAAGGGTGTATCTATTTCACGGTGTGGTGTAAGTGCATGTATAGTGGAACTGGGAGATGGGTCTAACCTTGGGTAAGCCCTTGGTAATGTCCCACACTTGAGGACCCAGTTCATGTGTTGTTGGAGGTGCAGTGCAAAACTTAGGGTGACAGGTCTGGAAGTCCTGCCCTTGATGTACCCTAAGCGTGAAGTGGGGGAGGGGCTAGGTGTAAACCCTAGGTGTAGTGAGTGAAGTGAGCCCTCCTGCTTTTTTTCTTTTCTCTTTTTCTTTTTCTTCTCTTTTTTTTTTTTTTGAAGAATTGCTTACAAGGAAGATGTATTGGCTAACGCCTATCACCTTCAGCTGGATTACGAGGCGGTCGCAAGCATTGGGCTAGGAATGCGCGACTTTGTTTTCTAGGCAAAAGGAGGGAAGCAGGGTTGCCCTCATCATTAGTCTAGTCATGGCTCTACTATCTATCCCTAGGTTGATGTCAAAAAAGAGTGGAAGGAGGTGGGCTTCCTTGGCTGTGGGTCTCTGCATTAGTAGGAACTTGATAAGCCTAAGGTAATTACAGGTAGTTAAGAAGGTTGGATCTAGGCAAGAAGAAAAATCTGCGAGGAAGCGGTTGATAGAAGGGAGGAGATCCTCTAACCTAAAGACTAGGCATTCCTCGGGGCTCCGGGCATTAACATTATATATCTTAAGAAAGTCAAAATCCCCATGAATATTTTGATCATAGTCAACTCCATGCCTACGGGGGTAGGGCATGTAGATGGGGTCGTTGCATTCTTTAGGGAGCGAGCTGCAGAAGGTGGTCCAGACATCAAAATTGGTATCCCAAATCCTCCTCCGCCACTTTGGCTGTGTCTCATAGCCTTGGATGATTTTGGGAACCCTGATTACCTTGTCTTTCCAGTAGTCTTCAAGCTCTTGCCTCCATCTAGTTATTATGAGGATTCTTTCCTCTATCCAGCTGTTTGTAAGATCATTAGCCAGATCCTTGATCTTGGCTAGAATACCTAGAGGCAAAGCACGGTCCAAAGAGCATGGATAAGAAAATGAAAGTTCAAAGGGCCTCGTCTGGAACTCCTGTTGACGCCATATGACCAATTCCTGAGGCCAATCGATAGGATGGGGATCCCCCCGTAGTGGCACAGGCTCTTCAAGAAATTGTCTTGGCAGTGATCGTGCTCTACATTGGGCTTCCGCTGCTAGTTCTTAATGCACTTGGGCATATGGGCATCTTCGGGCTCTTCAGGCGGGAGGTCTGGTAGAGGCAGACTGGGCATTCTTTGTTGCTCTTCTTCAACATCCTGCTCAAAGTCCAAATCCTCTTCGACATTCTGCTCAACAACTGATGGAACCGCTTGTGGTGGTGGTGGTGGCTGCTCATGCTCTTCAAACCCAAGTTCCTTAAGCTCAACAGTGGAGAGGCTGGCACGGCGTAGGTAGTGAAATTGCTGCTCTTTTGTGATTCCTGTGCCTGTTGGAAGCTCTCATTCTTGAAGGCCATACTTTAGTGCTGGGGTGGTCAGTTCTAGCTTCCTTCTTACCTTCTCCACTGAATCATTGCCCTCCGCCTGGGTGACATGTAGTACTATGCTGAGGAAGGCTTGCCTTTGTGTGTTAGCACATACATCAACAACTTCTGCCCTGGACTCCGCAAAGCACTCTCTTGCACTTAGCCACCGCCAAGCATTCTGTTAAATCCCTAACTCTTTCAAAATTGTTTCTTTCCCACTCATCACTGGCTCTCTCGTCCATCTTCTTTCTTCCCTCCTCCAACTTACTTGCCAAGGTTGTCACAACCTGCTTCTGCTCATTCGTTAAGAACCAGAGTTGGTTCCTTTCCCTAGATTTTTGAGCCAACTATTCTTCAGCAATTTCTTTTGCCTGATTTGCAATGTTGAATCTTTTTTTTGCCTCAACAAATAGCTCTAACTTTTCTTGCACAAGCTGCTCATGACTTTGGATCTCTGAGAAGTGCAATCTTCTTTGGGTGAAGGCCATGGCCATGAGGGCCTCTATGTTCTCCCTTGGTAATCTCCAATGCATCTTGCAGTCGTTGTGCCTCATTCTGCAGCCTTTATGCTTCTGCTGTGGGAACTCCTGGCCTTTCCTATTCTAGGAACTCTATTTCCCTCTCCAATCTGTCTTGTTCTTCAAGTTCGTACCATAGCCGAAAAGCTATGGCATCTTCTTGTTGCTCACTTGGCTCGCCCTCCCGAGCTTCTATCTGTCTATACCTTTCCAGTTCGGTAGTTCTCTGTTGCAAGTCAGCATACTGCTACACTAGTAACTTCAAGCTTCACTGTTTTGCCACCAGGTTTTGCTCTTCATCTTCCAGCCTTTGTCTTAGGTGGCTCTCATTGTCCTGGGCTTCCTTGGTCTTTGCTTCCAAGAGCTGATCTTGTAGAGTTTTCACTTCCCTTCTTCGGTCGGCTCCTTGCTTTGCAACTTCCAGCCTTAAGGCTACCGAAGTTTCCTTTTCTTTCTCTAACTCCACCAGGGCTATCTTCTTTTCTTCTTTTTTCTTGTCCAATTTGTGCTAGAAGCTCAGCCACATAAGCATCATAGTCGGCACCAGATGTCATGGGAGTAGGGGCTGTAGTGGTTGATGCCTCTAGCTTCTATAGTTTTGGATCTTGCCTAGACTCAGCATCTGTGGGGCAGTGGGCCTTTTTGCTCCGGCTTTTGGTACAATTTCAACCACTTACTAACAAGTAGCTACATCATGTTCATCAATTGGGCCGTGTCTAGAGAGGGCGTGGGTTGCGGGGTGGTTGTGGTTGTGGTGTTGGTTGGTACTGGCACAAAGGAGGAAGGTAGGGGGTGCAGCAGGGACTTGCCCTTGCCTACAACTACTAGGGTCATTTCCACACTGCCACTTGCTTCAACTCACGGCAGGGACTCAAAGGATTGATCTCTCCTCCCCCATGGGTTTCTTCAACAGATCTATGAGTGGCCTCTGCCAACTCAGCAAGTTCTTTCATTCTTAGTTCTTCGGCTTCCTCCTCTGCCTTTCTTTGCCTCTCTTCTTCTACCCTCTTTGATTCTTCTCTAATTTTTTCGAGTTCTTCCTCTTCTTTTTTCCTTCGTTCCTCCTCCACCCTTCTTAACTCTCTTTTTCTCCCATGATTTAGCCGCTTGAGTAGGTGGTACCTCCGGCTCTCCTTTGTTGCTTATTGTCCTTTCACTCGAGCCTTCTTCCTCGCGGTGAGGTGAGCTTTGATGTACAGCTTGCTCTTCATCTACACCAGCATCCTTGATAGCCTCACGGATGATTGCCGTCAAGACACCGCCATATCTGATTGTGGAGGCTTTCGAGGCAAGTTTTTTCATTGTGGATCGTGCAGTAGAAGCAGGAGACTCCCCACCAGCTGGTGTTGTGGCTGGAGCCAGGAGTGCAGCTGAACTCTTGATAGTTTTCTGCACAAAACCGTTCCAATCCACCTCCTCTGAAACTCCTGTAGCAATGCTCTCTAGTAATGGCACCCCGAATCTGTTCATTAAAGCATTGTATCTCTGTCTTGAGAAAAGGGCATGGACCATTGTAGCTTGCATCTTTGTTGCGAGGTCTAGAATATCAGCCAAACTGATTCCATCCACTGTGTGCACGTCATCTTTTTCGACTCCCATCATGGTATATACATCTCTTCTTGGGCGCCTCTCCTTCTTGGACACAAGCCCCAGGGCTTTCTCGACGATAGCTACATTAAGGGGCACTTTTGCCCTTCTTTCCTAGTCACCAATCCTTACTGTGACTGTGCCACAGCTCCTACCTTCATCAAAACTTCTTAAAAAGTCAGCGCACGTGCTGTAATCTACAGCCTGTCCGACCTTTTCCACATACTTTCGGAGGTTGCATTTATCCACCAACTCCTTCACTGCCGGCTCTTCCAAGATGGCATCGTCTAAATTCAGGGTATGTTTGAACGTGAACTGGCTAAATCCACGTGTCTGAACACTGATCCCATACTTTGTCAGCTCCTCTTCAGTGAATGGAAGCTTACCCCCTTTTCTTGTCATGCCATGGTAGGTGCCTGTCATTACACCATGCCAATATTAGTGTTATGAATTGACTCATCACTAACAAAAACCTAAGAAAGAATGTGTGTGACAATTTGCCATGCTGCTTCAGAGGTATGAAACTTGGAAATAATTCAAAAGCAACATCTATTTCCTCCTTGCATTCTTTCCTATTTAAATTCAGTTGATCATTTTCATCCATCACTACACCTTGCTACATCACTTGGCTCTCACTTTGCTCCACTCCCCCCCCCCCCCTTCCTTGAGTTTTAAAGGAATCCTTCCTAGGATTAGCAAAGGAAGAAGGAGGACTCACATGGACTTTGTGGGGCAAGTTACTTGGCCAACAGCCAAGTATAGAGGTTAGGATTATATTCAATCTGGGCATGATGATCAAGTTCACATGGTCGTATGGAAGCTTGGGTGATATAGGTCAAGACATCATGAAAGATGTCCGCGGAGTTGAGGCGGCTAGCAACGTGCAGTTCCTCTTCCGTAAGGAATTGGTCAATGCAAGGGTGGGCTAACACATGGTCATCTAAGTGTATGTTGTGTGTAATGGCCAAAACCCTAAACAAAAGAGGTGACACATAAGTAGGGTCGTGTTCAATTGTTTTGATTGCCCTTCTTTGCTCGGCATTGGTCATGATGCAGCAGCCTTTTTTCTCCCATTGGAGTTGCAAGGCATACCACAGTTGTAAGAATGAAGAATCAGAGCTGGCAAGCTACATGAGCTCCTCCAGTTCTTGCTCAGGTGCAGAGCGAGCAGGCTTGCGATATGAGGTAATTAGTCTTCTGAGAATGGCTTGCTCCTTTGAGATTTCTTCATTAGCGATTAATTCGACGGCAATTTTGGGGAATTTGACGGTCATAAATTTGTAGTCTTCCCAAGTGCATGGCAGTGCACGAACATCAGAAGTAAGGGGTTCATTGAGAAGTCCTAGGTTAAGCCTCTCATAGCTCCTAGCGAATGTGGTGAAGGTATTATCTAACACCTTGATGCATGTCACCACATCATCTTCCGAGGTCTCAGCAAGATCCTTGGCCACTGAAAGGAAAGATCGTCTTTCATACGAAGGCCTAAGACCTGCTGGTGGTGATGGTGCAATTGGGCTGGATAGTGGTGACTCCATTGATGGCATCACAAATGGGACTTTGCACTCAGAAGCACTTTGAAATGCTACAGGGGGCTCCAGTGGCATAGGAGGTGTGTTGCATTCTATCTGATCCGGCATGGGGGTGCTCAACTCCTCTGACTTGGATAATTCTAGGGCATTTAGGTTTGTACGGTAAATGTGTTGGGATTCATTAATCACAACCGGGGTTAGTCCAGCTTGCTTTGCAGTGTGGGCTCCGTATGTGCAAGCCTCTCTAGCTGGAGTGAGGTTGCTTAGAGTTGAGCCTCTTGAATGTCCACTCTTAGGCACCCATATCCAGGGGTTGCCCTCATAGTATCCTTGTACTCGCAAGAGACCTTTGGGGATCCATTGCGGCATGGTCGTGCGCCTACGTCGATAGCGTCTGAGCTGCCTCTTAGGCTGTGACTAATAGTTTTTGCGTTTAGAAGCACGTTTTTGTGGTTTACAAGGAGGTGGCCCTTGTCGTTTTGGCACCCACATGAGTGTGGACTCCTTGGCCTTGTGAATGGCCTTGGTGGGCTTGGTTCTAGCAGTTTGAGCATGGGGTGAGATATCACAGCCCTTCTCCTGAGGCTTGGTCATAGGCGTGGTCGTAGGGGTCTCTATCGGTGGCTTTGCAATTGTACAAGGATCAAGATAACCCTTGCTGAAAGTAGTCACTATGCGCACATTGCCTATAGCAAGATGGATGCAATCTAGGTTATAGTCCACATTGCAGTTCATCTACTTTTTAAAAGTGTGACCTATTAGTGACTTATTACCGGTCCGTTTAGTGTTTGGCAACACATAAAAGAAGACGGGTATACTTTTAGACTCGATAGAGACAGTCACTTTGCATTTTCCTAAGAGTGAGTAAGTGTTGCCCCCAAATGGGCTGAGTTTAGCATTTGTGGGCTATAATTTAGGTTGACCAATGTGTGTCCAATGGTCATGTGTCAAGATATTATAGTCGGCACCTTTGTCGATCAAGGCATCAAAAGAATACATCCGTTCTGTAGTGACCGTGATTCGTAGGTAGGCGAGTGCCACTGCTTCTTCATCTTGATTTGTCAGTTCGGTAATAGTGGCCACGCAAACATTGACAGGGGCTTCAAGCATAGGAGGCTCATGCAACGGATGGGAAGGAGGATAGTACTTTTTCATGCGACTGCCATTGAAAAAGCCTATTCCTTCACCTTCGAGCGTCTCCAATTCAACATTGCGTGTTCTACTAATTGTACGTACTCGAAAAGGTCCTAGTCCTTGAAATTTCATTTTCTATTTGTTACCCTTCATAGAGTATAGTAGAACGAGGTCCCCCTGATCAAAGTTGCACTGTTTGACATGCTTGTCAAACCACATCTTTCTTCGTGCCTTCTCACAAATCAGAGCATGGGTGGCTAAGAGTCAAGTCTCCGTGAGACGCTCTAACTCCACTAAGCGGTTGATCCAAGCCTCTCTTCACTCCCAACGCTCCTGGGCTGCTATCCTTAAGCTAGGGACAAAGAACTCTAAGGGTAGAATGGCCTCCGTTCCATAAGTCAGCCTAAAGGGCATCTGTCCTACAGCCATCTTATAAGCTATACAATAGGCCCACAAGGCCGCCATTAATTTGTTATCCCAGTCACTTCGTGATGTGGATACCACCTTCATAAGCACATTGACCAGGATTTTATTCCTGGATTCTACTTGACCATTTGCTTAAGTGTAGTAGGGCGAGGACCTTCTATCAATGATTAGAAAGGTCGAGAGCAGGTGGGATATCACTTCATTAATGAAGTGCGTGCCCTGATCACTTACTAGTTCAATTGAACAACCAAAACGTGAAAGGACCTGCTCCCACAAGAACTTCGCAGTGGTTCTAGCGTCGTTCTTTCTAGTGGCTCTTGCCTCTGTCCACTTCATCAAGTAATCAGTGCCACAATGATGTAGCATGTCTGGGAATATTGTGTCGTAGGACTAATAGGTCCAATGAAGTCAATGCCCCATTTTTCAAAGGCCTGTCGTGCTATTACGGGGGTCAACTCCATCTTATCCTTGCGCACAGGCACCTTAGTCCTCTGGCACTCATCGCAGTGTTTTACAAATTTAGCAGCATCACGGTGACAACACCTAGAAACAATGCCTAACATTGCAAAACTTTTTAGCAATATTCTATACAATTGACACATTGTTACTAAATTTTCACATTAATTTAATACAGTGCGATCGTAATTTCGTCTTTGGAGGACGTGTCTCTGTAGTCCGACAAGTGGAAAATCCTAGTTCAAAGGATTTTTGTGCTAGAGGGTGGACTTAGGAAAATACCAAATAGAATTCGATAGTTTTATCTAATCAGAAGGGATTATTTTCAATTAGTGGAACCATGCGTATTTGAGTTAATATAAGCAAAGGAGGGGAAACATTTTGATAATGGCAACCTCATAGGCAAAAATAAAAGAGAGGGTAGTTGTATAATGAAAGTGGAAAAGTAGCTAACATTTTAGCTTAACAAAAAAAATATTATGTAAGAGAGGATGCTAATTGAAAGAGAAGGGGGGGTGTTCTTCTATGTGTTATGGTTCTAAAGGTTAGGAAATGAGTTTTTTAAAAAAGCCATAACTAAAAGAAAAAATTTTGCATGTGGATTTGAAGAGGTTATGACCAAGGAGAGGGCGCCCTCATCTTGGGGGGCACATCATAGTGGGAGATGAAGAGAGGGAGAAGGGGAAAAGACTAACTGGAAGAGGAAGAGGAAAGGGAGAGGAAGTCCAAAAGCCAATTGGAGAAGAGGAAGGGGAGGAGTTAGTGGAAGTTGAAGAGTCATGAGAAAGAGAGGAGGGGATACCATCCTATAAAGAGGGAGAGAGAGCAAACTAAAAAGAGAGAAGGGTGCCATCATCAAGAAGGGGACACTATCATCCTGAAGGAAATGCCATCAATTCAAGCCATCCAAGCAAGAGGATTTGAAGAAACAATTGAAGTTGGAGAGAGCAAGAAGAGAGAATTGAAGCCCATGCCTATTCCATAGCCATTACCATGTCTTCTCCTTCTACCTCCATTTTGGAGCCTTTCTCTTCTCTTCTCTCTTAGTCATCAACATAAAACCATGGAAGCTAAGCTCGTATATTTGGACTTAATCAAGATTAAGTCTTAAAAGAGTTACAAGTGGCTTTTCCATGGCAATAATGCAATTGACCAATTGATCTCTTGGGAGAGGAAAAATGATGAGCTCACTATTGGGAACGATTGGATAGACTCCTCTTTGCTGGACTACAAAGGACACGGCTCCCAAAGACGCAATTACGAATCTCGTACTTTACGTAAGTGCCTTAACTTGTTTAACATTAAAAAAAGTGATTTTACATAAATATTTCTTTAGTTTGGAATTTTTATAAAATACCTTTGAATCTCAATTTCAACTCTGATAGTTTTTAGAATTTATGTAGGTCTTATTTTTATTTTAAAAATCAAAAACTGTTAAAGATGCTTTAAAATGACTTAAAAATGACACAAATAAATTTTTATAAAATGGTTGATTGAAAATTTATAAGTTGTGATATTTTTCCTATAAAGTTTATGACTCAGAATATTTACTGAATTTTTATCAAAATTTTTAAAGATGGTTTATATATATATATAAATTCAAAAATAGTTATTTTTAAGGCAAAATAGCAGTTTACATTTAAATAAAAAATGTTCTCTATCAATAAAAATATGAATCTTTACATGAAAAGCTAAAAAGACAATTCTTGATTGCTGATGAATTTTTGTAAGCTCTAAGATGAAAAGAAACATCAGTTTAATTATATTTTATTGAAAGAACATTTACATGAACATGGTGTTTTTATTTTAAGTAAATAAAACGATACGTGGTGTACTATTCAATAACATAGGGATGGGTGAAAAATGAGAGATGCAATAGTATTTTATGATGTTTGCTGATGATAAGAAAATTATAACCTTAAATTTAATTTACAAATATCAGAAACGTAATGAAATAATTATTTGATGGCATGAGGGAAAGCCTCAGCATCCATATTTAAGATCTACATTTTGTTTATATTAAAAAGAAGTCATCTGATGATTGTGATTAAGAGTGGAGGGCCACTAGGACTAACTGATAAATTAAATGGAAATATGGGGATTTAAAATGAATTATGTATGTGTTTATCGCTAGAGTAGAGAGAGAAAGTACATGTTTTTATCCTGATTGATATTTAGTGAAGAGAAAGAAGGAAAGGACGTCATACTCGCAAAACGAATTAAGTATTTAAATACTAAAAAGCAACGACGAAATTGCAGTACAGAGTGGAGAAACGTTTATCAAGGGATTAAAGTTTATGGGTTTTTAGAACGTTAGATGCTTTGATTTGAATGTTTGCTGTTATTTAATAAATAAAATGAATTAATTCTAATCAGTTGGAGAAGAGAAATATAAAAGGAAATTTAAATGGGGGTATTCAAATAGATCCAAGGGATCTACACCATGAAACAAACTTCTTAAAGTCAAACATCAAAGCTTCCTGGATAAACCACCACTAGTATGGCAGGAAAAATTTATAAGGAGCCGCTCTTGAAAGATGGAGGGAAACTGTAGTTATCCTAGGTTAGCGTTTTAGTGCCCAATATAAAGACCTAGTTAAAAAAGGTTGAAAAGAAACGAAGTGTAAGATTAAGTATGTTAACTAGAGTTTAGATATCTATAGTTGGACTACTACGAACAAACGTCGTAAATACTGGAAGGTTAAACCAAATTAGTAAAGTTAGTATTAACAATCACCTGTTAGTGCAACAACTCTTAGGAGCTGGCTTGACATCCAGGTTAAAAGTGGCTTGGTCTTTGGCCAGTCACACGGAATAGAGTGGGCCACCATAGTTGGGATTGTAGCACCTTATGGGTTGTTGTATCCCCACTAAAGTGTCCTCCAACTATTCCACCATGCACTTCTCTCAATACATCATGCATCTCGTGCTCACACACACATCTACGCAACAAACTATCTTGTCCTAGCCTATAGAGTTGGCCAGTGATCAGTTGATATGGCTGGATCTTTAAGATAAGTCTCCTTAGCCTGGCTTTCTCAATAGATCTCTCAAGTAGACCGTTCTCTAGCACTTGAACTACATCATCAGCCCAATATGGCATCAGATCGGCTCTAAACAAGTCTCTTTCGCTAGACAGGCCAAAGAGATGAGCATCCGGTAGGTCATCAGGTATGCCTTGTCCAGCAACTTCTCCTATGGGTATGCGGGACATGTGATCAGCCATGTAGTGTTGCTTTCCCTTACGTACAACTACAGAGAAATCGAATTCCAACAAGAGAAGTAACCATCTAGCTATGCGACCTATAGCGCACGGCTTGTTCACGAGATAAAGCAAGGCTTGATGGTCAACGAAAAAGACGAAGGGGGTGACCAACAAATAATGCCTAAATTTCTTTACAAAACACCATGGCTAACCCTTCCCTTTCTGTAGTGGAATAGTTCATCTCCGTTTCAGTGAGCTGCCTACTGGCAAAACTCATGAGGTAATCTAGGTTATGCTCACTAGGCTAGCATAGAATAGCTCCAATAGCAAACTTAGAGGCATCTATGTGTACATGAAACGTTATGCTCCAGTCTGGGGCTCGTAAGATTGGTGCAGTGGTGAGAGCCTTCTTCAACTCTTCATAGCATTCCATTCGCCGTAAGCATATGGATTTGCAGGAATGAACCGTTTTGTTATGAGATGGCACGTTGGCATTCCTTAGTCCACTCGAATACGATCAGCAGCTTGTACAATGGTCTAGCAATCAGTGTGTAATTCAGTACAAAGCATCGATAGTATCCTGTATGGCCTAAGAGAAACACTGAACACCCTTGTAGTTAATGGGTGGTGGTAGGTCAATAATGACCCTAACTTTTGAGAAGTCAGTGGCAATGCCATTCCTTGACACTACGTGCCCTAGGATACATCCGTGCTTCACCCAGAATTGGCACTTTAAGGGGTTCAACGAGAGGTTGTATAACCAACACCGTTCAAAGATAGCTCTCAACTTTTTTAAGTGTTCGGCCCAACTAGAGTGTATGCATAAGTCATCTACGAACACCTCTAGCTCGCGTCTACGCATGTCCTTGAAGATGGTGCACATTAATCATTGAAAGGTCGCAGGCGCATTCATTAGCCCAAAGGGCATAACGATATAGGCGAATACACCCCACTCCGTCGTGAAGGCAGTCTTGTGCCTGCCATAGGGTGCACTTGCACTTGGTTATAGCCAGAGAAGCCATCCAGGAAGCTGTAGGCTTCTTTGCTTGCTACCCTCTCTAGCATGTGCTCGGTATACGGTAAGGGGTAGTTGTCCCGCTTCGTAGCGGTATTAACTTTCTTGTAATTCATGCACACTCTAATTTTACCATTCTTTTTCATAACAATCACTATAGGTGATACCCAATCCGCGTGCTCAATCTCATATATAAATCCCGCCTTCAGGAGCTTATCGATTTCCTCCTTCACTGCATAGGTGTGTTTGGGATTCATAGGGTAAGGTCATTGCTTTGTTGGCACCGCATCTGGAATCATTGGGATATTATGGGTCACAACCCTAGGATCGACTCCTTTAAGTTCCTCCAAGGACCAGGCAAACACATCGACATACTCTTGTAGGAGAGCAACAAGTTTAGCCTCCTCATCCTTGGTCAAGTTGTCAGCAATGAATGCAGGTCGAGGCTTCTCGCCTTCCCCTGCCAAGTTGACTTCCTTGACCTTGACGAGTCCCTCAATTGACTCACTGGTTTGCCCTTGTCTCTTTGCTCCTAGCAGAATCACCTCTCTATCACCCTTCTTAAACTTTGTGAAGCGTTTGGGGAGATCCTGTGGCTTCTTTTGCCTCTCTGCTTCTGAGTCCTTAGTTCGCTTCTTGGCCTCCTCTTTTAGCCGTCTGCGCCTCAGGTGGACTGGCAAGTCCCCTTTGGTGTGTCTGACCTTAGAGGGTTGGGGTATTTCAGGATCACTCTCCATACTGACTTCTGACTCCGAGTTAAACTCACATCCCTTACTTGAGGAAGGAGTTTCGCCAGGGGGTCGTAATTCAATAGGTGTATCCGTCTTAAGCACTGGAACTACCAATGGTTGCGCCACTCTTGCCTGCTCGTAATCCATGGCTCCTATGT
This sequence comes from Lygodium microphyllum, assembly GCF_053477565.2. Lineage (NCBI taxonomy): Eukaryota > Viridiplantae > Streptophyta > Polypodiopsida > Schizaeales > Lygodiaceae > Lygodium > Lygodium microphyllum. Next base: position 10,798,133 of record NC_141149.1, on the reverse strand, counting down.
GCTCCAACCAAGATCTATCGCACTCCATACGCATGACTCCTCTTTCATTCCAGCCTGCCCTTTCCCTTCTAGGCCTAGAGTCTGCCTTAATCTGTTCGATCGTTCTCCCTTTAGTGTCATATTCTATCATGTTTAACTCTTCTTCACTCTCGTCTCCAATAGAGCAGTAGTCCTCGTACTCCTCATCATCAGAGTCTTGCCCCTCTGACTGCTTGTCATCCCCCATGCTTTCCTCTCCAATCTCCTTTTCGTCAATGACTAAAGCCCAATTGTATAATAGGTTCAGATCGTGAATTTTGATCCATTTCCACTCAAGCTTAGCCAAAAGATCACTTAGGGGTTTTAGATTGGCAGCCATGTTGCCCTTCAGTTTATCGGTCAGGTACTCTATGATTTCCTGAAGCTCAAGCTTGTTGTGGGGATATGGAACGAGACCAGTTTCCCTGGGTTACGTGAACTTCCTGCCATCATGCAGAGTGGCATGATGGGCTCCCTTGCTGGCATGCTTGGGGATTTAGCAGCTTGCCTATATAGCTCTTCCTCATCTGAGAACGGTAGATCAATGGTTGCCAAGACGTACATCCAATCCGGCTTGTCCTTAGGGTAAGGGATGTACTTGGTCAATGACCCATAGGGTTTGCTTTCCTGTGCATCACCTTTTAGCATGGTTGAGATAGCATCAAGGTCGGCTGGGGTAGTCTTCCAAGTATCCATCTCAACCCTTACCGCTTCTGTTCTATTCCCCAAGAAGATGAGATTGTTATCCCAATCTTCAATAACTCGAGCATTCCTCATCCAGGGTCGGCCTAGCAGTATGTCATAGTCCACTCCCTTCATGACAATGAAGTTCACGAAAAACTGCACCCCTGCAACCTTCACTAGCCAGTTCTTTAGGACCCCGAATTGTCTAACCTTCATTTCGTTGGCCAATGTGACATTGAACCTAGCCGTTTCCACGGGTGGGTTTCCCCAGGCCTGTAGAGCTCCGTGGCTCAAGACACTGACACCGGCGCCTATGTCTACAATTCCTTTTCGTGTTACATCCCCCAAGGCCAAGATAGGTAAGATTACACGTATCTCAGTGCCTTCCCAGAAAGCATTGATGTGCAGTGACCTTGGAACTAAGTGTAGCGTTATGCTTGGAATCTGAGTGATGCGTCCTACTCTTGCAAGTCAGTAGCAGTGTGCTCCTCTTTTCCCTCCACCCAGTGCTTTAATTCTTGCCATAAGGAAGGGTGCTGCCGAAGTAGATCTCCTAGGCTCAAGGTTACTGGCGTGGTTATTAAAGTGGTGAGGAGGTTGCTGGGTGGTTGCCTTCCTCCTTGGTCAGCACTCTTTGGCCATATGTCTTGGTTAGCTTGCTGACATGCTTCTTCCTAGTCTTGCCTCTGTGGCATCTCATGTGGTGTGGGTGCATTCCCCGATTGAGGTCGCGATGGTGAAACGGGTGTACTCACACTAGAGAGATCTTCAATTTGGTCTTCCAGTATGGGCTCTACATCCTTAAGGTGTTCCTGGGCATCCTTGACCCACTCCTTGACTTTGGCTATAGCCTCGAGTCGCCATTTGGGGTGGGGGTATTCCCCTACCTTGGCACTCCCTAGTTCTATTGTCGTAGGAGCTGAGGTCTCTGCCTCTGCATCAGTGACCCTCTTTCCTATCACTAGCATTGTAGCTTCCTCCGTCTTAAGGGTAATCTTTGTGTCTGTTCTCTTTCTCCTTCTCCTCCAGCTTTTCTTTCCCAACAAGGCTGCATCCAGGTTACTTGGCCCAAGCAATGAGATGCCTGCCTATTTTGTCTGTGCTCACATCATGACATGTAGTGGGATGGGTGTATCCTCACTGTCAAAGGTCTCCACACCAAACAGCTCCAAGGGTACTGAGGGCACATTGGCAGAACTAGTTGACGGCTTCCGTCTAGGACAGTCAGGAAATAGGTGTGTGATTCCACACTCGGTGCATCGAAGGACAACTTTGTCCTTGTTTTCATGTTCCCTTTCCGGGCACGTGATGAAATATGGCCTGGATGACCACAAGTCCAGCATGAGATTGGATCTTGGATTGGTCCTCCAAAGCCTCTGCCTCTTCCTCTACCTAGCGCCATCACTGGTACTCGTTGGTAGTCCATCAGGACTGGATTGCCTTCCTCATCATAGGATATGTATGGGTTCATGTAGGTCTCCTCTTCACTAGGTTCTTTCACATAATGAACAGGATCGTCACTCAGTGGATGGGTTACATAGGGCCCTGGTGGTCTGGGTATGCCTGTTGGGTTCATCTCTAGCTTAGGAATGGTCGGTCTTGTGTCATTTGGTACTGGAAGGGCCAACTAGGCTCCCCTGCCAAAGAGGTTAGGTGGCCTGTTGCCTAAGTATGGAGGGTTGTATTGCTGCACATATGGGAATCTCCTTTCCAGTCTGCAATGTAATGCGTCATGACCGAACCTACCGCAATTTGAGCACGGCCTAGATCTAGGATCTTGGCACTCAGCTCGGAGGTGGTTACCGCCACAGTGTATACACTGCACATGTGACCGCACAGGTTTCCTCTTTTGGTCTTGCAATCTTGCAAGCTCCATTCTCACCTTAGCCAGCTCCTGGCCTTGGTCAACACTCTTTCCCTTATCCTATATGCTAGAGTTCTCTCTCTCTCCTGAAACTGTTGACCGCTCTAGGGCTCTCTAACTTGTATTGTCCCAAGTGGTGTTCCTCATGCTTTGCTTCCTACGCTAATCATCCACCCTTATTGCCTCTTCAAAGACTCTAGCTAATATGTCTCAATGTAGAGTAGAGTTACTAGCCAAAGCCTTGTAGAGCTTCTCGCTTTGAATTCCATTTATAAATACTGTAGACACAGCCTTCTCGTTAGGTCGCTCATTTGCAAGGATCCTCTTGAAGAGGCTGCACACATGAGTGACATAGTCCCTTATGTCTTCCTTTTCCCTCTGACTGACATTCATCAACCGAACGATGAGATTGTCAGAGTATGTTGGCGAAAGGGGGAGATACACTTGAGCTATTGTAACCCTCCTTGCGACACATGCGATGTGGGTACAATTGAGGTAACGGCTGCCGTGAGCCAACTATAGAGCTTGACCCAGAAAGGGGGCGTGGCCCAGGAATGTTTTGTGGGCCATGCAATGTGGGCGGTTGGCAAGGGTGATTCGTGATTTCGGCAGGGTGGCTTTGCCGCGGCTCCTTGGGGGGTCGGTGGCCTTGCGGTGATCGAGCATTGAACACTTTCGCCGAAAGATCTGCCCCATCCTATATCCACTTGTCGCTTCATGAGAGTACAAGCATGGCATATGCCACAACTATAATAAGCCAGTGCAATGCAAGGAGACATCACTGATCTGAATTCTATGGTGTTGACTTAGACATTTATCACCTGCGCTTGATTAGCTTTTTCTTTTGCTAAAGGCGTAAAATATATTAAATGCAGATATGAAAAGTTCATACAAGTCGGCAACATGTCAACACTTAACAAGTCGGGAATACTTAACCACTTAAAACAAAAAGTTATGGCCAGTTATCATTTGATAAGCCCTTTATGCATCATGGGCTACTCGATTTGTACGAGGCGGGGCGAGTCTGGGTGGCCGGGTGATTGGGGCTCTGCTGGTGTGGGGCTCTCGTGGGGGTGAGCAGGGAACATGTCGGTCGGGACATGAATGGTGTAATCCCGGCCCGCTAATGTCTCCAGAATGTCTTTAAATAATTCATTAAATTCTTCTCTTTCCCGAGCTGCCCTTTCTGCCTTTGAGCATCTAGGGCCCGAGCGGGAGCTGGGAGTTCGTGCCACTAGTGCTGCCACCTGTTGCGCGTTTTGAGTCTCGACTTTCTTGACTCGAGGATTCTTCGGCCTTCGCCCTGGGCAGTGTCGCTTAGGGCCTCGCTTCTTGGCATACCTCTTGATGGTGGGCACATAGCGCTCCGGTGGAGGGGTGCGTGCCACCTGCTCCCGCCTTTTGCGAAGAGCGTCTTTGCATGCTAGATCTCCATGATTCTCCATGCATTCTGTCGCAAAAGGAAACCTGCAAGACGCAATCCAAGGGTTTAGACCTTGATATAGGATACAACTGTTTGCATGGAAGGGATTTTAGTGTGGTTTATAAAGCGCATATGACAAGAAGGGGAGGGGTGAGGCATGCGGTGTTTGTTGTAGAGGAATGGCCCCCATGCTGATGTTCGCGTGGCTTCTAGTCATTAGTGGATATTAGTTTATGCTAAGTCGCGTGGACTGGTTGTCATGGAGTGGGATAGGGCACATCCTCGGAAGGGTAGACCAAAACGGGAAGAAGGTGTATAGAAAGGGACTGCACCCTGTCTACAACATCAGTGTTGTTGGTCAAGGCCTCCTATGGCGGTAATGTGGGTTGCATGCCCTTCACTTGGTGGTGGGAATGGTCACACAGCTTTTAAATGTGTGATGAGAAGAGGACTTGAGGAGCTTAGCCTGTCAGACCCAGCTCTTCTGCCTGTGCTTGACTATCATTGCTTGCGTGTGTTGATATTGTTTATACAAGGTGACACAAGAATCAGTGTTTATTTATATACATATTCATGAATCCATGTCACTTCACGAGGATAAGAACCAAGTGTAGAACTCGGGGTTGTACCAGAGCGTGGCACACGCATCTAGTATTCGTGGCAGCTGACTTAATACTGATAGATATTTTGCCACGTCGAGTAGCATGGAACCTTGACCGAGTCTACTAGCAATATGTAACTCCTCCTCAGTGAGAACCTTATCAATCAAAGGGCCTTGTAGCCTAGTCCCAGCTAAGTCCGTACCCCGAATGTCAGTGAGCACTCGAAGGGAAGTTGGTGCCACGTAGGTTGGGTCTCTTTGAGACCGCCATTTGGCCAATCGCTCTTCTGAGACCGTCATGATCTGAGCCCCTAGTTCGGCCATTACAACGCGGCTTTCGCACCAACGCTGCTCAAATTGACTCTGGCCTGCTGACAGTCGCTTTAGTAGCTCTATGTCTACGAGATTCGGTCGACAGAGCACTTCATTGAACGTGACGGTTAAGCGCAGTTCGTCAGCCTCCTCGTCAGGGATGAGTCGCATATGTTCATGCAGGAGCCTGTCATAGTGCCCGTTAAGATGTTCTTGTTCTTCCCATGATAGAGGAAAGGTCAAGTAATCTCCAAGCTGCTCCTTGGGGATCGTGCCCATGTCCGCAAGGACGTAGACACGCGCGACCACTTTGAGCTTAGCCTCTAACTCAGTTAAGCATTCTACGACACTTCTATGTTCAACGAGGGCTTGCTCGGTTGCTATCTCATGCAAAGTTCTAAGAGTTTCCTTAGGCTTTAGCATGGCTGGGGGCTCAGGCCTAGATGAGCAAGATTGGTCAACGCTAGGATTTCTTATGCTCTTGGGGTTCTCACGTTTCTCTTGAGGTTTTGCTGCTATTTTGTCATGGTTCTTCTCAGATGTGACTGATATAGATTTGTCACCCTATTGTGACGATGTTGTATCCACCCTTGATTGGTCAATGCGAGTTCTATTCTCAGTGGATAGAGTGCTGCAAGCAACTATTGATGGTAACAGCTGCTTTGATTTTTCAGAACACGCGGATGTGTCTGAGGTTTCACCGCTATTAGGAGAGGCAATAATGGGTTCATTGGTGGATGGACTCGGTGCGTTATTCATCGGCTCTCCGGCGCCCTTTATCTCAATGTTCTTGGGATCCACAACCACCTGCAACTGTTGTTGTTTTCTCTGCTTTCTCCTCTTTTTCTTGGTCAATGAAGGTGCCTCTCTCGACGACTCAGGACCCTGGGCTATATCGACCGTTGATGTGCTTGGTCAGGCCTCAGCATTTCCCTTCTCTAGTGTGTCCTTATGGGACATAGCCGTGGTTTGCTGAATAGCCTTGCCCGGTTGTGAGGGCACAACTACCGCCCTTTTCGGAGAGTTTAGCTTTTCAACCAACTCCCTTGCGTTTGACTCCTTCGTCCTAGGCTTTAGGCACTTTGAAAGTGCTAGAGTTGCCGAGGGATTTGGTTGCGACACCTCCTCCACAGGTAAACTACTAAGGACACGTTCCACATGGGGCATTGTCACAGCCAAGGGCTGTGACTGCTGTGATCCCTGATTGGAAGTAGTAGCAGCTAGTTTGGTGGGCTGGTCACCCTTGGTGGATTGCGGTGTTAAGTCCTTAGGTCGATTGGAAGTGGTCATGTCTTTTGTTGCCCTTTGAGCATTCATCTGTGTGGATCGAGCATGAGTTGATCTGGTCACTTTGGGTTGCACATGCATATCCTTGGGCAGAGAGCTACGGCTAGTGTCATGTCCCCCCTCTTGGGTATTCGGAAGCTTTGATGGAGATAGAGATTGGGAGTGAGCAGTCGTCATTGACGACTGCTGTTGTGCTTCCTGTGTTTGCTTGGGAAAAGAGGATGTAGGAGATCTAGGGCTCTTAGGTGGACTTGGCACTCGCTGAATGATTTGCTCGAGGCTTTTAGATGATTGTGCCATTTGCTTTGTTGAGCGATCAGCCTTGCCTTGAGCCATGTTGTGCCTATGATGCTTGTTCTCCCCTTGGGAAATCAAAGGCTCCTTGGGCACTAACGATTTTTGTGCCTGCTCAATGGCTACGTATGACATCTGTTTATTTAGCATGCTAGGCTGGGGCTCTTTCCTTCCAACAATCATGTCTGGTTTCTTGCCTTGAGACCTAGAGTTTCTCTTAGATTTCCTCTTGTGCCATGCTTTTGAGGTGCTCTGGCCTTCAGCTGATAGAGGAGGTTTAGCAGGGGGTTTTGGTACCCAAATCCATTGGTTGCCTGCATAATACCCTTGAGCACGAAGCAACGCTTTGGATATCCATCGCAGCGTTGTGCTAGCTCTCCATCGATGCCTTCGTTTATAAGGCTTGGGCTTCTTTTAGGGTCTTCTACGATATTTGTAAGTCCAAAGCCCATTCTTGGCATTGTCTCTTGACCTTCTTGTTTCAGGCCTGGCCTCACTCACTAGTTCTCGTTGTTCGACCTATGCTTGTATTAACTCTTCCAACAAGTCCTTGCTCTCGTTAGTAGGCTCGATCATTACGTCAGCAGCTTCCTTGCCTTTCCCTTGAGGTTTGATGAGATCACCCTTGCTAAAGGTTGTGACTATCCTCACACCTGGTAGTGTCAGGTGTATCCTCTGTGCTACATAGTCGGCCTCACACTTGGTCGCCCTTTTGAAGGGTCTTCCCAGGAGGGTTTCTTTCCTGCAGCTAGCACCTTTTGGAGAAACATGAAATAGGATGGGCAGGCTTTCCGTTTCAATTGTTGCAAGGATTTTGCACTTCCCGATGAGTGCTTGTGGGTATTCCCCATAAGGGCTAAGAGTTACACTAGTCGGTGTGAGCTCTGGTCGGCCTAGTAGGGTCCATGATTCATATGTCAAGATATTAAAATCTGCTCCTTCATCGATTAGAGCATCAATAGTATGCTCTCTTTTTGCGGTGAGTTTGACCCTAAGATACGCAGGTGGTACTATGTCTTCATCTTCCGGGTCTCGGCTTGTAAATTTAAGCCTTCTGACAGATGCCCTTGAGTTCTCGACTGCACGACCAGATGTGGATTCTCCACCGCTGTCTTGGGTCGTCAGTGCAGTGCTATTCAAGGTACATCTCTCGTCAAGAGTGTCATGTCTAGTCATCTTCGCATTTGTAGCTTGCTGAAGTTGCATTTTGCTCTGACTAGACACGGTTTGAACACAATGTCTTTGTGTTCTTGTGGTGTGGCCTCTTTGCCCTTGATGGCTAGATTGGCCCATTGATGTTCTAAGGTCTCTGTTTCTCTCTGTTCGGGTATGGGCTTTTGGTTGCTCTATTGCAAGTGAAACTCCATGCTGGTGTAGAGCCATTACTTCACTAGGGTCCAATTTGGAAGACCTGTCACGGCACGCGTTTTCTCTCCAACCTACTTGGGGGAGGTGCGGAGGGGGCAGAGGGGGCAGAGCCCCCTCTGCGGGGGTCCGGGGGGGCAGTCCCCCCCGGCCCGTAGGGCCGTTACGGTAGACGCCATATGCAATTTGGAGGACCGTTTATAGCCAAATTTTGAACTACGTGCTCTAAATTTTAGGCCGGTGATGGATCTGTGATGTGCCTTTAGCTCTACGTAGCCTTTGGAGTCAATCTCGGGGTTTAGATGTGTCAAAATTTGTGTTCTAGATACTGTCTGATTTTGACAGTTTTCTGTCCGATTCTCAGATGTCCGATTTTCAGGAGTCCGATTATCAGAATCGGACGTCCGATTTTGGGTTGGTCCGATCGGCCCAGTGGTCTGATTTTGGTCACGTCCAATTCTGGGAGTCGGATCGAAAAAGTGGTCCGATTCTGGGAATCGGATTGGACAGGATAGTCCGATTCTGACTGGTCCGATTCTGGACTGGTCTGATTCTGACTGGTCCGATTCTGGGTGGTCCGAGTGTCCGAGTGTCCGAGTCTGATGGGTTGGTCCGATCAGACGGGGTAGGTCCGATCGGACGGTTGTCCGAGCGTCCGAGTCCGAGTGGTCCGATTTCCAAAATCGGACGAGTTGGTCCAAGTCTGAGTGTCTGAGTGGTTCGAGCGTCCGATTCTCAAAATCAGACGGGTTGGTCTGATCGGACGATTGTCCGGGCATCCGATTCTGGGAATCGGACACTGAATCGGTGTCCGAGTCCGCTGGCCCGAGCGCACTTTCGAGCACAAATTTGTCCAAAATCTTAAGGTATTGCTTATTGTAAGCTACCAGATTCCATAGGAATGATGTTGGAATGATGGGGAAGAGATCTATATACCTGGGATAGCCAATAAACTCCAAAATGCAAATCAGCAACGAATCAAACCCTCATGCCCTGTTATGATAGCAGAAACCCTGATGCTTGTTTTTCTTCTTTTTCTTTGTTTTTTCCTACCCTAATGCACCCAATTCATAAAGTAAATACCTACACTATTTCATTCCACAACATAAATCTCAAGAAAGCAACAAACCTACTTGCCAAGGAGATCGAATACCATCTTCAACCCCCTCGCTTCCTACCTATCTACCTCAAGCACCGGTTCGGGGGAAACCCCTTACTTTGATGCTCGATTCGAAGCGCGCAAGCACTCAAGGCTTGAATCCGTTGGTCCCGGCAACGGAACCAAAATGTGGGAGCTTTCACTCAACCGCCAAGACCCACGGACCGCTTATTGATTCAAGCGTTCCAAGCCGAGCACTAATGGCTACCTCTCACATAACCGACGCGCCATCCATATCTATGGGTGTAGTGAGCTTACCTCCGTGCCGTTCGAGTTACCTCCTCTCCCGTGCACTCCGGTGGCTCCACGATCTAAGTGCAAGCTTCAAGCAAGCTCCATCCTCAAGCTCCACGCCCCAAGCTCCATTGCCGCGAGCAAGACAAGAGAAGAGAAGAGAAGAGAAGAAGAGAGGAGAAGATGGAGAGCTTCTCCTCCTCGGTCCCTCACTCTCACACACTCACTCCCTCACACTCTCACACTCCCTCTCTCAAGCACAAGCTCAAGCAAGCAAGAACAAGAAGAAGAAGAAGAAGATAAGAGCTACTTTTGGCCACACACAAGAATGAGCTTCTCATTCACTTTTCAACTTTATATACAAAACCCTAAATCCCTTTTGGGCGGTCATCCCCTTTTTCCCTTTTTACATGGCCGGCCATAGCCTAGGCCCTTTTTCCCATTGTCCCTCTATCTTCCTAGCTTCCTTTCCACCGCCCATCTACATTTACAAATTGCACGGGTGAGAGCCCGGCGCTCTTTTACAAGATTTCAGGGTGCGCCTTTTTATTTTAAAATGCGCCTTTCCCCTTTTGCCTTTGCCTTGGACTTTTAAGGTTGCCCTTGCGCTTTTGGCCTTTTCTCCTTTTCTTTCTTCAGTCGGGCTACCTTTTTTTCGCCTTTGCCCTGCGTCTTTTCCACTTCTTTTTGCTTTCTTCGTGTTGGGGTTAATAGAGTACCTTTCCTCAGAGAATCTCTTGATAAAGAGGTCCTTAAGATGGGAAAAGTTCATGCGCTCATCTGCATCTAGACTAGTGTACCGAATTCTCCCCTTATCACCTAAGCACAGACTGAAAGCTTGAGAACGTTGTGCAAGGTCCATGAGCCCGTTTGCTTCACAAACTTGTTCAAATTGCTCCACAAAGCTATATGGGTCATTGCTAGGTTCATACTTGTCTAACTGCTTTGCTACAATAGGGATTCTAGATTGCCCCTTGCGTGGCCCCTAATCCCGAGAGTAATGCGGTGACTAAGGGTGTTGCACTCTGCTCAGCGGACGTATTGTCCATGAGCCGCTTGGCTACAAGTTCACTCAATGATAAGTTAGCCTCTGTTGCTTGTTCTCTCTCTGCATTTGGCCCTGCTTTGGCTGCACCAGCCAAGGCTAGCACACATCAGGTCTCGTACATGTCTACATCTTGTTAGAGTTTCCTAGCCTTCTGCTCGTGGTTATAGGATGTCTGTGAGTGTATAATGAGGGTAAAGCATGAGGGTTTGCCTCAGGTTATCCCTATTTATATGTTTTTGTGAGTTTTACTGCTTATCTCGTGCAAAATACACATGAAATTACCCTTTTACCTATCACTGAAGCAAAACTCTAAATGGTAGGGAGAGAGGGGAGTTTGAGCATTGAAATAAGTTACAGAATCTAATATATTTTCTGCATTATTCATATAGGATGATGTTAAGTTAAATAAAGGGAAGTATAGCACGATTGTAAGGCTCGGTGTCTTCTCTCATTATAGCAACTATGCGTTAGTGTATGGAAACATGAAAAGAATGGATTTGCACAATGTACGAGATTGTTTTCCAATTGTTTGAGCACTTAATCATATACACATTTGCATCAAGCATCGTTAAATGGTATCAATTACAAGCTCCTGGATGCATAGCACTTAGTTTCTTTACGACTTGACCCACGTAGTAGAGAGAGAGTGAGCAACCCGGCTATAGGCCTAGATGGTGGGTTAAAGGGGATGGATAAGTGAGGATAAGTGCATTCCTGGAATGTTAAATATATTGGCACTAAGAGGGGATTTTGTTTCAAATGTGTCTATGTGTGGGAGCAATGCATCGAGGGGCCAATCCCCAAGATGTAGAAGAGTTGCAGTAGGGCCACGGTAATCAGCCGGTGGGGTGCTTTTGTGTGTGTAATATGTGGCATTTATTTTCGTCATATGTATAATATCCCTCTAAGGAGATGGGGAAAGGGAACATTCATTGGATTACAAACTATAAACGCGCAGTAATTATTTTTTGGGATAGTGTATCCCTCAATAGAGGGCCCACGAGGCCATGAGGTGGGGTTGTCTGTTGAGGGTATGAGATCCGGCTAGTGCCTTAGCCAGTGTTGGCCCATTTTAGGTCCCATCATATGTCTCTCTTTCTCTTGCTCTTACTCCTTTCACAATAGCTCTTGCTTTTGCTTACATACTTTCACTCCAGTCTCACTCCCTTCACAACTGGCATTAGAGCCATCTTCTTTGAGAGCTCAAGCCCCAAACCAACTTCCATTCGAATACCTACAACAGGGTTTCCCCATTTGGTAGCCATAACTTCATCTTTTGAGGTTTGTATTAGTCTTCCATTGCTTCAACATTCATTAAGACCTTTTGAGGCTTGATCTAGGGCCTTATTAGAGGCCATTGAGTGTTATCACAAGGCTTATTGAGGCCAACATTTGAAGCAACATCTCCATTAGTAGTCCATGTGTTTGCTCCTCTTTAGGCAAGCCTCCCCCTTGTTAGATTTGACACCTCTCCCACCTCCAATGTGACCTTTGGCATTTTGGTAATTATCTCAGGCACCCTTGGCATTGACATTGAGAATTGGACATGAAATTTGAGCTCATATACTTTAGACTCTTGCTATATATAGCATTAGACCAATTTCTTACAAGTCTATGAAGGCTTTACTTCATTGTTTGAAGCTCATACATGCTTCCTAGGATATCCATATACAGATGTATTGATGTTGGATACGTGGGGGATGATATAGCATTGATATGAGATGTTATTTGGCTTATTTGAGTGCACATTTGACTTAGTTTTCTCATATATTTCATTGTTGTAATAATAGGGCTAAATGTCATTTATTTGGGAAAAGCATATGCCTCTTGTCATTCGATGCTTCTAGGACTTGGAATTGATGCCCAAATGTTGACACTTGGGGATGCTTGATACATGTCTTGGAATTCTTTTGGGCTTTGATTGAGCTTGAATTTCCTCAATTTTAGCAAAGAGTTCACTGTGTTATATAATGGACAACAAGTTTTTTCTCTAGGAACACTAAATGCCTATTGCTCTTGAATGTTATTCAAGTGTTCCATATACATGTATTCATGCTTAGCATTGGTCTATGCACTCATATAAGCCATGGAATGCTCTTGAGATTCAATTTTGAGCTTGGAAATATTCATCTTGACTATGGTTCAAGCCTTGGTTGCTTCAGTGGCTTATGTAGTTACAGGGAGGTTGTTGGGGGTAAAGACGCATATGCCTAGCCACCCATGTATTACTACACTAACAATACCCACACACTTGTATATTGTAGATGGTGAGCACCCATCACTGTCACTTCATTCTTTATTCTTTCAATGACATTTGAATAAAGGGAAAGCCGATCACACATTGTGATGGTTCTCTCTCTCTCTCTCTCTCTCTCTCTCTCTCTCTCTCTCTCTCTCTCTCTCTCTCTCTCTCTTCCATAGATCTTACTTTCACTTGCATGCTTCCACTCCAAGCTTACTCCCTTCAATTGGTGGTAAAGGTGCATGTGCCTAGCTACGCATGTAATATTATTACACTAATAGTACCCGCACACCTACACATTTTAGGTGGTGGGCACCCATCATTGTCACTTCATTCTTTATTCTTTGAATGACCTTTGAATAAAGGGAAGGCCGGTCACACATTGTGATGGTTGGAGTTCCAACATCTTCTCTCTCTCTCTCTCTCTCTCTCTCTCTCTCTCTCTCTTCCACCATCTCTCTTGCTTCTCTCTCATGCTTCCACTTTGGGCTCACTCCCTTCAATGATCTGTGATCTGTATAGAAAGTCCATGGATGCACATTCTACCTCCAGCATTGAGGATGTAGTAGAGTTAAAAGCATACTTGAGCTTGGCCAATGCATCCATGAATAATCCAAATTTGAACCAAGCACTTGATCATTCAACCCCAATCCCAAAAGGAGAAGCCCTTATATGCTATCTAAAGAGTCACCTCAATATCCAAGAGAAGTGCAAAAACATAACTCACATGTGTATATTGGTTAATCTTGCAAGGTTGTTAGAGAAATCCCATCATCACCTTGAAATTGCGAATTAATGCATTTAGGCCTTACCAAAAACAAACGTTCTAAGCCTTTCACATAGCATGAAGAAGTGTGTTGAATGCTTCTTAGCATTTACAATTTAAGAAGAAAGAAGCGCTTCAATACATTTGTTACAAAGAGTAAGAGCTAGAATATGTGGAACTAGGAGAACTATAGTCCTCCAAATCAAAGAAGTTCTTACCCATAGAGCCACTACAAATTGTGTCTTCTATGGAAAACTACATGGAACCTCAAGAGTTTGATGAGACAAGGGAGAGTATAGGTGATGTACCTCAAATACCACAAGTGGTGGAGTTGGCACTAGAGATATAGAAGTGTTGCTTGAGACTATTGACTGCGTTACAAGCTTTTACACTCAGAATGCCAACTATCTATTGACTATGGAGGATACAAAGGTGTAGTAGGAAGACTTAGATGAAATAGTGAAGAGATACCAAGAGTAAGAAGGAGAGTAGGTTACAATGCTTGACTTCAAGGTTTTAGAAGAAAGAAAGCTTTGAAAGGCTCTACTACCAAGTCTCATATAGACATTGATTCAGGCAAGAAAGAGCATAAGAGGTGAACACCTAGGATTACAACCATGGGAAATTGAGGGAGAGAATGAGCACTTATGTCCTCTACACAAATGGGATCGGTCTCCACACATTAAGGAATGCAAAAGGGACACCACCTAGCCAAATCGGAAGTGGACTAGGCCATTTTACACACATAAGTAAAGAGATGATGATATAAAAGAGAAAGAGAGAAGAATGCATGGTACAATATGAAGTAAATGATTAAAAATACTAATATTTAGGATTACAACCAATGAATCCCAACCCAAAATGGTGGGGAGGATAGGCACACATAAGTGGAGGGATAATGGTGGTGACGATGTAGGAAGAGAAAGAGGAAGAAGAGGTGGAGAGGACGATGGTGTTGAGGGGTTTGGGATATGGAACAAAAAGAAAGGAAATAATGAAGAGATGGAGAATGAGGGAGGATGAGGGCAAGAGTAGGAGAGGGTGAGGGTATGATGAAGTGGGGGGCAAGGAGAGTGAAGGAATTGAAAGATGGGTGGGGGTTGAGGGAGAGGGAGAGGGAGATAAAATGGGAAAGAAGGGTGGTGGAGTGGAGAGGGATGGGGGAGTAGTGAAGGAGAGGAAGAAAATAAAGGTAGTGAGAATGGTGGTAGAGTTGAGTACGTGTATTCCTTCCTTTGAAAGCTCAAAGGGGTCTCCTTTTATAGGCACTTGAAGGAAGAGAATAAAGGTAGTGAAAATGGTGGTAGAGTGAAGTATGTGTGTCCCCCCTCCCTTGAAGGCTCAAAGGGGTCTCCTTTTATAGGCACTTAGCTAGATTGTATTATCTACTTACCCTAATTAATCAAGCATAATCTTAATTGATTAGATCCCAAATTGGATATGCACTAGGTAATGTAAGGCAATGTATAATACATTTTGTTGTCTTGTGTGCATGAGTCTTCATAGTCAAGCTTTCCTAAATCATAAGAAAAGGGAAGGTAAATACAAAGGTTAGAAAATGTGAGGGATAGTTATACATGTGCATTACGAATACAATGTGATGCTTTATAATATGGGATAGATAGTTTAACAAGGTTTTGATTAGAGAGAATGTGAAAAGATATATATACTTCTTACAATATGTTACATCCTTCAAAAGGAGATGAAGCTTGCTTTGAAGAGATATCAATGGAGAAAAAGGCTTTGAATTGAGAAGAGTCTCAAATCTCCACCATTGTAGATGTAACATTTGTTATGAATCCATTCTTGTACCAATATATTATTACATTTTCTTCTTTTGGTAGCCAAATCTTTTTTCCATGCATGCACCATTTATGAAGCTCCAAATATTAAAAAGAAGAATATCATAGTTAATAAGCTAGGGAAGATGAGATGCATGAAATGAGTAAAATGTAAGAGAGAAGAAAAAGAGAAACTGATGTATGCACCACATGGAAGAATTATTGGAGTATTTCTTAAAATACTCAAAGGCATGTGTGTCCAAGCTTGATCCAAGCTTCTCCTTTCATTTTCAAAGATTCTAGCTCCAAGTAATTGACAACTTTGAATTTTTATAGAAGGTGTCTTCATATCCCCTTATCCTCATGTTAACTTTCTTATATGCTTGGCATCATTTCCTTGAATGTGAGGAGACTCTTATGCACCACTCCAAGGTTTCTTAATGTCATGTGACTCACTTCTAAATCCATCTAAGCTCAACAAACACCATATTAGTGAATTTGGGAATCTCCCAAGTCTCACTTTCAAATAAGGGGTAAAGATTTGGCCATGTGGCTAAATCTTAACCCATGCTTCAAAGTGGGACTTGGAAAGACAACCTATATAGTAATTAGGGCAAACTCCACTTTCAAGTAAGGAGAAAAGATTTGATCATGTGGTCAAATATTAAATATGTTGGAAATTCCCAAACTATATGGAAATTTCCAAATTCTCTAATATAGTGTTAATACTAGAATTATTCTAGATAAATATTTCCAAAGATGATTACTTCTAAAAAAGAATTTTCTAAGGAAAAGGTAGATCACTCTATAGAAATATGCAAGCCTTTATAAACATTGGTTCCTATATAAGGCTTAAATTGCACACCCAAAAGCTATGTACACCTTGCATGATTCTAAGAGGAGATTCACATGGAAAAATAAAAGGTTGTGAAACACACCCATCAACATTGCAAGGTTAGGCTTCTGCTATGCTAAGCTATGAAAGAGTAAATGCACTCCATTACTCTTGCTATATATTATAGAATTTATGATCCACAATGCTATGGTTGAAACAACTTTCCAAAGATCCCTAATGTCAACACCCTAGAATGTGAAAAGTTATACTTATTCCAACCATTAGACCTTCAACTCTCCTTCTACAAGTTCCTCAAAAACTTCTCTAACTTTCCTAATATTGCATTCATTACCACATGTAACTATCTTCGGCTCTTGATCAAATTACTAGAGTAAGCCACAAGATCCTATGAAGATAGACTGCCCACATGCGCTATTAAAACATATAACACATACGATACATCATCCTCTCTTATTATTGATTGTTCTAGGAGATAAAGTGTAGTCCTCATTGAATAAGTCTCCCAAAGAAAATGAATCACTAACCCTACAACTTGGGAGTCCTCATCCTCAACGTGGGTCAACGTTCATAAAAGCAAGTACTATGCATCCATGATATATATTTCCAATACCATGTAATGAATGTAATGCAAGAGTGGATGATCCGTCATGCTCAACCATTTTATTTATCCAAAATAGCATTGTGTCATTGCACAAATAGTTTTCTTCATGCTTTTTATACTAACACATTTGCTTCGTTGCATAGTGACAATATCAAGCATACTCGTGCTACTAAACCCTTTAACACTTAAACCAAACAAACTCTATATACAAAGTGCATTAAAAAAAAATCATATTTCAGTCTATATTTAGCACTCATGATCCCTCCCCTCCCCACTATCTAATATTATGCTTGCGATAGTAGGTTTAGAGAGTGCCTTTATGTCATTTTCTTGTTCGAAAAGCAATAAATCACACACTATAATATGAAAATGGGGCAAAGCTAAGGCTAAACCTCATGCCTTAGACCCACCATGCATCCTCAAACACATTTGTAATTTTTTGTAATTTTTTGGTGCATAAAACCTATGTTTTTCTATTTAAAATTATTTTTTATTTATTTATTAATAAATTAATATTATTTTTTAATTTTTTGATTCAATCTAATTAGGATTACTGAGCTTCATCATTATCTTTCATTTTAATCCATAAGAACATGATTTTTCCACCTGAAATGGAAAACCCCCTTATTTTTCTACTTAAATACCATATTTTGGGCTTTTAATTATTAATAATGATCACATTTAATTACGGATTCTACATACTATTACTCACATCCCTCAAAGATATGTCAAACAAGGTTCATATAAATTTTCATACCATATGCACTTCATTTGGACCATAAACTGTTAAAAACAAGCAAATTTTCTTCATAAAATAGACATATCGTTCAATTGTGTGTGTTGGGTTACGAAAATTGAATGCATGGACAGCCACCCATTTGACCCGCCATCGATCTCTACATAGCATTGAACATCGATTCTCAGCATCCTCTTGATCTTGGATCAATCAAGCATTCTTCATCTTGTTCTTCTCTTCCTTTTGCCCGCATGAACTCTTGGAGGGGAGAGAGAGAGAGAGAGAGAGAGAGAGAGAGAGAGAGAATATATATATATATATATATATATATATATATATATATATATATATATATATATATATATATATATATATATATATATATATATATATATATATATATATATATATATATGAAATTGGCATCTCTACATCGAGACAGCCATTCCTCGTGCGGAGATCAACGATAGGGAGTGAAAATTTGGAGAAAAAGGCTAGTATCTTTGAATCATAAGCTTTTTTTGCAGCCCCAACCCCCTCTCATCAAAATCACCATAATGGCATCGTGTGCAAACCGCTCATCAAAAAACTCCCCCCTCCCATGTGAATTTTTTGGGGCCTAAGGCTCGCAAGGGCCATGCCCTTTCATATCTTGGCCAAAATTTGACCCCCACAAAGTCCGATCTCCAGTTCCTCTCTCATCCGGTACTCGATTTCACGTCTAAAGAATTATGCATGTCCATCTTGAAGTTCTGAACTACTAAAAACTTGTCCTGCTTCAATCTCGCACTCAAGAAAATTATGAAAAATCCACAACCATTACGAAGGTCGATCTTTTAAAGTAATTTGAATTCTCGTCTTCCACGGCCACTTAAAATTGTTGAATCTCCACATTAGGAAAAAAATGAACTCACAAATGGGCCCTTAAAAATAATATAGTTTAAGATGTGGGCCTTTTGGATTGTCCAATAGGAAGGCTAGATGTTGACATCGATGGAGGGTGAATATTCTCTCCAAATCTTGGGTTTTCCATTAAAAAAAGAGGTAGTGGGGGATTAAAAAAAGGGAGAATGAATAGTGCACAAAATTTGAGTTTCTCTCACCTCGTATTTCCCCCCTTTTTTTTGGAAAATTTTCAATTTCGATTTTTTTCCCTCTCATGAAATCAGTTTAACCCAAAAGTTGAGCAACAGACCACTTTCCCTCTCTTCTCTATACTCCTGAATTTTCGTCTCCATTGAAGCTCCCTGCTGAGAGTAATTAGGGTTTTGAGCATTCTACTTACCTCTGCACTTTCTTCTCCACGCAGCTCCAGATTTTGGGCAAAACACAGGTGCCCATCTCTCTTTGCATTTTCTCTTGTTTGCTATTTTTTCAATAGGGTTTGATGCCATTTCTTACTATTGTTGTTGTTTTATTGCAGAGGTTGTTTCGGCCAGGTGGCAGAGGTGCTCATCTCACTCTCCTTTCTTTCCCCCCTCTCTCTATGTGTTGTTTCTCTTTTATGTTGTGTTTTCAATAGAATTTGATGTTGGTTCTAATTGTTGTTTTCTTGCAGAGTTTATTTGGAGCAAGAGGCAAAGGTGTTAATCTCTCTCTCTGCTTGGTTTTTTTTTTTGCTGATATCTTTTCAATACAACACAATGTTAGTTCTAACCCTTGTTGTTGTTTTGTTGCAGAGATCATTTTGGGTGACATTGCATAAGTGCTTATCTCTCTCTCCCTCTCTCTTTCTCTGTCTATGTTTCCTCTTTTCTACTATTTTTTCAGTATACCTTCATGTAAATACTAACTCTTGCAAAATTGTCTTTTGTAGAGATCAATTTGGGCAAGATTGGATAAGTGCTCATTTCTTTCTCTCTCCCGTGTACTCACACAAACTCTCTCTTTCTTCCTCTCTGTATTATCCCTTTTCTACTATCTTTACAATAGGGTTTGATGCTAATTCTAACTTAAGGATCAATTGTTGTTGCAACACTTAACCAAGGTAGAGCAGAGATTCTGTAGCTCAATTTACAGATAATCTACCATATTTTGTGGTGCTAAAATTTACTCGTTTAGTGACTTTTATATTTAATGGAATTGATGTTTTCTTATGTCCATCATTTGCAATGGGTTTTGATTAGTAATGATTCAATCTTATCTTTAGCAAATCAGCTTATAGGTGAATTGGCCATGTTTTGTATTGCTTCTATTCATGTAGCTATCTAGATATTTTTTGCTAAAAGGGATTCATGCAAGTATTTTTGTTAAAAGGGATTCATGCAAGTGTTTTTTTGTATATACAGGTATTGTACAAGGTTTAGGTGAAGCATATAATTCTCCATCAACTATTTTGATGTGGTGAGTGATTCCTTTGTGTTGGATGACATGGATCTACTGGAAGTCGATGGTTCAAAAATCCTCTGCTATATTGGTCCTATGTGTCCATTTGGATCTCCATGCCAATTGGCAGTGATCCATGAAACTCTTGTATCATATCATCCATATAACACACAATGTGTTGAGTCTTAGAATATCTCAGGTGTCAATACAATGTGCCTATTAAGATTTGCATGCCATGTGGCTGCTATCCTTGTAACAACTACTCTATAATATCCACATTTCATACAATGTATTGAGTCAAATCAGACTCCTCTTCATTATAATAAAATTTATTTTGGCAAAATTCTCTGAGTATTCTTGTGCTATTCTTTTCATTATATTTCATGTGGTGATGTCTTGAAATTAAATCTATACTTTTGTTGACGTATATATCCATATGCGTTTCAATATCGATGTTTATGTCTGTTTACAAAAGTGTAAACATCTCTTAATGCCATGTTGATTTGTATGGCATATTGGACAGACTTAAAATGCTTATTATTTAGGGGTTAATACATACTTCTTTACATCTAATGCGTAGGTTATAATGCTTGAGAGAAGAACAAGCATTCTCTCAATAGAAGTACGTAACAGAAAAGATGAAGAAGGGAATTGGATCACTGATACCTATCATTGCTCGTCTTGGGTACATATGCGTCCAACTATGAAGGGAGCTTTCAGGGTGAAAGCATTTGCAATTGCAGATGTATCAAAGCACTAGAAGGGTAAAATTTTAGCTCTCAGATAAAGGAATGTTGATTCTCACCTTGTAACAAAGGCGTTTGTACAACATGTATTCATGCAAAAACAAATACACATTGCGCCCACTGTGCCCTTTCAACGAAACATTGCAAACAATAAGTATTTGCAACTCATTAAGAATGAGAACTTTCATGATACCTATGTAACAACTTGTCTTGAATTTACAGAAGTATACCCTTCAGATTGCTATGAGTGGCAAAATGTTGAGAGTTTCACTAGTTCTTTTAAGTGTTACCACCTCGAAATTGGTAGATTGCTCTTTGAGGGGCGTACAGCTAAGCAACTCGCAGAGGACCTTGTTTTTTTCTATGACTCCAAGTACATATTACCCAAGGGGAGTCGAGAATATGGAACCCTTGAGTCTATGCACATATCAAATCATCTCACTAGCATAGAATGGCCATTGTGTAGTAGCAACATTTTGCACATATGTAGCACAAAAATTTCAGCAGACATATTGAATGTGCATCTGAGCTGGTTTATATCGATTACAATTTTTGCATGCATGTTCAAGGAATGTAAGGGTTTGAGACATACCAAAAGCATGTACGTCATAAAAAATACATTAGAGGATTATGTAACAAGAATTCTAAGCAAAACTTGGACATCAAAAATAACTCACAGTCCTGACACAGTGGAGTGTCGAGTCACAACAAGGGACATGGCTTTCAGATAAAAAATTTCTCTCTTAGTTGACTATTATCTTACTTTGGGATGAATCGGCTAACTTTCCTTTCCAATTATAGGTACTTTGTCGCACAACAAACTTTATGCCTAGTGTTCAAGTATCGTAGATGGAGGATGCTCAAGGGTAAATGGTTGTGCCTTGATCAAGACATGCGTGAAAGTGCAGCTGTGGATGTTACTATCATTTATGAGGGCCGCGAGCCCCAAGTGTTGCAAATGGAGGATGATTGGCCCTTGAGTATAATGCGCCAGGAAATTACAATGTTAATGCAGAACCCACCTATTAGCTTCTATTTTAAACTAGATGGTAGGAAAATTCGAAGCCGAGATGAGGATAGTGTTACCAGCGGAAAGTGTGTGGCTCCACATATTTTAGAACTTGTAGAATCTCCCTAAAAATCCCAACACCACAAGTTGTACTATCCAACACTTGTAAATTTTTGGATTTTTTTGGCCAATAGAATATTGTCGCTTACAAACTTGCAATATTTAAAAATTATGGTATTTTTGCAAAATCATATACTTGTTATATACTTTCCACATCAAGACATTTACATATGCATGTAGACTTTACAAAGAGTAAAGCCATAACTAAATATCGTTATGCGAACAACCCTTAATGGTTTAAAACTTAAGGTTTTTAAGGTAGAACTAGTTTAGTTCTTGTTTCATTGTTTTATTTCACAATTTTTCTCTTCATCTCTTTATATCCACCACATCCCTCCTACCTGCTACGATGGATGCTCACGCATACTTTGATGAGTGGATCCACGAGACTATCTTTGCCAACCAGGGTGACGAGATATTCCAGGTTTTCTCTAAGAACTTCAACCTTGAAAGCGTGCTCTCATCGCTGGATCCCCCCCTTCAAGTTTTGAAAGAATTTGTGAGCACCATTGCTACATGTACATACTCCATCGAGAGATCCGACATGACTCGGATGCCTCTAGAACAGCTCATGGTATTTCAGGCAGGGAAGAATCACCAAAAAGTGGTGAATAGGTGTCTGGCCCATGTGGATCCTTTGCATAGAGTATGCACTGTTCCCATGGGAAGTGCACCACATACATCACCTTTGGATCTCCTGGAGTGTGATTGCGCATTGGCAATTTACCTCCTTGCATTGGATACACCCCTAGAGGAGAAGAGCGATGAAGATACAACTCCACAAGTTGTTTCTATCACATATACGAGAGAAGAACCGATCATAAATGTTGAAGAGGAACATCGAGTGGTGACAGAGCAAGGGTTGGCTCTCATGGTACCATCTTCTTCAGAACAGCCACAAGTCGACAAACCCAACCTTGTCTCCTTGATACCCATTGAAGTAGATAGTGTACAATACTTACTTCCATCAGATGTACTACAATACTTGGAAATGAAGGAAGAAGAGTTGTTTTCTATCCTAGTCAGGGATTCAATGAAAGACCTGATCGATTATGATTACATGGATGTGCATCCAACAATGGTAGAGATTGGAAGATATGATGGCACAAGCTTAGATACTGTGAGTGCGATCATAGCAGCACAAGAGCATATTACCTTAGTTGAAGAAGATTACCTTGTGCCCGATGCTGAATTTGAAGCACTACAACATGATTTGTTCGGACCAAGGCTCCCACTTCCTACCAAGGAGTTTGTAGATCCCTCTGCCCAAAGAGGTGCCTTCCTGACACACGAGGAAATGAAGATACAAGATGGTCTGGAGAAGGTGAGATTTCTAACTATCATATATTTTTGACAGATGATTTTTTATGCCGAGAAGTGCTTAAAAATAGCTAAAAATTACGAATATCAAATGGACTTTGTCAAAGGCGATGGTGGCAATCATTACGATTTTAAGCAGCAAGTGTCTAAAGCGCTAGTGCTTATTTTCATGGAAATCAAACATTAGCAGATGGTCGAGCTGGAGTTTTTCTAGATGTAAAACGACGTCAAGAATCCAACGCAAGTCTCGGATCTCCATTCCGAGGTCGTTTGATCCCCCATTTAATCCCCGTAAGGTTTGGGATTGTGAAGCAATCTATTAGATCTGGAAGCCGAGAAGAGCGTGATGGGGCCCAGCTTTGTAGATTTCGACGTCACGGAGCCACTTGTCCAGACGGATCTCGATTCCGATGTTGTTTGCCCCCTCAAAACTGAAAAATCCATTTGATTGAAAGTGTGAATGCAAAAAAGCATGAACTAGATATTTTGGCTATTTAGCTTAAAGCTCTTAATTAAGAGCTTAAGGGCAAGAAATGCCTACGAAATGAAACGATGGGGGGGGAAAGGGGGGGCATCAGTTTTTTGCGCCCCCTCTTTTCTCCCCTCATGATGCATTTTCTGATCGGTAGAGTGGAGAGGAATGCTCCTGGGCCTGGAATGCTTCTATCCTTTGCCCTCCATTGCCACAAATAGATCAAGGACTGATGCACTGAGTCAAGAGATCAAAAACCAGTCTTTCTCTCTCCTCCCTCTCTCTCTCCTGCATAGAGGCAATTCATGTGCAAGAAATCAAGAAGAAGAGGGTATGAAGGATGCTTGTCCGACTGTCATCGGATTGCTTCAAGATGAAGAGGAGGCTGAGGAAAGAGGTTTAGCACTGAAGAATGGTTGCTGGTCAGTCTGTGGGCTGCTCAGAATAATTATTAAAAAATCCGCAACACGCAAGACATGAGGTATGCTTCAATTTTACAAAGAAATTTGATTGTTTTTGTTGTTTCATGGTCCAAATGTTATTCATATGCGATGAATTTTTGTTTGAACCTTGTTTGCATCATATTTGAGGGTTGTAACTATAGCAATATAGAACCAGTGATGATTTAGAGCCGTTATTGATTCTTTAAAACAAGTAAAATGTCATTTTCAATGAAAATTAGTGGTTTTTTTCGATTTTGAGTTGGAGAAAAGAGATGAAAATGGAATAAAATCAGAGAAAATGTTAATTTTTAGTCAAAATGATAAGCCAATACAAATAAATCAGAAAATACCTATTTTTCATGAATAATAAATAGAGAAAAATAGCAAAAATGGAGAAAATTGGGGTTTTCGTGCTCAAAAAATATGAAAAAATAAGATTTATGTGCATGAATGTTTGGCAAGGTTAAAGCATGAGGTCAAGCCTCAGTTTGGACTTGTCCTTTGTGTTATAGTCCGTGTTTATTACTTTTTACATATAAAAATGATACAAAACAACCATTTACACCTATGCACTACAGCAATACCTAAACGGTGAGGGGGAAAGAAAGTTTGTGCGACGATCTAATTTCTGAAAAGATACAAATTCTAATTTTCCTTTTTGTGCATAGCATTTAGGGATCGTTCATAATTAAATATAGGCGACTAGTAGCACGAAAGTTCCGGTGCTAGTCCCTAAAGCAATGCAGCACGTAACGCTTAGTTAAAATTTATGAAAGGGTTGTTTTCCACACCTCACATGGCTGGTTTTTTTAATCATAAAATGGTTGTGCACAATCGTCATACAGCTTGCATCAAGCATGCCATGTGGTATCTCCTGGAATGCATTGCACTTGATTGATAAACTTTGACCAATGCTGAGAGGACAGGAAACCCAAGCTATAGCTTTAGACGGGTGCTTCCGTTGGGAAAAGTTTTGTGAGGCAAATCAAAATCATCTGGAATGCTGAATTATGAAAGAGTGGAGTTTGTGTGAATGTTATATGTGTTAGCAACGCATCTTAGGGCTAATCCCGAGGTGTAGGAGAGTCGCAATGGAGCCACAGCAATCAGTCGAGAGGTGCTTCCCTATGTGTGTATTACGAGGCATTATGTCTATATGTTATGGAATCTCCCTCTAAGGAGAAGGAAAGGTGAACGTTGGACTACATATTGGATACAAACGCAAAATCGTCATAAGCATTTAGTGCAAAGTGAGTTTTAGATGCTCCTGGCCTGCGAGGCCGTGTGGTGGGGTTGTCTGTCGTATGCATGAGGTCTGGCTAGTGCCATAGCCAGTGCCGGCCCATTTTAGGTCCCATCAATGGTGCGTCTGCCGGGAGCCGCCAGCAAGTGGTAGTTCTCGAATCTAGGGTTTTTAGGGACCAAATAGTTGGTTCATGTCTTCTGACAAGGGCCGTCAAGCCGAAATACAAAAAGCAGAATGTGCTGAGAGGGTTAGACGGCGGTTGGAGATTGTAAGATGCTATTTTCCTCAAAGGAGCAGCCTGTTACGCATAAGTGGCAGTGGTTCTAGTAACCTAGGTGTTACGAGTAGCTCTTTGAGTGCAAGTGGAAGTCTTCGTACTTCCCTATTTCCAGTTAATCAACCCACAACAAGTAGGGGTGTAGTGTTGCCTACACAGACTCATGTTGTCAATCTGGTTGTAGCCATGACACAACCTATCGCAATTCCAGCAGGTACACCGGATTTACCGGCATTAGGAGCACCATTGCCCATTTTCCATGGGTTAGCAGAAGAAGATGGAGAACTCCACATTAAGGAGTTTCAAACGCTCATGTTCAACTATCAGATCCAAGATGAAGGACACCTAATGATGTTCTTTAACATGACGTTAAAAGGAAAAGCGGCAGTGTGGTATCACAGTCTAGAAGCCGGAACCATAACTAGCAGTGCCCAATTCTTTACGGCTTTCCATAGGGAGTTTGCCCCTGAGAAGGGTGGACAATATTGGTTGTGTGTTCTGAATGTAACACGCCAAGAGCCAAATGAGAATGTCCAGGCATATGCCAAGAAACTAAAGCAATTTCTTCACAAACTTAACGCTTATATTCCCATTCCAGCGGCTGCACAGTTGCAATATTTCCTACATGATTGGATTTTAATATCTAGGTGCAGCTGAGTAGTGTTGCTTTGGTCGATATTGACACTGCCATTACCCAAGCAGAAGGAGTAGAGTCGTGCTTGCAAGCGGCTTATGCATGAAGGATAAATTGGAATGGTAATAATTTGGCCTTGACCAATGGGACTCAAGGGGACCCCCTGTTAAATACAAGTGGCAGAGGGAGTATTATGTCGAATCTGCCTATGTTACTAGCTCCTCCTAGCATGACTATGCCTATGGCTAGTCAGGCGGCCTCACTAAATAGTGGTGGAAACCAAACAATGAATCCTAATGTTGTCCCAGTTGGTCAACGGATAATTCCTAATCAAGTGGTTAGGCCCATGGGACGACAGACTGACGATCGTAGCTATGAGTAGAGTGCTTCTAATGTCCTTGGTGAAGTTAAGGACATGATGAAGCACTACACCGATATGATCTCTGAATAGTATCGACAAATAGCTGCGGATGTCAATTTTCTTAAGAAGCAATAGAATTTGATAGGGAGCCGACGCCCTAAAGAGGGTGGCCCCTCAAGATTCAGCTGTAAGTGTTGTGGTGGCCAATATTTTCCTAGGAATTGCCCAAATGTCAAATGTAATATTTGCGGGAAGTCTGGCCACTTAGCCGCTACCTGTTGGAGTAAGATTAGTCTCTCCAATAAGGGAGTAAACAGTCAGGTCTAGTTAACCATCACGCATAAGGGAATAATCTCCCGCAAGACGATGGACCAAGGCAAATACTACAAAGAGGAAAGGCTGTTGTAGAGGAGTTACCTCATGGCAAAGGAGTCAGCCTTATTGAGGCTGTACGTGTCAATGATGCTGAAACTTCTAATCCACGAGCCGTAACAAGAGGCCAAAAGATTAAAGAGGGTGACAAAGTAATTGTGAAACCTATCGAGGGAAGCCCTAAGCAAGATGCTAGGGAAAAACGAGTCCTGAATCCTGATAAGGAAGGTGAACCGTTAAGACCTGTTGGTAGTAAAGTCAATCCCGAGGAGGATAAAGGATTGCCAAGAAAGAAGACAAAGGCTAAAAAAAAGGCACCAAAACCGATGGAAAGACCAAAGGAGGGAATAGTGTGGTGCGAGAAGAGAACTTTGGCTAATTACCACAACTTTGATCTAGCAAGTTCCCTTTGTGAAGTCAAACCAAACATGAATCTCCTGCAATTGATTAAACTTTCTCCAGGAGTACGCAAGGAATTCAAGAAAATCTTGCGTATAGGGTATATAATAGAACCTTTGGGCATAGCTAGAGTGGGGGAAGATTGGTTCGATCATGCTGAAAAGCATTGCCCTAGGGTTCCAGCATATGTGGATGGAATATTAGTGGAGCACGCTATTGTGAGCTCGTGCTCAACTGCCAAGACCCACGGACCACTTATTGTTCAAGCGTTTCAAACGAACTCTAATGGCTATCTCTCACCTAGCCGATACACCTCAGATCCCATAGGTGTAGTGAGATTACCTTGATGCCCAAGAATGAGTGGCCTCCTCCTGCAAGCAGTCTGGTAACTCCACGATCCTAGTTGCAAGCTCAAGCAACCTCATGTCTCCTCCTTC
Source organism: Lygodium microphyllum (assembly GCF_053477565.2). Classification (NCBI taxonomy): domain Eukaryota; kingdom Viridiplantae; phylum Streptophyta; class Polypodiopsida; order Schizaeales; family Lygodiaceae; genus Lygodium; species Lygodium microphyllum. The sequence goes on along the minus strand of NC_141149.1, from coordinate 10,770,701 downwards.
AAGCTCCATCCTCCATAGCCATGCATGGGCCAAGAGAAGAGAAGAGAAGAAGAAGAGAGGAGAAGATGGAGAGCTTCTCCACCACGATCCCTCACTCTCACACATACACCCACTTCCTCACACTCTCACACTCCCTCTCTCAAGCACAAGCACACATAAGCAAGAAGGAGAGAAGAAGAGAGGAAGAAGAAGCCACTTTAGCCACACACCAAAGAATGAGCTTCTCATTCACTTTTTGAGTTTATATATAAGCCCTAAATCCCTTAGGTACCCATCCCCTTTTTTACATGATCGGGCATCTTGCCAAGGTCCTCTTTCCCTATTCCCTTCTAGTTACCTTATCCCTTCACCTATGCCTATCTAGATTTAACAATTTGCACAAGAGGGAGCCTTGCGCTCTTTTACAAAATTTTGGTGATGCCTTTGCATTTTAAAATGCACCTTCACCTTTGACTTGACCTTTTGCGCTTTTGGCCTTTCCTCTCTGATTCGTTTGCCAAGTTGCCTTTTTTTGCATTATTCCTTATTTTGAGTTTTCTTTTTTTTCATCTCGCATCAAGGTTAACAGAACCAATATCTTTGATATGGTAGTTGCTATCCCATTCTTGGATATGGCATGGCCTATGATGGTGTCATGTTTTATCCAAAAGTGATATTGTAATGGATCTAATGAGACTTGGCATTGCCTAAATTCCTTAAAGACCCCTCATAATTTCTGTTAATGTTCATCCCATAATGAATTAGTGCAGAGGTCATTGATTAAAAAAATTGAGATACTTGCAAAGTATATCCTTACAGATTGTATATATTAGGCATTGTAATGTATGGAAACATCCCCATTTAGTAGCAAAGGCAAGTTTGTGCCTATCATAAGGGCGATCATGCATTGATTATATCTTGAAAAATCATCGAGGAAGCTATAAGCCTCCTTGTTTGCCACTACCTTTTGATAATATATTCAATGTAAGGCAATGATGGGTAGTGGTCTCTCTTGGTAGTTGCATTTACTTTCTTATCATTTATGCATACTTGAACCTTTTCATTTTTCTTGAGTACAATCATGATGGGTGACATTAAGTCTATGTCTATCTCATAAATGAACCTAGAGCTAAGAAGCTTTTCTAGTTCTTCTCATACAAGATGTGTGCATCTGAGCTCATTGGATATAGTCTTTGCTTAGTGGATTTAACTTGTGGGCATGTCATATCAATATGGTGTAGGTAAGTACATGTGATGGTACTTCCTTAAGATCAATGTAATTTCATGTGAACACGTCTTGGAATTTCCTAAGGAGTGTGATGAGGTCACTCTCATCACTTTTTGAAAGGTTTTGAATAATATACATGGATTTAAGAGACTCTCCTTCCCAAGTAAGATTCACCTCCTTGACCTTTATAGGTCAAAAGATGGAAGGTATATAGGGAGCTTAAGCTCTTACAAGACACACAACACATAGACAATGTACACAAGATAGGAAGCAAAAAACCCTAGTCTTTCTTCTTTTTCTTTGTCTTCTCCACTATGTCAATCTACCAAGAACAAGAGAGAGTACAATATACATAATATACAAGCAGTTCATAGTGTGAACTGCTTGTACAAGCTAAATAGAGAGTACAATATACATAATATACAAGCAGTTCATAGTGTGAACAAGCTAAATAGAAAGATGATTGGATAGATATCCCCTAACTTAAGTAGGTGGACTATAGCTATAAAGTATCATTGAATTGATATGCCAATGCAAGTAGCAACAATGTTAGTGATATGAATGCAAAAATGGTCATCTAGGTCCTCAACTCCATGACTTGTACTCAAAGTAAGCTTCAAAATCATCAAAGCTTTTCTATTCCTAGGGCCTTCGTGAATATATTTGCAACCTGCTCCTTTGTAGTTGCATAGATAATATCAATGTCACCTACCAAGGCCCACTCTTTAATGAAATGGTAATTAAATTCAATGTGTTTTGTGTGCACATGAAACACTGGGTTCCTCTCCAACTGTATGTTGCTCATGTTGTCACAATAAACGATAGCTCACTTAACTATCTATATCCCCAAACCTATTGCCTACCTAGTCTATATCAATATAGCCAATAATTTCATGATCGAGTCATCCTCATAAAAGATACTATAATCCAATGTGGCCTTAAGTTACTACAAGGTACATCTCACACTGTCCAAAGAAGGTTTACAAGGCACCTGCATAAAGTGTTGTGTAGTTACAATTAGGCTAGGTGATATTAGTGAAGATCAAAATTTTCACCAAATTCTTGTACATTGTGGGATCCGTCAATATCTCACCCACATCACTTAGCTTAAGATTTTGATCCAATGCCAAAGATTGGCTTACAATCATCATATCATACTTCATCAATATATCTAAGATGTATTACCTTTGTGATAGCCATATCTCCTTAGCTATTCTTATCATCTCAATGCCAAGAAAGTACTTTACCTCTCCCAAATCTTTCATGCTAAATTTTTGCTTGATAAGACTCTTCACATGCTCCATCTCTTGTATAGTATCACCCCCAATAATCAAGTCATCTACATTTAAGGTAATCACAATAATACCCCTATTACTCTAATGCCCATAAAGTGAGTGATCAACATTTCCAACATGGAAACCAATAGAGATAAGATACTATGCTATCCTGTCATGCCATGCTCTTAATGCTTGTTTCAACCCATACAAGGCTTTGCATAACTTACACACATAATCGGGGTGAACCATGCTCTCATAACCCTATGGCTACTCTATATACACTTCTTGCAACTCAACATGCAAGAATGCATTCTTTACATCCATTTGATGCAAGATCTAACCTTTCTCTCCAACTATTACAGTGATAGCTCTAACAATTGTCATCTTTTCCACTAGAGCAAATGTCTCCCATAATCAATCCCATAAGTCTATACATAATTTTTGGCCTTACTATTTTTGGCCTGTGCATTTGTGGAGCACTTTGTGATCCCTTTACATCAACCCTGGTTTTTCTTACACTAGGTGTATAAACAACTGAAATAACAAGCTCCTTGTCCATACTATGATCTAAACTATCAAACTTACCATCTACATGTGAATGGCTTATAAAAACATCTAGTACAACAAGTGGCTCAACCACTTTTTATTTTCCCTTTTGTGATGCATTTTTTGCACTTCTAGGAGTTCTATTTGCATGCAAACTACCACTTCATGGTCTCTTAGTGGACTTACTAGAAGAGGACTCTTTTGACCCACTCAAAATCTATGATGAATGCGGATCCACATTTTCTGCAATTGCTTTTTCTTTTGCATCATTTATAAAAATCTACTTTTTAGCAGTGTACCGATTGCTTATCAAAATATCTATAAATGAGTATGTTTTGAAGTAATAAATATTTCAAATATCTTATAGCTATTAATGCAATGGCTGATGATGATGATTTGTTTTATCTACTTTGGGTGGCCTTAATAATGAGAAGGCCTAAAAAGCTTTTATTGATTCTATGTATATAAGGAAGCCATTTCCAAATTTTGACAAGTTGATCTCTCTCATGATTAATAAAGAGATCAACATGCTAGGTGATTAATCTAAAAGAAGTGATGAACGTGTTCAAGCTTTTTACTCAAGTTCAAGAAGAAGACGTGGTAGTTCCTCTTCAAGAGGTCGTGGTATGGGTTATGTTGGTGGTAACCAACAAGATGGGTTAAATCAATAGTTGGTAATATGTAGATTTTGGGAGGCTATGGTAATTCTAGAGGCAAGGGGAACCTCTAGACGAAGAGGTAGATGGTAAAATAGAGGTTCTAGTAATTGTGGTATTATTTGCCAATACTGTGAAAGAATAAATCATATTGCAGTCCATGGTTTTGATAAGAAATATAACATTCATAGTGGCAAGTTGTAGTAAAGAAATTATACATCATCTTCAAGATAGAATGATGATAAAAATGAACATTTATTTATCATGCAGCATATGATGAATATTGTTAAAGGAAAATGGGCATTTGCTTATGGTATGTTGATTTGGGTGCATCTAATCATATGACCAACCATGTTGAATAGTTTTGAGAGATATAGGATTTACAAAGTTCAAGTTATGTAGATATAGGTGATGATTCATACCATCTGATTTCATATATTGAAAAAGTTTCATTGTCCTTGTATGATGGTTAGATAAAGTGTTTATCATATGTTTTACATATACCATTCATCACAAAGAATTTGGTATCTATTGGTCAAATGGTAGAGCAAGGGCTACGGGTTAGATTTAATGCAAAGGGATGTTTTATTGAAATCTTTAATAATAAGTGTAAATTGATTGCAAAGGAAGTAGAGTAGCTGCATATTTACTTTAGATGTTGGAACCCCTGCTATAAATTCTATTATGTATGCTAAAGGAAAAGATGTGATTACAGATATTGAAATATGGCATAAATATATTGGACTTGCAAACCTACAAAGGCTGAAATTAATGTAGTCTACAAGGTTGGTTACACATTTCAAACTTGCTGAATTACATAAGGTTTATAAAGCATGTCGATTTGGGAAGTAGACAAGGCAATTTTTTTTCATGACAGAGATGTAAGCAAGCACATACTTGATGTTGTGCATACATATGTTTGGGGATATACCCCAAATGTATCTCTTGGTGTCAATAAGTATTTTGTTACATTTACTAACAATTGCTCAAGAAATCCTTGGGTATATTTTATGAAGGAAAAGTGTGAAGTGTTTGAGCACTTCAAAACTTTCAAGGCTATTGTTAAAATAGAAATAAACTTGAAAGTTAAGTGATTGAGGTCAGATGAAGGGGAAGAATACCTCTCTAATGAGTTCAATGACTTTTTGAGGTCTCATGGGATGAAGCAATAGTTTACATGCAAGTATACCCCACAGCAAAATAGGGCTGCAAAATCAAAAAATAGACATATTGCAAAAGTTGCACAAGCATTGATGGCTGAGAAAAATATACCCAAGCACTTTTAATCTAAAGTTATTCATACTGCTACCTACATTATGAACAAGTCTCACGTAGCTATCGTTCATACTATGACTCCTAAAGAATGTTTTACAAGCAAAAAACCTAATGTATCACACTTGAATGTGTTTGGTTGTATTTCATATGTTCATGTGCCTCATGAGTTAATAAATTAAACCCCAAGGCTAAAAAATGTATTGTCATTGGATACTCTAATGAGTAAAAAGGGTATCATTGAACAAGTCTCCCGTAGCTATCGTTCATACTGTGACTCCTAAAGAATGTTTTATAGGCAAGAAACCTAATGTATCACACTTGAATGTGTTTGGTTGTATTTCATATGTTCATGTGCCTCATGAGTTAATAAATTGAACCCCAAGGCTAAAAAATGTATTGTCATTGGATACTCTAATGAGTAAAAAGGGTATCATTGTTAAAACCTTATTAGTGATGAGTTTTGAGTAAGCATGCTTGTTGTTTTGGATGAGATAAGCAATTGGTATGCATCTAGTGGAGATGCATTGGATTGTGTTGATAATCATGATAGTCATGTGCAAACAAAAAAGTAAGAATCATGGACTCTTAGTGTACCGAAGACATCATCTAATAGTAGTTCTACAAACAGTCCTTGGTTTGGGAGACAAAAGAGCAATCTTGTGTCTTCAAGTGCATCTACTACTATGGCAAGTAATGGCAAAGGGAAGTAGAAAGTGTTAGTAATAATACATCTACTAGTCATGTGGTTCTTAATGGAGACTCTAGTGGTTCAGAGAGTTTGGATGATGACCTTGGTATTCCTTCAATTAGGATGCCATGTGTACAGAGAGCATACAATAATGTAAAGACTCCATTGAGTGATCCAATGGTATGCATGTCTAGTAGGGTGATATATTCTATTAGAAGATTTGGTTTTGAGAGTTATGTAGGTCACCATTATGCTTATATGGTAAATATAGTTGAGGATATTGAGCCCACGTGTTTTGAGAAAGCTATTGGTCATGTTCATTGGGATGCAATAATGGATGAGAAGATGACTGCATTAGAAGCCAATAGGACTTGAGATGTAGTACCATTACCCAAGGGCAAGAAACCTATTGGTTGTAAGTGGATCTATAAAATAAAGCATAATGCAGATGATTCTATTAGCAATAAGGCCTATGCTAGTTACAAAAGGCTATGTACAAACATAGGGCATACACTATGAAGAGATATTCAATCCAGTTGCTAGGATGGCAACTATCAAATCTATTATTGCTTTGCAACAGCCAAAGGTTGGAGTTTACAGCAAATGGATGTGAAGAATGCCTTCTTGCATGGTGATTTGCAAGAAGAGATGTATATGGAGTGGTTGGCAGGTTATGGGGATTTAGAGCATCCCACATATGTGTGCAAATTAAAGTAGGTGCTCTATGGGCTGAAACAAGTACCTAGAGCATGGTCTAATAATATTGGAGAGTATCTTGTCAAGATTGGCATTTATGCTTCAAACTTAGATCACTCACTTTATATGAGAAAGGATGATGTAGGTTTAGTTGTCATAGTCATCTATGTGGATGACTTGATTATTGCATGTGATAATGACAATGGGATTACTAATATCAAGAGCCTTTTGAAGCAAAAGTTTGAGATGAAGGATTAGCGTGAGCTAAGGTACATTCTTAATCTTGAGGGGTCAAATGTGCTAATGGTAAATGGCTATCCCAAAGGCAGTATGACTTGGATATGTTATCCAACTATGTTATGACAGCATGTAAGCCTCTTTCAGTACCATCAGAGCAAAATGTAAAGTTGAGTGCTGATCTTGGGGATGAGATAGAAGACCCTACTATATTTAGGAAGATAGTAGGAATTTTGATCTATATGACTATCTCAAGTTATTCTTGGACTTGTGAGTCAATTTATACAAGTACCAATGAAGTCTTATTTGGATGCAATTAGACGCATATTGAGGTATATGAAGTCCACCTTGCATTATGGACTTTTTTATGAGGCAGTTAAGGATATACACGTGTTTGGGTACACAAATGCAGATTAGGCTAGTAGCAAGTCTGATAATAAAAGATCTACTGGGTGGATTCACGTTTTCCCTTGGTAGTGAAAAATTACTTGTAGCACCAAAAATCAATCAACTATTGCTTTATCAAGTATAGAGGCTGAGTATAGAGGTGTTGTTATGGTAGCATGTGAGGTGGTATGGCTGCAAAAGTTATTGACTAATTTGGATGTGTAGGGAAAGAGTCTAGTTGTCATTGACTGTGACAACATGAGCAATATATAGTTAGCTAGGAACCCAATGTTTTATGCTAAGACAAAACAGATTGAGGTGCATTACCACTTTGTGAGAGAGAATGTACTTGTTGCAAGAGAGATCAACTTATTAGCACACAAGCTCAAATATCTGACATTTTCACAAAGGAATTGGTTGTAGAGAAGGTTCAAAAATTTCAAAGCTTACTCGGAGTTGAAGAGATGTAGTTGAGCTTGAGAGGGAGTGTTGAGATGGCAAGTTCAATACGTGCGGACCATCTACTTAGATAGGTCCACATGTCTACACTTAGCACATTGATGGTCATTATGATCCTCACATTGATGGCCACTGACTTAATTACTTATTATATTTGGTTTGCTACACCTACCTACAACTGTCATAGTTATAGTGCGAGTCATTTAGTATAGTTAGTTATATACTACTTGACTTACTACGTCACTTCCCTTTATATCGTATCTCATATATACTTTGTGTACATTTCTATTGTGAGAGGAAGAAAGAAGAAAAATCAGCAAGAAAATGTTTTGGCCTCCATCTCTCTTTGTATGTTCTTGAGTGAGATTCTTCTTATGTGTATGGTGTGTGTTTGGCATAGAAGCTCGGGCAACTCCCTCCACCATGTGATTCATGACATATACTCTCTCGTGGTGCATGTGTATTATCCCCTAAGTGTGCTACTACCATGCCTACCCTATATACAAGATAATGTGCCCACCTTGCCTAAGATTACTATGTGGGTCTCCTCAATGTGGTAAATACCTCCCATGCATGCCTTGCATCCTCTTCAATGCAAGCTCCCTTGACATCACTATCAATACCAAGGCTTGCAATGTCAGTACCCCTCCTCCATCGTCCTGCCCAAGTGATGCCTACTAATGCTAATGTCTCCTCACCTCTTCTTTCATCTAATCATTGTAACTATAAGATGTTTAATCAAACCATCCTAACTATCCTTGCTTTATTTTTCATCATAAGTTGCTCTCCTACATATCTACCCTTAATACTTACTATTGTTTCTATGTTTCAATTAATCCTGTATTCTAAGCTTCATACTCACACTTAGTGATATTTATATTACTCAATTAATCGACTGCATGTGCTCACATTACTAGAGTCACATTAATGATAGTCTAAATGCAACATCGTATATCCTTATGGGTGCACATCTCACACACATTTTTATTTGTCAACAAAGAAGAGTTGATGAGATGAACATTTTTGTAGGAAATAATGAAGAGCCAACCTAGGAATGTACTTATCAATGAAGATTTTCTATTGATGGACAAAGTAATGGAGTAGCAATTGGGCACACCTGACAACAAATCTAGATCCAAATCCAATCCAATCAATGGAAGTTTAGATTGTCATTGTCAATGAATCAAAGTACTTGTCAAGATCAAAATACTTGTCAAAATATTTGCTTATGGGTGACTAATGGTTGTGAAATTGTGAGTACGCATGATTTTTCCATTTTATAGGTTGGATGAAGCTATCCAAGTTCATGCTCATGTGCTAGCTCATGAAGTTTGCTTTGACTTCTTATCTTCTTTTGTATACTTTGGCAATTGAGCCATCCATCCACTATTATTAAGTTCAAGCTCATATTATTTCTTCCAACTTGGATCCTTTTTTAGGTGCCCACTTGCTTTTGTAAAACCCTATACTGATGAAAATCTCATAATGAAAAAAAAAAGGTTGAAAAATATGAACTTGCATCCCTTTTTTGATTCTAGAATTTCTTTAAAGTTAAATTTTATTTTTACCTTGGTTGAAAAAAGACAGTTCCATCCTTTTTTGGTTCCCCTAATGATGAAAGTCTCATAAGGAAAAAAATACTTGAAAAAAGATGAATGTGCATCCTTTGTTAGGTTATATAGTTTTTTAAAGCTAAATTTTGTTTTTAAATTTGGTTGGAACAATATAGTTGCATATTTTTTTAGGTTGCAAGGTATTAGATTTTTTTAAGAATATTTATGTCAAATTTGGGAATTTGGAGAATGTCTATGGTTACCATGTAAGCTTGAGAGTCAAGTCTAGTAGATCTATGGACTATAAGTTTAATAGATTTAATGCAAATTAAGTAAATATATTACCAATTATATGTTTATAATATCATATATATACAATGGGATAAAAATCAAGTATAGCTAAGTTGCTCTAGCTCTCTTAAGCATCTTAGAGCCAAACTTAACCACAAAACATTTTGCTCTAAGAGGTCCAAAGCATCATTTGAAGAAGCACAAAATAGTATGTCATGACACCAACACTTCTCCTTTTGCATCATCACATGTTCTCATTCTATCATAGATCATATCTCAAAGCTTAAGGGCCATCATCAAAAGCTCCTTTAGTACCAAATAACTCAATCTTCCAAATGTTGCTTGCATTAAATCCATATTTATGGATCCATTTCTTGATTCTTTGCCAAAACTCTCAGTCGAGCTACAATGCCATAAGAGATGGAAAAGTGATTTCTTTTCTATCAACCATAAAGGATACCAAGGGGATATATATATATATATATTTGTGTGGATGGTAGTTTCTTAGAGCCAACCTTCCACAAAAGGGTGTTGAGCTAGGCATCTCCATGTTTTCTAGTTTATTCGGGGACAAAATGCATTCCATTCCTCTTTTACCTTGATAAAAATGCATTTTCTTTTTTTTTTCTCAAATCTCTTCCTTCTCTTGAGCCTATGAGTAGGCCTGGCCCTTGACATTCAATACACACAAGGGGGTGACCCTCTTTATTCAACATGCAATGGCAACTAATTTTTCTCGCGCTTCTACAAGACTAGTTGTAGCCACAATCAGCTCGTTTCTAGTTCAAATTTAGTTGAGTTCCATAATTAATAGGTTTCACACCTCTAAATTGTTGGAATCCTAGACATAAGACTAGCAAATGACTATAAGTTTAGTAGATTTAATTCAAATGAAGTAAATATATTACCAGTTATCTATTTATAATATCATGTTTATACAATGGGATAAAAACCAAGTACAACTAAGCTTTAGCTCTCTTAAGCATCTTAAAGCCAAACTTAAACACAAAATATTTTGCTCTAAGAGGTCCAAAGCATCATTTGAAGAAGCACAAAATAGTGTGTCACAACACTAACACTTCTCCTTTTGCATCATCACATGTTCTCATTCTATAACATGTACTTGAGCATGCTTGCACTAATCATATCTCAAAGCTTAAGGGTCATCATCAAGAGCTCCTTCATACCAAATAACTCAATCTTCCAAATGATGCTTGCATTAAATATTTATGGATCCATTTCTTGATTCTTTGCCAAAACTCTATCAACCATAAGGGACACCTATATATATGTATGTATGTATGTATGTATGTATGTATGTATGTATGTATAATTTGTCTTTGGTAGTAGTTTCTTAGAATCAACCTTCCACAAAAGGGTGTTGAGTTGGGTGTCTCCATGTTTTCTAGTCTATTTGAGGACAAAATGCATTCCATTCCTCTTTTGTCTTGATAAAAAGGCCTTTTTTTTTTTCAAATCTCTTCCTTCTCTTGAGCCTAAGAGTAGGCATGGCCCTTGAGATTAAGTACACATAAGGGGTGACCCTTTTTGCTCAACATGCAATGGCAACCAATTTTTCTCACACTTCTACAAGACTAGTTGTAGCCACAATCAGCTTCTTCCTTGTTCAATTTTAGTTGAGTTTCCATAACTAATAGGTCTCACACCTCTAAATTGTTGGAATCCCAAACATAAGACTAGCAAATGACTCCTTTATCTCCCAAAGACTTAGATGACTTTTGGTTGTTGACAATCATTGTGAATATCTCTTAAAAGGCATCGATAACTAGCCAGATCACTGGGACAAAGGGAGATCACCTCTTTTGATAGCAAAGTGGGTACACTTGAATTCTCCAAAAATGATATTTGTGACTCCACCAATGCTTGGGTTGTTATTAATATCGAACCTTTATTCGAAGTCTAAGATCATTAACCTTGTTAGATAATTAATTCATTTGATTAAATAAATGATTTATCTTTTATGTGTAAATAATCATAAATTGGCAATCATAAAATTCATAAAATAATAATCATAGCAAGTCTTTTCCTAGTAGAGATCCCCCCCCTTTACCTTTAGGCATGTATGCATTGGCCATCTAGTCCCTAAGATCACCACCCAAGGATGATCTTCATGCAACCTCTTTAGTAGACCAAAGGATAGCATGCTTGCTTATAACATCATGGATTCAATCCCAAGATCACCATTAAACCTACTACAATGTTATGACCTCTCAAGATATTGCATGCCACTTGGGCAAGGATCCATAGTTCCAAAAAAAGTTCAGGAGCAACCTCTCCATCAGATTCCAACTTTACTTTGGAATGCATAGTGGCAAAAAATGCATCTAAAGGAGTAATGATGCGATATAGTATAACTAATTTATTGGACAAACTCACAACAAGCAATCTATTGTAGCTCTTGATCTTGTCTTCCACCTTGGCAAGCAACCACACTGAGACATCCATGTACTAGGACACTCTACCTAGCTTGGTATATTTACATACTACTATAAAAATTGCCCTACCTCATCTTATTCTAGGTTAAGAGCTTTATCTTCCTTTTGGTGATGATTGGTATTCAAACCAATGCAAATGGAGCATAAATCTTCAAAAGGACATTGGTACGCTCCTAATCTACTTTAACAATGTTAGAGTTATCGATTGATCTTCAAACCAATGCAACTGGAGCATAAATCTTCAAAAGAACATTGATACACTCCTAATCTACTTTAACAATGTTAGAGTTATTGCCTGTAAACATTTACTAACAAAAGGTTGTACCATCTAGGGAAGGAAGCCCTAAGAAATCACCTTTCTAAAGCCTAATGTCAAATCATTTTTAGTAGAGGGTTAGACTGGCAATTGCAAAAGTAAGGGTTGCAAGGGGCATCCCTGTAGTTTGCATGATTGTCTAGCATATTGGTCATATGCCTTGTCAAAATCCAAGTTCACAAGCACAAATTTCCCCCTCTCTTTAGAGCTAAATCCATTAACAACACAAGATTCAAGATTGCATCATGTATCTACCAACCATGGATAAAACACTATTGTCTACTATACAATAGCTTGATGTATTTGAGCACTTCAATTCTTTCAAGGCAGCTGTTGAAACAGAAATAGGCTTGAAAGTTAAGTGCTTGAGATCATATGGAGGGGGAGAGTACCCCTATAATGAGTTTAGTGGCTTCTTGAGGACTCATGGGATAAAGAGGCAATTTACTTATAGGTATACCCCACACCAAAATGGGGTTGTAAAAAGAAAAAATAGGTATACTGCAGAAGTTGCATGGGCATTGGTGGTTGAAAAGAATATGCCAAAACATTTTTGGTTTGAAGCTGTTTATGTTGCTCTTTATATTATGAACAGAACTCCCACTGTTGCAGTTCATGGGATGCCCAAAGAATTCTTTGCAGGCAAGAAGCCCAATGTATCACACTTGAAGGTATTTGGATGTGTTGCATATGTTCATGCGTCAAATGAGCTGCAGAAGAAGCTTGATCCAAAGGCTGAAAAATGTATTTTTATTGGATACTCTTTATAGCAAAAAGGGTATCGTTGTTATAACCCTGTCACAAGTGAGTTCAGAGTGAGCAAGTGTTAACCCTAAGATGAACAAGGTGGAAAATCCGAAAAATCTAAAGTAGAAGACAAGGCCAAGGCAAAGGTGAAACGGAAGACGAAGGCGTGCCAAGAAAAATATGGAAATACAAGAAGTGTAGAAAAGTTCTAAATCAAGGAGAAAGATGCACAAGAAAAAGTGCAAGTCAATACTTTTGTAAAAGAGCACAAGGCTCACCGTGATTTATTGTAAGAGCACTAGGCTCTCACCCGCTGTGTAAATTGTAAAGGTAGATGGGCGGTAGGAAGGAAGCTAGGAAGATAGGAGGACAATGGAAGAAAGGGCCTAGCCATGTAAAAAAAGGGATAAGGGGATGACCGCCCAAAAGGGATTTAGGGTTTTGTATATAAAGTTGAAAAGTGAATGAGAAGCTCATTCTTATGTGTGGCCAAAAGTAGCTCTCCTCTTCTTCTTCTTCTTCTTGTTATTGTTTGCTTGAGCTTGTGCTTGAGAGAGGAAGTGTGAGAGTGTGAGGGAGTGAGTGTGTGAGGGTGAGGGACCATGGTGGAGAAGCTCTCTATCTTCTCCTCTCTTCTCTTCTCTTCTCTTTTCTTCTCTTCTCTTGCTCGTGGCAATGGATCTTGGAGCGTGGAGCTTGAGGATGGAGCTCACTTGAAGCTTGTGCTAGGATCGTGGAGCTATTGGAGTGCTCAGGAGAGGAGGCAACTCGATCGAGCATGGAGGTAAGCTCACTACACTCGTAGAGATGGATAGCGCGTCGGCTATGTGAGAGGTAGCCATTAGTGCTCGGCTTGGAACGCTTGAACAATAAGCGGTTCATGGGTCTTGGTGGTTGAGCTTGTGCTCACCTCTACAATAGGGATGTTATTTTTTATGAGATGAGCAATTGGTATACACCTACTGGTGATATATTAGATGATGATAATGATCATGATAGCTATGTGCAGAAAGAAAAGAAAGAATCACGGAGTCTTAGTGGACCAAAAACATCATTTGGTACTACACCTACAGTGAGTCCTTGGTCTGGGAGACTGAGGAGTATCCCCACATCTTTAGGTGGATCTATAAGTGTTGCAGGCAAAGACAAAGGAAAGAAGAAAGTGTTGGATGTTAATAATTCATCTACTAGTCATTTGGGATTTGATGGAGATTCTAGTGGTTTAGAGAGTTTGGATGATGAGCTTGGTATTCCTTCAGTCAAGACACTAGGTGTACAAAGAGCACATAGTAATGTAAAGGCTCCATTGAGTGATCCAGCAGTACATAGGTCTAGCAGGGTCAGATACCCTATTAAAAGATTTGGTTTTGAAGGTTATGGAGCTCACCATTATGCTTATATGGCGAAGGTAGTTGAGGATGTTGAGCCCACTTGTTTTGAGGATGCTGTTGGTCATGCTCATTGGGGTGCAGCAATGGATGAGGAGATGGCTATATTAGAAGCCAATATGACTTGGAATTTGGTACCCTTGCCTAAGGATAAGACAGCTATTGGATGTAAGTGGGTTTAAAAAGTCAAGCATAATGCAAATGGTTCCATTTGTCAAGAATCCCAATGTGGGGTTGATCATGGTGTGTACAACATGATTGACACATAATTATGGTGGATTGTAACAAACAAGGAACTCCATGGCTAGAAGAGAAGGCACACAATATGCACACTCGAATGCTCTCTTCTTGTTTTTCATTGCATGAACTAGCTACATATATAAAGGAGGAAATGCTCCATCAATAATCTCTCACACTTTCCATGTGTGTCCCCATGTGACACTATACAATCCACACTTTACATGGGTGCTCTATGTGGCATACTTTTAGTCCACATCTCTCATCCATATTCGTGCACCATACAATCTTAAGCACATAAGAGTGCTTTCACGTATACACACCTGCAAACACCGAAGCTTACATTCTCAACACCCCCTCTTAAGCGAGGTGTTTACTTTACCTTATCACCCATCCAATGTAGCATTGCATGACCACAATCGCTACCTTTCAACACTCCTCCTCAATGTTATATTGGAGTGTTTATATGACTAGATACATCTAGTTCACCATATGCATGTTTTATGTGTGTGTACAATGTTCGTTTGAGCACCACTTGCTCGGGTGAACCTACCCCATCCTTTTTGAACAATCCTAGATGTTCGGGAAAGGTATGACAAACCTCAAGGTGCAACAATCATGTGCACACACCATGCACTTGCAAATTCTTTTTGAGATCTTAGTCTCGAGCAGAGAACCCAACACAAGCCAATTCTTGTGCAACCTTGTCTCGGACACACTTTGTTGAGATACACATTCATATAAATACATTCATTTTGAGCCTCTAAGTGGGCTCGACTAGAGTACCCTCATACCATGGGTGAGTATAGTTGCATGTTTCTAAGCATATATGCTCAAATATGAATTCATTGTGGCTCTTGTTTATGATGTGGGAACAACTACTCACAAAAATATTCATTTTCATGAAAAACTAACAATAAGAGTTTATCCTTGTGAGATAGGTGGCACCTTATCATCTCTCATCTTCTTCCACATCGTTTTCTTTCATTTCTCCTTCTGCTAATGTGCTACTTGGGTTTTTCGGGTGTTCTTCATAGATGAAGATGGCATTGGGGAGGTTGGAGTTGAGGTAGGTAATGAGGAACTCGAGGGCATCGTTAAGGTTGGAGAAATTTAGTTGAGGTAGGTGGAGCACTCACTGTTGATGCTCCACTGGCACACCAGATGCAACGGGATGTGCCCTAGCTATGACGAGATGCACCCCACAGCTACAATAGGATGTACCCCAACAGCCGCATCTTCTGGTATTCTAATGCCTAGGACTATAGCTTTGGCATAAGGCATTTTGTCCTGTAATAGCGGATCTATGTGTTGCATGATCTTTTGTGGCATCCATAGCCATATGATTGTTTTGCACAGACTCTTCTATAGAGTACCTCAACTGCCTGAGCTCGTGTCCATGGCTGTGATACTCTGATATTTTTGAAGTTGACTTGTTATAGTAGCTGCTTCTGCACCTTCTGTTCTTCATTTAATACTGCTACTTCAATATCATGATTTGCTGCCATTACCTTAGTAGTCTACACAACACTGCCATTAGCCAGCCGTGCCTACAACATCCACCTGCTTTCATAGCCTGCGCTTGCATCGCTGCACCTTGGATAGTTCATGCAATTGACATTGCCTCTGGAGCTACCCTATTACTACATGTAAATTGACGGATTGATTCTTCTTTGTCTACAAGCTGCCACATCTTCTTACTCTCTCTCGCTTCCATCAGGTCTGGTGGACTATGGCTGTTCTCTATCATTACCATCAATCGGCGACATGAATATGGCAGTGATGCAATTGGGCCACAAGCTCGATTCAACATAGAATTGTCTTTCTCCCTACAGTGTTGTCAACATTGATTTCTACAATATTGATAATTAGAAAGCACTAAGTATTGCCAAGGAGGCCACATGGGAGTAGAGTGGACAATAGAGGAGGCATTTTACAGAGACATCATGGTCGGAACTACATGCTTAAGGAGGAATGCCACCTCATAGCCTCCCTCTTTGCTTGAAGCGCATCTTCTTCATCTCCACCTTCCTCTCTTTTTCCTTTTCAACCACACAATATCTACAGTCTCTTGGTACAATGCAAATTAGCACTATAATGTGCTCTTATGAACTCTTCCTTCAATGGTACCAAATGTATTTGTGTTGCCTCCTAAGCCTCGCTTAGAACTATAAAAATTGCATGCACTTTCAAGAGTGCTCTTCAGAAGCTCCTCTCCTTTTTGAGAAGCCTCTAAGGTACAAACTATGTGAAAACCTTCCTTGCTTCCACTCCACATGCTCATCCTTGAGTATACACATGAGACATGCCTCAACCACCATGTTCCAACTTGGATTGCAACCAACCCAACACCACTTGCCATTCCAATGATAGCAAGCATATGCATCTTTACATTCTCCTTGCTCAATAGAAAGAGCCAATAGGACAACAATGTCCACAAACAACAACCTTTCTCTTATTTGAGCACTCTTCCATGCTCAAAAATAGTAACCGAAGAGAAAAAATAACCAAATACATTTGCCTTCTATTAGCAGCTTCTTTGTTGACAATGGCTCCATGACTTGTGTTGAAAAACTCCATTTCCAGCTTCCATTATACAAAGATCCTTCATTTGATGGCCTCTTCATTATTCTCAAAAGATTTTAGCTCCCTTGAAATCGTGAACCAACATAATAATGAGTGTGCAAGATTTTTAAGGAAAGAATGGCTAAAACATACTAGGGCTGAATTCGAGAAAACCACATACAATGATATCTACACATATAAGTACACCATGATCAAGAGCCCTGACCACGGCTCTAATACCATGTCAAGAATCCCAATGTGGGGTTGATCATGGTGTGTACAAAATGATTGACACATAATTATGGTGGATTTTAACAGACAAGGAACTCCATGGCTATGAAGAGAAGGCACACAATATGCACACTCAAATGCTCTCTTCTTGTTTTTCATTGCTTGAACTACTTACATATATAAAGGAGGAAATGATCCATCAATGATCTTTCACACTTTCCATGTGTGTCCCCATGTGACACTATACAACCCACACTTTACATGGGTGCTCTATGTGGCATACTTTTAGTCCACATCTCTCATCCATATTCATGCACCATACAATCTTAAGCACATAAGAGTGCTTTCACATATATACACTCGCAAACACCAAAGCTTACATTCTCAACACCATTATCAAGTATAAGGCTAGGTTGGTTGCAAAAGGTTATGCTCAAATATATGACATAGATTATGAAGAGATATTCAGTCCAGTTGCTAGGATGGCAACTGTTGGATGTGTGATTGCCTTGGTAGTATCCAAAGGTTGGAGTTTGCAATAAATGGATGTTAAGAATGCCTTCTTGCATGGTGAATTGCAAAAAAAAGTGTATATGGAGTAGCCATCAGGTTATGAGGATTTAGAGCATCCCACATATGTGTGGAGGTTAAAGAAGGCACTCTATGGGTTAAAGCAAGTAGCTAGAGCATGGTCTGACAAGATCTAAGAGTCTCTTGTCAATATTGGCTTTTGTATTTCTGATGTTGATCACCCACTTTATGTGAGAAGGGGAGATGCAAGTTTGGTCATCATAGTCATTTATGTGGATGACTTGATTATTACAGGTGACAATGACAATGGGATTGCTGAAGTTAAGGACTTCTTGAAGAAAAAGTTTGAGATGAAGGATTTGGATGAGCTGAGATACTTTCTTAGTATTGAGGTGATCAGATGTGATGATAGTATATGGCTATCCCAAAGGCAGTATGGCTTGAATATGTTATCCAAGTATGGTATGACAACATATAAGCCTCTTTCAATACCATTGGAGCAAAATGTTAAGTTGAGTGCTAGCATTGGGGATGAGATAAAAGATGCTACTATGTTCAGGAGGATAGTAGGGAGTTTGATTTACATGACTATCACAAGGCCAGACTTGAGCTATGATGTTGGCCTTGTCAATCAGTTTATGTAGATGCCTAGAAAGCCTCATTTGGATGTAGCCAAATGCATATTGAGGTATGTGAAGTCCACTTTACATTATGGACTTTTTTATGAGGCAGGTAAGGATGCGCAGATCTTTGGATACACAGATGCAGATTGGGCTAGTAGCATGTTAGATAAAAGATCTACTAGTGAATTCATGTTTTCCCTTGGTAGTGCATCAGTTACATGGAGCATCAAAAAGCAACCTACAGTTGCTTTATCGAGTAGAAAGGCTGAGTATAGAGACGCTGCTATGGCAGCATATGAGGTGGTATGGTTGCAAAAGTTATTAGGTGATTTGGATGTGCAGGGAGATGGTCCAGTTGTCATTTATTATGAGAACATGAGCAGCATGCAGCTAGCTAGGAATCCAATGTTCCATGCTAGGACAAAACACAGAGGTGCACTACCACTTTGTGAGAGAGAAGGTACTTACAGGAGAGATTGACTTGGTATATGTCAGCACATAGGATCAGATAGCTAACATTTTCACAAAGGCATTGGGTGCAGAGAAACTTCGAAAGCTCCGAAGCTTACTTAAAGTTGCAGAGATAGAGTTGAGCTTGAGGGAGAAGTGTTGAGATGGCAAGCTCAACACTTGTAGACATTGATGATGGTCCGCACGTCTACACTTAGCACGTTGGTGGTCATTATGATACTCACATAGCCACTAACTTATCACTTATTATATTTAGTTTGTTAAACCTACCTACAACTGGCAAAGATATAGCACCAGTCGACTAGTGTAGCATGTTATACACTATTTGACTTAGTAGGCCACTTTCCTTTATGTTGTATCTTATCTATACTTTGTGTACATTGTACAGTGTGTGGAAGAAGAAGAAAAAATCAGCAAGAAAACATTTTGGCCTCCATCTCTCTTCTTGTGTTCTTGAGTGAGCTTCCTCTTGTGTATACAGTGTGTGTTTGGTGCAACAACTCAAGCAAGTCCCCCCACCACACGATTCTTGACAATCATTGATGATCACACCATTGATAATCACAAAACGTGTAGGACCTTCACAATCGTATCTACTATTAGAGAGCCAATCTCCCCATCTATTTATTTGGGAAGTCAAAGAAAGGAAATCATGTGCGAGGGTTTTATTCGGAGAGAACTGAGGTGACCAAGGTAGTGCATGCATGCAATTTCCCCTATATTACATTAGCCAATATGTAGTCCTTTTCCTACTGTAGGCAAGGATAGTGAATTAGGACCCTTTACCCACAATTGATATTATTGTAGTACAAGCTTGGCCTAATAGGTGTTGGGAAACCTTCCATATAGAAATTGTGAGGGGGGGATTTGCCACATATAAAAAATGAGAATATGACTAGTGGAAAACTTAATGGACCCTTGCTTGAGGCATTGTAAAGAAAATGCCACAATAGCCTTGTGCATTTTCCTTTTTTCCTCATCTACAATGGATTTTCTCCTATAAGTCCATAATGAACGGATTTCAATCTCTACCATGTCTAGGCCATTGTTCTTTGAATGTAGCCAAAAAGTCAATGTCCATGGACTCCCCATTTTTTTGAGCTTCTTCACTTGTGTATTAGAGGCCCTCCGCTTCCACCCTAGGGACACTTCCCGACTGAAGAGAGTCGCATGAAGAGTAAACATGTGCATGATTGGAGGAGACATGACCTTAAATGCATTTAAGTAGTAAATGCATTAAAGGAAGCAACTTGAAGCTAGCCCACTACGCTCATACCCAACTTTCTCCTTATCTTCCCTTATTAAAACCTTCTCTTTTCATAGGTAAGTTCTATTCTCCTCAATACTTGTCACAACATCCCCTTTGTATGCTAATTCTCCAAGGTGAGTGGGTACAAGATTGGGGAGAGAGAGAGAGAGAGAGAGAGAGAGAGAGAGAGTTATTCTTTTCATTGTTGTATCCATCAATGCTTTTGGGTTCCTTGGGGTTACAAGTTGACTTGGACTAGCATGAGGAATGACCTTAGCAACCTTCCCCTTTACTTGCATTTTGGCCTTCATCTCTATGCTAGGCTCTAGTGCACCCAGATGATTTCCTGAAACGATCAACCAATTAGGTATACATCATAAGATGGTTGATGATAAGAGATGGGTGACTGTGAAAGCAAATAAAGTTCGGTTTGCTTCATATTTTAAAGCTAAGTGATGTGATTTGTTGCTTCAAGGTGGAGGTCTACACTTTCTTTCCACATTTTATATGAAGGCTCTTTATCTGGAAATATGTTGTGCTATTGTAAGACCTCTAGTGATAGATGTGCATTCTATACTACATGTGAGGAGATTCCTGCTCATCTTGTTATTTCTTACCTAGTTGCTAGATAGTTCTAGGTTTCATTTCCCAAGGATGGGCTTACATGCTAGCATACAATGATCCGTTCTTGGATTTTGAGCAAGATGTGCCACAACCACTTTACAACCAGAGCATAACTATCTCTTTAATTTTTTGCATTGGATTGGTCTTTGGCACATCTAGTGGATGCATAATACTTTCATTTTTGATTAGTCTTAGGTATCCATGGTCATATAGGGTTGTTATTGTGGCAAGTTCCATGGTTTTTGTTGATCCTCATAGATGACTGCTTTGTGGATGGATGTCGTCCCCACCACCCCTATATAGTATCCAAGTTGGAGAGAAGGCCCTTTGTAAATATTTCCTTTGTGGATGGATGTCGTCCCACCCACCACCCCTCTAGAAGCCAAGGTTGGACAGAACGCCCTTTGTAAATATTTCCACTGATATAATACATATTACTAATTACCAAGCGAGAGAGAGAGAGAGAGATTATTATTACTGGTGAAACAGTTTATACTGAAGAAAGAGGGGGAGAGACCGAAGTCAGATTACTCGTCTGAGAGGTCTTGTCCATTGGCAGCTTGATACTGTGCAGCGTGCAAGCATGCAGGTGTTCTCCCAGGATGATTGGATCCCATGACATATGGCAGTTTCTTCTGTTCCTGCGCCATGCGTTTAGTCTATTTGTGATTCTTGTACTTTTCCAGTAATTAATAGAATTGCCCTTTACTAAAAACCAAAGAGAGAGTCATCGATCCTAGAGCTGATCCGTTCGTTCAACTTAAGCTGTACTTGGCATTGTCCCGATGATCACTACTGAAGAACCAAGCAAGGGCGGGCCTGGAGAGTTAATGAGGGGGTTTGATATGCAGAAAAGAATGAAGTGCTTCGAAAAACCTCATTCATAATCTCCACCCTCACAATTGGATTGTGTTTTCAGAAATATGAATGCTTCTGATATCAATTTGTCAAGGGTATGGTACAGACACAAGTTCCTGTAATCCGTTGCACAGACAATGAAGCAGGGAAATCCATTTTTGAGCCCTCCGATGGCTTGGCACAGTGGAGAAACCAATGGAATTGCTCGGATATCCGAAATGTAGAAGTTCCTATTCCAATTAAGCCCCTTAGTTTTGAAAGGCGCCAAGGGAACAATTGTATTCTTCCGTGAGGGATTGGTACTGCATATCTATGTTTCTGTGATGCCCCTAGACACAATGCATCTTCAGATCTTGGCACACTTCCATACACCAGGAGTTTTCATCTGCACGGAGATGTCTGCACACTCTAGCTGGGGCATCATGAGGTTCCAGCCTTTACCTTGGCGTAGCTTTGTCAGGCTATCCCGGTTTGGCATGGTGAAATGCACAACACAGGTGAACATGCCTCTATTTTCCCCTCTTTGCTCTCCCCATAATGAACCCGAGTGGTTAAATTCAAAGCTAGGACCAAATCATATATTTTGTACGGACGGTCCTATGTTCTTCATCATCCGTAGGGAAGCTCTTTCTCGTAATGCTGCTTATACGTTTTTCTACTTATGCCTTTGGTGACCTGGTGATGATCTATATCAATATATGACGAGTTTCTGTCACTGTGGCTTTCAACAGGTAGTCATGATCCTTTTGAGTAGGGTGAAATGAGACTCTCTGAATCTGTCAAGAGTGTTGATTCGAATTATCACATTCAGATTGTGGGTTTCGCAAGTCCGATGCTCCTATGGGTAAGTGTTCCTAAACTCTCAAAGTATTTCATGTGTTGCCATTCTTCTAAAAGCTGGCTGATTAATTGTATTCCGTTAAAATATTTTATCAATTGCTATTCTCCTCAAGCTAAGGTAGTGATTGCATAGTAAGTAACACTAACAGAGGTTACCTCTTGGCATTTGGACAGAGGTGAGGGATTTGTGCAGGACGGGGCAGTTGATGGATGCAGTGGCCATGCTGCAAATGCTTGGTGAAAGAGGCAGTGGAAAGCTGGAGGACTATGTTTGTCTGTTGCAGTCGTGTGTTAAAATAAAAGCTTTGAGCCTTGGCAAACAGGTCCATTCTCTTATTGTCAAAGCCATTCCCGATGAAAGCATTGTTATAGAGAATGCCCTTGTCAATATGTATTGCAGGTGTGGGAGTTTGGCTGATGCCCACAGTCTGTTTGACAGAATGCTGAAACGAGACATGTCCACATGGACCAACATGATTGCAGGGTATGCCATACATGGGCCACCTGAGTATGCCATCAAGCTTTTCAGAGAAATGAAAGAGGAAAATTTACAGCCTGATGCTGATATCCTATTAAGCATTGTCAAGGCTTGTGCCAAGACAGGAGATTTAGAACAAGGGAAGCAGATTCATACTATTTTAAAGAAGAGAGGGATGCACACAAATATTCTGGTTAGTAGCAGCCTAGCTAATATGTATGCCAAGTGTGGTAGCATCGAGCTTGCTTATCAAGAGTTCAAGAGTATGCTGATAAAGGATGTAGTTTCATGGAACACGATGCTCTCAGGGTTTGTGCAGCATAAATGCTTTGATGAGGCATTGGATCTTTTCCAGCAGATGGTTAAGGAAGGTGTGAGGCCAGACATGGTCACACTGTCAAACATGCTTAAAGCATGCACCAGCATACAGTCTGTAAAAAGTGGTAGGAGAATACATGATTACATACTTGTGAACAGACTAGACCATGATACATCTGTAGCCAGTACCCTGGTTGACATGTATGTGAAATGTGGAAGCATAGAGGATGCACAAAAGTTGTTTGATACTATGCCTATGCAGAGCAAGGCCTCTTGGAATGCGATGATTGCAGGTTATGCCCAATCAGGCCGTGCAGAGGTGTCATTGAAATTGTTCTGGCAAATGGAAGCAGGAAGTGAAAAGCCAACCATGGTGACATATATCAACACTTTTAAAGCATGCGCTGTACTTGGAGTAGCTGAGCAGGGCAAGAAGATCCAGGAAAGGTTTTTAATGAGTGGCATAAAGGCCAATATAATATTGGGAAACGTACTGGTAGACATGTATTGCAAATGTGGTAGTATGAAGGATGCTCGCCAGACCTTTGATAGAATGCCATTGAGGGATGTGATTTCCTGGAATGCATTGATTGCAGGGTATGCACAACATGGGCCTGCAGAAGAGTCATTTATTCTTTTTAGTCAGATGGAAAGTGGAAGTGTTATACCAGATGGAGTGACCTTTCTAAGTGTTCTCAAGGCGTGCATCAGTTTAGGAGTCCTTGAACAAGCAAAGCAGCTCCACTCTTACATCTTGCAAACTGAACATGAAACAGACATTTTTGTTCTGAGCACTCTTGTAGATGTGTATGCCAAAGGTGGAAGCCTTGAAGATGCACGTGGGATGTTTGAGAAAATGCAGAAAAGGAATGTCGTTGCATGGAACTCTTTGATTGCAGGTTATGTCCAGCATGGACATCTTCATGAAGCTTTCAAACTTATTCAGCTAATGGAGGAGACAGATCTTAAATCAGTTCCAATGACTTTCTTGAGTGTACTCAAGGGATGTGTGGACCTTGGAAAGTTGGAACATGGCAGGATTATTCATTTTCACATTATCAGTCGAGGATTTGAAAGAAATGTCTACATTGGAAGCACACTTGTAGACATGTATGGCAGATGTGGGGCTGTCAAAGATGCACATTCTGTGTTTGACCGTTTGCCGGAACGGAATGTGGTCACCTGGAATGCATTAATTGCTGGTTATGCACTACAGGACTGTTTATCAACAGTTTTTGAACTACTGTCAAGAATGGAACAGAAGGGATTAGAACCGGATGGAGTTACGTTTTTAAATGCTGTTCAAGTTTGTGCAACCTCAGCATGCCTGCATAGGGCTAAACAAATGCATTTTTATATTGTGGAAAGTGGATTTGATTATGACCTCTTTATAGGAAACTCACTAGTTGATTTGTACTTCAAATGCAGTAGTTTAGACGATGCCCAGAAAGTCTTTGGTGGAATGCCTAAAAAAGATATTGTCTCATGGAATTCTATGATTGCTGGTTATATTTTTCTTGGTCTCAATCAAGAAGCATGTAAACTGTTTCAACAAATGGATAATCAAGGTGTAAAGGCGAATGAAGTAACATTCTTCAGTATTCTCAAGGTTTGTGCTACTCTAGGAAATCTGAAACTGGGCAGGGATGTACATGTGTCCATTAAAAAAAGTGGACTTAAGTTGGATGCCTTTTTGGGGACTTCCCTCATTGATATGTATGCAAAGTGTGGGAAGTTCGAGGAAGCTTTTGAAGTTTTTGATTCTCTTCCTGGTCGAGAAGTATCCCCCTGGAATGCAATAAGTACAGGATGCATTCACAACGGGTATGTTGAAGAAGCTTTCAAAAATTTTCAAGCAATGAAACGGGAAAATATTGAGCCCGATAGGGTCACATTTATTAACATCCTCAAGGCTTGTGGCAGTCTTGGTATTTTGGAACAGGGCAAGCAGATACATCTATCTGTGCAAGAGCATGGGGTTATGCCTGATATTCACATAGAAAATGTTCTGATTGACATGTATAGTAAATGCGGTGATATGAATGCTGCTGGGAAAATCTTTGATGAAATGGAGGAACGGGACATGGTTTCTTGGAATGCTATGATCAGTGGAAATGCTCAAAATGGACATGTCATTGAGACTCTTGAAATGTTCCACAAAATGCATGCAGAAGGCCAGATGGTTGATCATATTGCTTTTGTCAGTGTTCTTTGTGTATGCAGCCATGCTGGCCTCCTTGATGAGAGCTGCTATTACTTTGCTTGCTTGAAAGAGCATAATATTCAACCAACTCATGAGCACTATGCTTGCATGGTTGATACATTAGGTCGTGCAGGCTGTTTGCAGGAGGCTGCAGACCTGGTCCATACTCTTCCTTCTCAACCTAATATAGGTGTGTGGATGGCCTTACTAGGTGCCTGCCGGTCCAACAATGATTGGCAACTGGCAAAAGAGGCAGCAGGAAGTATAATGGAGATTGACCCTAAATATCATTCTGCGTATGTGCTGCTATCTAATATATGTGTTGAAGTAGAAAATTTGGAGGCAATGTGCAGGTGGGAAAGTTTTACAGAGACATGTTAGTTGTGACAAAGGCTGTCGACTATTTCCTGTTGGAGTTCATTGTGCAGCTTCCCACTGGCATTGCCCTCAAATGGGAACATTTTGGGCTGGAAACAGGTAGTACTTTTCAACATTGGTTTTTTGCAGCTTCCAGAAAACATCCTGCTGTGTGTTGACTGGTGGTTTACTGGTGCCTGTGCCCATGCTTTGTCATCAGTGCATGTTTTGTTTGGACCTTTGGACCTTTCATATATGTTGAAAGAGTTACTCACCTGTGCTGGCTCATTTGTCTTACTCCTGCAGGTTCTTCGAGGGGGCCTATTTTTTGAAAGCAGCCATTTACACACTGGCAGTGGAATCACATCATGGCCTCCTGTTTGTGCTTGTGTAGCACATTGTCGGCTCACATTGACACTGGTCATGTGGCATATTTTCACACTCAACTGGCAATCCTGTTGCTCTACACACGACTTTTGCTGCCACATCTTATTCTGCAGCCAGAGCAACTAAGGTCTGTCACTCAGGTATTCACCGATGTTAATACCTTTTAAGTAACTTTTCATGTATTTTGAGTTATGCAGTTATTAGCTTTTTGGACTCGTTTTTTGTACTGCTTTAACAGATCTCTTTCCATTGGGTTCATCGAAGCATTATTGTGCCTGTCCAAGTCTTTAGCCACTCAGGTATTTTGCCGATGCCTAGACCCTTGCATACTTGTTCTGTTTGTGACTTGTGCTTTTGCTGCTGTTTGGGTTCTGGTTTGTCTCTAATACTGTTATTCAGTCACGCATGCAGTTTTCTCTTATTTGTAGCAGATGGTCTTGCCATTCTAGGACCAAAACATCACTTTGCCTTGTGCTTCTAGGGATCGGCTGATACCAGGATGCTGAAGTCTGACCTCTAACAGGGGGGCTTCTGCTATAGCCTCTCATTGCTGGGTCATGAAGGAGCCAACGGATTGACTTGCAAGTGGTGCACAAAAAGACAAAGTAGAAGCAAGAATGAGAAGAATGCTCTCAAGTTTGCACACGACAAGAATGAGCTTATCCATTCACTTTCTGGCTGTTATACATGGTCACGGGCTGGGCTTTCACCGTAGTTGGGCACCTCTCCCTTCTATTGAGTTCTAGGCTGGACTTTCTTGCTTATCGTATACATATTTGGCTTGCATAGGCCGCTACGAAAGTTACAAAAGTGAACGGAAGTTAGTGCTTGCACCATTTCCGAGTTGTGGGTCTTCCTTCCTGATGGAAAATATTACAACTTACACAGACATTGCACTTGGCTTCCAAAAATATTCTTACAAATAATTACGTGATTGTGAACATTGATCGAAAATTATTGCATGCCTTAAACCTTGGTCAGTTCCGTCACCACTTTATCCGTTTATAGTTAATATTACTCCCTCCTAGTAGAGTGCTAGTTCTATGGCACTCTTCATCGGAGGTAGCACGCTTCAGCTTGCATTGAAGATGAGGAATGTTGGGGACATTGGGGTGGCTGTTGGGAGAAAAGTAGTGGTTGTTATTTGGAGTTCGTTGGTTTTTTTGTGGATGTCGGATGTCAAGTAGAAAGTGGTGGTTCAAATTAGATGGGCTCTTAAGATTGGTATATGCTATTGCTAGACTGATTGGATTTAAATAGAAGTTCAAAGCTGGTCATTGTGGAGGATGTTTAGCTGGTAGAAATTGTAAGCTGCTAGATTAGTTTGTACTTGCACGGAAAACCTCTCGTTCTCTTTCCCTAGGGAAGTGCTAATTTATTTTCTATGCACAAGACATGTTGATGGGTTGGTAGATGAACTCTTGGCAAGTTAGAGTTTTGTCCCATGCTTGAGGACCAAATCCGTGTATAGGTTATGGTGCAATAGACTATTATGTAGTTAGAAGACAACTTGATGCCTTCTATTTGTTGAGTGTTGATGAGCAAGGCACCAATTGATGGGTGATGGAAGGGAAGGATTGTCGTTGTTGAGGGATAGCCAAGTCAATAAATCTTGAGGTAATTGAGTGGAGTGGGCTCACGATCATGGATGCTAGGGGGGTGGTGGTTTTTAGGGCATATCCTTAAGTAAAGATTACAGTGCTATGTGAGGTTGCAATGTTGGGCGATTTTTGATTGGCTTGCAGACTGATTTGCTTTCAATATCATTGCCCTAGCAATGAGAGAATGGGTAGAATTGTGTTAGTAACCCAAGGAGATATGTCTAACTATAGGTGAGTCGAGACTCCCTAGGTGTGTCTTGTCCTTGATGTACCTTGAGTTTACGTGGGGGAATAGGAAGCCGGGCTAGGGGGTTAGGGATGGAGCCAGTTGATTGAGGCAACTAGGTGTTGCCAACTTGAGGACTCCTAGGTGCGGTGCCATGTTTGTGCATGTATATTTTTTATTTTCTTTCTTTCTTTTGATATACGATGCAATACAAAAGGATTTTCAACCTTTGTAAGGGGGATGAGGTGGTAAGATGGAGGAGGTGTTAGTCATAGTGTCCAATGTTTTAGTGTATGGTGTGGACACGAAGTTAATAAGTGTGAGAAAAGATGCAACAACCCTATTTTTTGAATTTGAGGGATTTTCAAAATTTGCTCCATCTTGCCTATCTTTGCTATTTTCAATTGTGCAGAAATACTTAGAGACCCTAAAAGTGCAAAAACCCTAATTTTAGAGTTTGGAGCTTGTTGAAAAATTGTACAATTTCTCATTCATCTTGCTCATCTCATCTCTAATTTCAAAGAAATTGTTAATCTCACACTCATTGCCAAGAAATTTGGGGGTTTTCGACTAGTCCAATTTTTGAAATTTCTTGAAATTTTTAGGAGAAATTTGGGGCTTTTGTGATCTTTGGGTTCGGCATGCAACTTAGGCTGTTGTTTTTTGTAGTCAATTTGCATTCCAAGGTGACATTTCATCGTTGTAAGGCTTGAAGTGGAAAATTTCTTCAATTTCTTGAAATTTCTTTGAGAAAATTTGGGGCTTTCGCATTTCACGTATTCCAAGGTAGCAAATAGGTGTAGTTATAGTATTTATTTAGTGATCGATACATGTTGGGCACGGAAACTCGTACAAATTTGGAGATTTATAATATTAATTTTTTAAAATTGACTTTTGGGACACGCATTTCACAGTACAAGAGTATATTGCTGTTCTGAGCAGTATTGGTATACTTTACGAAGCATTTAAGTACTTTGAGACAGTTTTGGGATAGTTTTATGATTGCATTATCAATCCCATGTTGGGATTTTGATACTCATATGAGTACATTTTGTACTTCAGCTTGGAAGTGTTTGGTTGCAGTTTGTGCATCTTATTGTAGCAATGGCTCAACAAGGGCACAGTGATCGTAGCAACATTTTGGGTGACTCGAGGACAAATTGGATGGTACCAATTACTCCTTGTGGAGTTTCATGGTGCGCAATTTGTTGGTTGGTAAGGGTCTTTGGGATTTTGTGACCCGTGATTCTACTAGACCAAGAGGATTTGCTTCTCAAATGCTTCGCAAAGGGGCTAGAGAACAGCAAGCTGGCCATGTTGCTATCCATATTTCTCCTATAGAAGAACAAAGGAAATGGGACTCCAAAGATACATAGGCCTTGTTTTAATTGCTCTATCAGTCAAGAGAGCAATAGTACCTCATATTCGGTCTTGTAAGGCCTCTAAGGTAGCATGGGTTATCCTTGACCAAATGTTTGCAGCTAGAAATGAGGCCAAAATCTCTTACTTGAGAAGAGAATTGGCAAATGCACACATGGATGAGGGTGATACTCGATGAAGAGATGGTTAACATCACACTTAACTCTATTCCAAAGTCTTACTCGGTTTCCATATTTCATTGCATTTGTCCTTGAGGGGGGCACATAGCCCTTCACATTCATGTGGTTAACCAACCTCTTATTGCAGGAGGAACAGACTCGCAAGAACATGACTATAAGATCAAGTGATGTAGCTATGCTTTCTAGGTATAAAAGCAAAGGCAAAGGCAAGCAACAAGTGAAAAATCAGCCCAAGGCTGATGTGAGACAATCATTTGGCAAGGCTGTCTAAGATGTAGAAAAAGGGAAAAAGAAGGGTAGATGCCACTATTGCAAGAAGCCCGGCCATTACATAGACGAATGTAGAAAAAGGTTAGCAAAGGAGAAAAAGGACTTTGGCTTGGTTGTCCATGAGGACACGCCTATGGTTCATTCATCAATTAATGTTGCTGAAATGTAGCATACATGGTATTTTTGATAGTGGTGTTGTCAAAATAATAGGTATGCTTTGATACCATGTTAAAATAGTGTGACAGAACGGTATGCACTCGTACCATATTAGAGAGATAATAGGGTTTGCAAGGAGAAACATAGAGTGTACGGCAGACACAAAGAGAAGAAGAAACTGTGAGAAAACACAGAAGAAGAAAAAGATCAATGATGAATGATTGAATCATGCTAAGTGAATTAGAGCCGGTATAGTGCAGCTGAAGCTCTGAAGATGATTGCATTGTCATGTTGATTAGGTGGCACCACCTATAGGGAATCTGCGCTATTGGGGAGTGAAATGCAGCCCTCTAGGTGGTGTATATCGAAGTAATGCTGAATGGTGAAGGAAAGGATAGCCAACTATAGAGGGAGTGAAACACAGTCCTCAAGAGCTGTTAGAGACAGAAGGATATGTTGAAATCTCTCTGAGATGATGGCTGCTATCAAGGTGATTGTTGGGTAGCAAGTTGAGAAGAAAATGCAAAAATATTTGATGAAAATCTCTCCATGTAAGTGGCTGCAAACATGTGGTTGCTGTGGGCATCCCTTTAGGAGTGAAGAAAACACAAAAATGCAGGTATTAGATGCATGGCTGATAAAGAGAGTGTAACCTATTGTACACAGACTGAAACTACAGCAAATGCAAGTTTAAGGATGATGCCAGGTGAGAAAGGCCGACGCTAGATGATGTAGGTTGCAAAACACTAGGTGGAGATGCATACAGAAGCCGCAAATCATAGTGTCCTCCTCACAGGGTGTGAAGGACAGTGGAGAGAATGGAGAAAGGAGAGAAGAATGTGGAATAGAGTGATAGAGTGTTAGAAGGAATGAATGTGTGGGATGTTAAATGAGGTAAGTCAATGCCATATTTATAGGCGTAGGCTGTCTCAAGTGGTGCCCCAACTCTCTCGAGTGGCGCCAACCGAAATCTCTCGGGTGGCACCTCGGCTCTCTTGGGTGGTGCCCATACACTAACTAATGATCAAAAGAAAGCCTTTTTGGGGCTATAAATGGAAACCAAAAATAGGAATGAAGTAGAGGAAATGTACTGAATGACTTGATTTCTCACCACCCCCTCTCAATCCCAAAAAGAAGCGAAAAAGAGGAGAGAGAGAGAGAGAGAGAGAGAGAGAGAGAGAGAGAGAGAGAGAGAGAGAGAGAGATGAGCATTTCTACTAGCACTGGCAATGCGTGTGGCTCATCTTATTCAAGAGTTTTAGTTGAAATCGTATCAGCAGGCCAAATTGCAGCATCTGACGGAGACTTTGCAAGATAATGCGTGTCAGACTCATAAGTTCTTTCGAGCCCTCCATGCCTCTCGTGCTAGAGAGAATATGACTAGACTCCTGGATGCAGAAGGGCACCTGGTCCTTGATCCGCAGACTATTGTGCATATGTGTAGGAATTATTTCATCGACCTTCTTGGTTCCACTTCTCCACCTTCAGCCCAAACTACTCAGGCCCGTTCAGTTTTTTATGACCTGGTCCGTAATCAGGTTCCGCAGGACATGCAAGCCACTATGGAGTCAGATATTTGTGAGGCGGAGGTTATGGATGTTTTGTTACACTTACCCAAGGATAAAAGTCCTGGCTGGGATGGTCTCACCAATGAGTTCTTTGAGGTTTTTGCTACCCAATTGGCGAAACCATTGACGTCTTTGTTTCAGCAGGTGTGGGAAACGGGGATTATGCCTTCCTCATGGAAAGAAGGACTTATTAAACTGCTTCCAAAGGTTCCTTCGCCGTCTATGTTGAAACATTGGCGCCCAATTTCTTTAATGGGTTCTATGTACAAAATCTTTTCCAAAGTAATGGCGAATCGGCTCCACAAGCATCTCCCTGCCATTGTGCATCCTCTTCAATATGGTTTCATTAAGGGCCGAAACATTCTGCACAATGTATTAAATGTGCAATTGGCGATTGATTATGCAAGTCATTCTAATCAGGAGGTCGTACTGATTCAATTGGACCTGGAAAAGGCTTTCGACTATCTGGACTGGTCTTTTGTTGCAGAGCTTATGTCTGCTATGGGCTTTGGTGATCGGATGTCTCGACTGATCTACATCATCAGTGCAGCGGCGTCTTCGCGAGTCATGTTGAATGGAGGCGTTATCGAGCCATTTGCCCTTGCCCGCTCTATCAGACAGGGGTGCCCATTGAGCCCTCTCTTCTTTGCCCTTGCGACTCATCCAGTTCTTTCGATGTTATCTCATATGGCAGCTTCCACTCAGTTGGCTGGATTGTCGCTTCCTTTTGGACAACATTTCATTAGTCAATCCTTGGCTGATGACAGCTTTATGATTCTGCGGGCGGATAATGATAACCTTCGCAAAGCATTGGATGTTTGGGCTCTCTTTGGTCAGGCTTCCGGCCTTCGCATCAATGCATTGAAATCAGCCATTCTCAGCTGCACGGAGTCGGATTTGCAGTCATTGAACTGGCAGGGTATCGTTGTGCCTCGTGGCTCCATTGTCAGGCATCTTGGCTACCCCTTGGGCGTTGATGTTCCCCCAAAACAGCTTCTACAGTGGACTTCTCAGAAACTGGCGGCTAAGTTCCTGTATTGGAAGTCTCAGGCTTGGCCATTCCATGTTCGCCTCAAAGTAGCCCAGACAATTATGTTGCCGATGCTCACATATTTCTTGCCCTTGCTGCCCTGGACTACTACTACTCTGAATGCTCTGACTCAGTTTATTCGTTTTATGTTATGGAAGAAAGATTCCTTGCATGCATGCATTTCCTGGATTTCTCGGTCGCATGCATGCACCCCCAAATGCATGGGTGGAGGAGCTATTTTGGATGCCCAAACTCACATGTTGGCCCTCCGTTGGTCTCTTTTCCGTGCCATGTGCTCAGATCATCGTCCGTGGGTCGTTATAGCCCATTATTTCCTTGAGGAGCATGGGCTTCGGCATGGCAATACCCAAATCCAGAGTTCGTGGTGGCATGTTCTTAATGTCGATTCCCGTTTCTGTAGTTCCTCTTCATCACTGCTTGCCCATTTGGTATGTTCCTGGAAATTGGTCCTCCGGAAGGCTCAGTGGCATCCGGCGGAGGATCGCTTAGCTGCTAATTCTTTTCAACTGGAATTGCTGGCAGTCTCGCGGTTACTTTCATGGGAAGGTAAACAAGGGCTTCGACCACAATTCAACCGTATGGCACGTTTGGGCTTAACTTCAGTCGCGGATGCCACCCTTGCCAGTCGCAATGTGTTAATATCATTTCGTACAACCAGGAGGATTTTTAGGATCCCTCGTGGATACAGGCATTTATGGGAACAGCTTTTGATGGTGTTCCAGAGTAGACAACCCTTTCCTGCCCTTGCTTCGGATCGTCCTTGACAGGATTGGGACTTTGAAGGCCGGCTGAGTTTAGGCAAAGCTTCCGCTAACCAGGTCTATCATCTTCTGATTAAAGATCATCACTGGCTGGTCACTAAAGCTAATGCTCTATGGGGATTACGTAAATCCCGGTCATGGTGGAGGGTAACTGTGATGGAAGGGTGGCTGAACAAGACACCCTTCAAATATAAGATCTTTCTTTGGAGGGTGATGATTGGGGGTCTTCCGCTTGCTTCGGCTCTTTCCAACGACGAATATCCAATGGCAACTATTTCTTTTGCACCACTAGTGTCGAATCTGCCCGTCACCGATTTATTTCTTGCCCTATCGCTAAGAAAATATGGTCGTTCTTGTCAGCCGTTTGGAGAGCGGTGGTTGGTTTCTTGCTAAGGCCCTTTGATTAGGTCTTTGTGCAGCCCAAATACCCAACACCGGCATAGCCACATATAAAGCTCGTGTTTCACTTTCTTCGATATTGGGGCTGTTGGCATAACTGGACCATTCGGAATGCTTTTCTTTTTGATTCCGCCTGTAATGTTCAGCGGCATATTGCTAGGCTTAAGGGTCTCTTGTATTGGCAGATAGATCTTCTTCAGCATTCTGACTTACTTTCCCGGGAGGACTTGCGTCCCTGGCATATGGCAATTTCCTCTACATCTTTGCCATGACTTTGTAACTCTTAGAACTAGAACCTTTTCACATGATGGCTTAGTGCCATCATGTATCTTGTAATCAAGTAAACTTGTACTTTTTTCGTAATTAATACAATTACCTTTTACGAAAAAAAAAGAAGAGAGAGAGAGATGAAGATCAATTGTGAAGTCCTAGTATTCAACTTGTAAGGGGACGTGTAGTGAAGAATGGTAGACATGATGAGTTGATAGTACTTGAAACTCAACCTTGGGAGAGAAGCCATAAGCTCTAATACTTCATGGTAAAAGGTATATAAAAGCCTAGCCACCAAGTGATGGTTGAAACATCCAACGACCTGAACTAGGAAGAACCTATAGATCATGGGCATGAAGGGGAATCTATGGGTGAGATGGCATGGAGATGTCAATCACCCGAAGAAGGTAAAGGGTGTGTGAAGAATTGTAGGATGAGTAGGGAACAAGCGGAAGGAATGGAACCCCCCTCGAAAGTAGAAGAAAGAGAGCCCCATTGGAATCCCCATTGGAATCACCCCTCAGTGTGAGATAGGGAATCAAGAAACTCATGGATCATGGCCTTTGAAGAGTCTAATGACAAAGGAAGTGCCGCTAGCAGTATCGAAGAAGGTATCTGGGGTGTAAAGAAAATTGTGTAGTTGCTGCTAGGGTTTGCACTGAGGAAACATATAGAGTGAACGACCATGACAGAAATACAACGATATAGACACAAAATGCAAGGCTTAAAACTCAAAATGCATTTTTTATTAAATTAGCATGATTTGGGGCTGTTTAAGAGGCTAATCAACATGTAATGCATTTCTTAGCTCAACACTCCCTCTCAAGCCCAAAACAAGGCTAGAAAGAAAGACCAACCTAGGTTTGCCCAAGGTGTCCCACCCTAAGTAGCCAGGGCATTGGACAAAGGGTAGATGGTCTGCCTAGTGGCCTACCAAGACTATAGAGGCGATGGCTATCTTACCAAGGGAGTCCAAGTAGTCACCCCAAAGAAGGTATCGGAAAAAGGGTGACTCAATGGCCCACCAAGTACTGCCAAGGCCGATGGAACCACAAAGAACTATGTTTGTTTATTTGTTTTTTTCTTTTTTTGGGTTGTTTAAAAGTGATTTGAGAGATGGTTTGCGGTCGGTTAAGTAATTGTACCATACCAAAGAATGAGAAGGGATGGTTAGGTTCAATCCATTACAAAATAGACAAGCTATCCAACCACTCGAGGGTGTTGATGATGAGAGGAGTTATGAAGCAGTGGTGGTGTGATGTACAAATCATTGGTCAAAACAACTTAGGATCTGTCTAGTGGGGCTCTTCACAATGAGAATGCTGCCAAGATAATAGGTATGCTGTTATATAATATCACGATATGCAACAACACAAAGAGACAGTAGGGTTTGCGGAGAGAAACACAGTGTGTATGCCAAACACTGAGAGAGAAGAGAAACTCAAAAGTACAAGAACATGGTGATGATGCACTGAATCGTGCTATGAGAAGGAAAGCTGATACGATAGAGCCGAAGCTTAAAAGATGACTGCAGCAGGCGGCAATAGCTATGGGGAATTTGCAGAATGAAGGGAGCAAAACATGGTCCTCTGGGTAGTGGGCTATCGAATTAATCATTGGAAGGTGAAGAACAATTATCGAGGGAGCAAAGTGTAGTCCTCTGATGTTGTTGGAGATGAGGAAGATGATCACCAGCTGTCGAGGGAGCGAAGCATAGTTCTTAGATGCCGAAGAGATGGCATGAGCAGCAAACAAAAATCCTAGAAGTGTGTGAGTTATCAAATGCAAAGAAGAATCAGCCTAGATGTTGACAGATTGATGCCATGATTGATGCCAAGGATGGCCCCCAGGTGCAAGGACGTACGCCATGCTAGAGGAGGTGATGCCAGGCAAGGGAAAGGCCTTTAGATAGGCAAAAGCAAATCCAAGAGTGACGCTTGATGAGGAAGAAGCTGATGCCAATGTTGCAAATGTTGACGTAGGTTGGGAGAGCTCCAAACACAAGACGTGATGATGGAAATAGGGCTCTTGAAGTAGAGGGTGAAGAAGGTGGAAAGCAGCCACGAGCCACGAATTGCAATGTCCGCCAGAAGGGGTGTGAGGGCAGTGGAAGGGTTGGAGAGAGAAGGAAAGAATGCTAGAGTAACAACGAAAGAGCGGTAGAGAATGATTGAAGGAGTGGTGAAGAATGAAAGCTCTGACGGCCTATTTATAGACCTAAGCTATCTAGGGTGGCGCACCACCGAGTGGGCGCCCATTGATGAAAATGACCAGAATGTGGACACCAACCCTTTTTAGGGCTGTCAGTGTGAAACCCTAATTGAAGTGGAAAACTGAAGAAATGGTTTCTCAACATCTCTTAGATCCAAAAAGGGATGAAGAAAGAGGAGCGAAGAGAGATATAAAGAAGATATAGAGGATCCCGAAGATCCAAGATTTCCACTTAAAAGGTAAGCTCTAGTAAGGAATAATAGACGGGGTGAACTGTAGAACTTGACTTCTCGAGAGAGAGAAGTCACTAGCTCGCAACTCCATGCTGGAAGGAATTCGAAGGCCTCATCATGAAGTTGCGGCTGAACCTCCAGGGCCCTCATCTAAGTGGTACTTGAAGATCTTGGGTATCAAGAGGAGAAATGAGTGCGTGAAGACAACCATCCCCAAAGAGTAAAGGCTAGGGAAGAACTTCATGATGAGCAGGTGCCCCCTCTGAAGGTGGAGACATAGGGGCCCCCTCTGAAGTTGAAGAATTAGGAGCCCCTTGTGAGGGCAAAGAGAGTACATCCCTCTTTGAATCCCCCTCTGCGAGAGAGGGAATCTAAAAACTCATGGTTCACGGACTCCAAATCATCTGATGATGAAGGAAGGGCCGCTGGTTGTGCCGAAGGAGGTATTTGGGGGGTCGAAGATGTTGAAGAACTCCTAAGGGTGGCCTCTCAAACCTGAGTAGTGGAGGGTGGGAAAAGGGGAGGCTCTATGAGAGTGTGCAACGGAAGAAGGAACGTGAACAGAGAGAGAGAAAGCAGAAAATGAAGGAAGAAATACTGCAGTGACTAAAGATGAATGCTGAATACAATGATGTGGACTGATTAGTCCTTGCATGTAGCCGAAGACGTTAGTGAGGGCACCAAATCAAGCTGAGATGATGGCACCACCAAGTCAGAGAGTGTCTGGGAGCCATAGTGTGCTGAAATATGCAAGAAGAAGTGATTAGCCAAGTGTGAGCTATGGCTATATATAGCCAAACTCCCCTAAATCTGGCCGATTGCTAAAAAGGCCTCTAATTCTGGTTGACTTGCTAAAATAGTTAATATGATTGCAATGAATGCAGTTCGACTTTACATAAAAAAGGGAAAAAATAATGACAAAATAACCCAAGCAGTCGTGGAGTAGGTAGGCACTGTTAGGGGGTGTAATTCAACTAATAGACAGAGGAAATGCACAAGAAATGTGCCTAGAATAGAGAAAATGCATAGAGATGTACACTAAACTGTCAGAGCTTCAATGTCTCCGTCAGACTCTAACAGGATCTCACAACTAGGAGATGATAGACTGATATGACTAAATAGGGCAGGCTAACACCCCCTCTCAGATCCTGGGAGTGTTTGAAGACCCAAAAATCTCAGATGATGAAGCATAGAAGCCTTGGGCAAAGGCTTCGTGAGAAGAGATCCGCCGCATTGTCCTTCGTGGGACAGTAGGTCATTGCTAGCTCGGAATCCACGATTTGCTCACGAACATAGTGATACCGAACCTTAATGTGCTTCGTGCAAGCATGAAACACCAGGCTCTTCTCAAGAGCAAGGACACTCTGGTTGTCCATGCACAGCTTTGTAGGTCTAGTTTGTGGAAAGCCAATCTCCGCCAACATATGACGGAGCCAAACTGCCTCCATAGCCATCAAACATAGGGCACAGTACTTAGTCATTGTAGAAGAGAGGGCCACAGTAGGCTGCTTCTTGTTGCTCCAAGAGATAGCTCCCGATCCAAGGGAGAAGGCATAACTTGTAGTGGACCGTCTCGAATCCACATCACCTGCCCAGTTAGAGTCACTCCATCCAGATTGAGTAACTTTCTCTCCATACATGATCTTGTAGGATCGAGTCTCCTGTAAATACTAAAGAACACGCAAGGTTGCCCTCTAGTGATCATGTGTAGGAGTCTTCATAAAAGATGACAAAGCCACTTGAAAAGAAATATCCGGTAGAGTGTGGATGAGCCAGACAAGGGAGTCAACAAGGCACCTGTAGCGGGTAGCATTTGAAAGGGGATCTCTTGCTGCCACAAGCTTGGACTTAGGGTCCATGGGGCAAGAAATAGGCCGACACTCTGGCATACCAAACTCCAAAAGTAACTTGGAGATATATGTGTGTTGCAAGATAAAGATGCCCTGTGCTATTTGATAAATCTCGAGACCAAGGAAGAAGTGTAGGATCCCAAGATCTATCATCTCAAACTCGTCTCAGAATATCTTGAGTTCGATCAACCTTTGTAGAAGTGCTCCCTGTGATAATAAGATAATCAAAACACACCTATCACCCTCAATCTGATAGTAAAGGTTAGGGTCTTAGAATCATGAGTTGATCTTTGGAAGCCAGTGTCATGAAAGAAGCGATCAATCCTCTAGTACCAAGCTCTCGAAGCTTGCTTTAGGCCATAGAGGGCCTTCCGCAATTGATAAACATAGTCCTCCTTTCCCTACACAAGAAAACCTAGAGGTTGAGAGACATAAATTGCCTCTTCAAAGACACCATTCAAGAACACAAACTTGACGTCCATTTGATATATAGGCCAATGGTGATGGGCTGCAACAACAAAAATATCTCGAATGGTAGACATATGAGCCGTAGATGTGAAGGTCTCAAAGTAATCCAATCCTGCCCTGTGGGCAAAACCCTTGGCAACAAGCTGGGCCTTATGCTTGTCCAAGGAACCATTTGCAAGATACTTGGTCTTATAGACCCACTCCACACCAATCACCTTTTGCTGCTCGAGGACGTGGAACCAACTTCCGAGTCTGATTTTGCTCAATAGAATCGAGCTCATCATACATAGCCTATCTCCAAACATCCTATGCAAGAGCCTCATCAACTGAAGTAGGCTCACTATCATGAAGAATCTAGGTCATAAGAGCATAGTTTACACAAAGTGAACTATCCTGTTGGGCCTGTAAACGAGTTGATTTGGGTGGACCTGTAGGAGTAGCAAGAAAATGAGTAATATGTTGTCATGGGATTTTATGCTTACAGTGTGAAAAATGGAGATGTTATGGATCATGTAAGTCTGCATACTTGGTCTACAAGAGCTTCAGGATAGATTGCATGATGGAATGCAGGGACTCTTTAAGTTCATTTTTGTTTGGAAGTCACTAAGTTCAGCAAGTCAACTAGGTTTGAGCATGGGACATGGAATAAGGCCTGTTAGTGACTTAGGTAACTGAAGAGTGACTTTGTGAAACCTGAGAGTTGTGTGGGAGTGAGCAGGGAGATTAGTGTTATTTGTGTCGCAAATCACGGGTGTGAATTGTAGGGGCAGAGCTGGACCATGATCCAAGAAAATCACAAAAAAATATTTGTCTAACATTTTGTTGATTTTTTGTACATTTGGAGCTTTGAAATAAAGAAGAGGGTGGGAACAACCTCTTGGGAAATCCAAGAAATCACTGGATGAAAATATTTTATAGACCGGTTTACCAAGGGGGGGTGAAGAGTAAAGATCAATGGAGGAAGGTGAAGGGAAAATGTATAATGTGAAAAGGAAAGATATGAAATGGATTTGGAGCCATCCAAAGGGCATGTGAGGCTCATAATGTCATGACTTTGGAGCCTTATGACAATTCAACCAAATGGGACCCTTCTTGGAAGCATTAGTGGAAGAAAAATCAGGCACATGATTTTGTAAGATTGTTTAAAAATACTTCCACTCCGATCCAAAAAAACTTTTCAACATGAAAGTTGTAGCGCGTGAGCTGAAGTTTCGGCTGGTATTTTTTTATAATTTTTTGGAGCTACGAGACGGGAGATATGGCCAAAATAGTGGATGCCAACTTTTTCCAACTGCAGTGGAGACCACCTCCCAATTTAATACACACCCATACTTTCCTCCCTACACTTAACACTTCCACAAAACATCATTCATTAGACCCTCAACCCTTTCCCCTCTCTTCTCCTCTCTCTCAAGCTAAAAGCTAATAAACCATTAGAATTCCCCTCCTAAATCACCCTCAAATTATTCTTAATTGTAGTAGTAATGTATGAACTCTCATTACTCTCTCTATTATTGCTAGATATGATCTTATTTTATGAAGATTCTCTATATTTTTTTATAGGAGAGCTTTTGGACTCAAGCTATGGGGGGGAAAATGGAGACAACTCACCTATGATGGAGCTTGATTAAGTACAAATTGATCAACAAAACATTTAGATGGAGCTTCCACATTGGTGGAACCGCCTTAATGCAGCTTTGGTGGTGTTAATTCCTATTACATCTTAACCTCCTCCCTAAACACCCTCAAGGCCTATATAAAGAGGCCTTCTCCTTTGTAATTTGCAAGAAGAGAGAGAGCAAAGAGGCCTCCTTCAGCCCTATTGAGCCTTCCCCATTCTCCCTTATGAGCTTATGGAATTCCTTCTCTTACTATAGCTTATGTATGCTGTACAATGTAATAAGCCCATGATATTGGTGTCCATATTGTGTATATTGGTTATGTCTCGAGGGTTCTCCATCTCTTAAGTTTATTGATTCATCTATTTTTTCGTAGTTCTCTCACTCTCACTCACTCACTCTCTCTCTCTCCCTCTCTTAGTTTTCATCTCTTCTCCCTTACAATCTCCTCTCCCTCTTGCATAGCGTCCTAGTCCGCTCTTCCATGACTAGGTGGTGCCCTTATCTCATTCACTTTGTGGCAGAAGGGAGTTTGGCATAGTATAGAGGCTGCCATACCGAATTTCCTTCGTCATAAATTGGTGCCCCCGCTGAGGACATTCTCATCCATGCGGGAGGATACAACACATGGTGGTGCATCCTCTACAACAAGTACTCCAAGTGGCTCTTCTCCAACTCCTTCACCAACTCTTTTTGAAGCTGGTCGAAATCCACGACTCCCACAATGGTCTCCCAAGGAAGCCCAAGAAAGGAAGTATGCCTATCGGATGACGGCACGTATGCGGGTAAAAGGTGTTCACCTTAAAAATTCCATTCTCTCACAACGGAAAAAATCATGTTGCCATCAATTGCTAGGTTCTCATAATTGTGGTGAGTGTTTTGCAAACAAAGTAAAGGCCCTTCCGGGAGGTCCTCGTCTCCAAGTCATCAAATCCCTCTCTCTCTCTGGCCTAATCCACATCAAAGGAGGACAACTATGCATGAACGGTGTGGAGTTTTGTAGAAGTGCAAAGTATGAAGACTACCTTCAACTGTTGTTAGCTCGAAGGTTGGGTGTGGTTGAAAAGGTGGCCATCACACCTTATGAAATATATGTCGCCGAGGATGGACACGCTAAGGCAAGAACAATCACTGGTGAGCAAATTCTCCATATAGCAAAGTTGGTGGGATCCAAAAAGAAACATTCTGGAAAAAATCCTTCATAATTCAAGAAAGTGCATTCCCTCTACTCCCTTAAGTAGTTTCTACTCATGAATAATAATAATGGCCCGAATTTCTACACCTTCCACTCTGTACAAAACATCCAAGTTAATGTATGCATCAGTAGGAAGATTTTCTTCCAACAGCGTCTTGTCATGTACTTTGGGGCTGAAAGATTAAGGGAAATTCTTGTATCACCAGAACCTATAATCTTCCCAATGCTAGACTACAATGCATCCTTTAATGTACATGTCTTTATCCTATTATAATAGTTTCTCATGAATCACAACGAGTTGTATGGACCTATCCGTCCACTTGCTATGCAAACTGTGCATATTATAGCCAGCACAAAGCTTAGATTCCAAGGCATTATTAAAAGCATACTGGGGTCTAGACGTCTTGCTGAAATCAATGCATCTGTAAACCCATTCATCCTTACCCTCATAAAATACAACTTAAGTCTAGACGTGTTCATCTTTGTACTCTACTAAGGCAACATGGCATTTCCAAGCTTCTTTGGGCGCAATGGAGAAAATGCAGTGGATTTTTTGGACAACCTTGAGATGGCCTTCCTTGTCTCTGGGAGGGATGATGAAGCATTAAAGTTGAGGGCTTTTCCTTTGGTGCTCAAGGAAGAAGCTAGAATGTGGTTCCAAACTCTAAATCCGGCCCAAAGAGCTGAATGGGAAGGATTGAAGGCAGCTTTCTTGCAGAGATTTCAACAAACTAACTCAGCTGAAGAGTTATGGCAACGGCTTTTGGCCCTCCATCAAAGTGATCCTTATGGTTATGCAACTTATGAGGAAGGGTTTTTGAAGCTTTGGGGGCAATGGTCAGACTCACTGAACCCTGGAGAGAGAGCTCCAAACTGCCTTCAAAAGGATCGATTTATTTCAGGTTTGTATCCCTTGCTCAGGGAGAAGGTAAAGGTGAAATTTTCAAACACTTTTGAAGATGCTTTGAGAATCACTAGGGAAAAGAATCGAAAGATTCTGTACCAAGCCCAAGCTAGCCAAACAGGTTTGGGAAACAACATCACAACTATGGAGGCCTCTCAAGTTTCCCCAAATGTATCTAATGCACCAGGCCTTGTTAGAGGTCAAGAAGACATGATCCAACAAATAAACAATCTTACTAATCAACTAGAGGGTTTGAGAGTGAATCTTGTGCAAGGTGCAAGAAGACCTATCGAGGGGAATGGTGGGAATCGACCACAAATGCGGCGACAAGCAAGGGAGATGTTGTGTTACAACTGTGGAGAAAATGGATATGGCATGTACAATTGTCCTCATCCTAGAAGATATGATCACCCTGCCAGAGGTTCTCGACAACAAGTAAGCCCTCCTCATGCTAGGACTCAAGAGCAATAGCAGTCACGACTTGCAATTTTACAACCACCTTATGTTCAAGCTGAAACCCCTGTTGTTCAATCAAATGTTAATGTCATAAAAATAGAGGAGGTGGTCAGGGATAGAAGGCTCCAAGAAGAAATAGCAAGAGGTAAGATGAAGGTAGATGTAGTAGAGACCATGCCTATCAAGCGGGTACGTGTCTAGACTGAGGCAAGCAAGGGAGCAACCAATGAGGCAAGTACATCACGGAAGAGGAAGACTCGAACTAGGTCTAAAATTGATATCTCTGACTTCCCTTTGGGTTCTCGGACACAACCTTATGATCTGGTAGCAGACGTGAGCTCTCAAGGGCCAAAAATTACTTGGCCACAACTACTTCATGCCTCTCCAAAGCTACGACGACAATGGTCAAAAATGGTAAGCAC
The DNA here is from genome assembly GCF_053477565.2 of Lygodium microphyllum. NCBI lineage: Eukaryota > Viridiplantae > Streptophyta > Polypodiopsida > Schizaeales > Lygodiaceae > Lygodium > Lygodium microphyllum. The sequence goes on along the minus strand of NC_141149.1, from coordinate 10,727,331 downwards.
AAGGGCAAGGCAAGGTAAAATGGTTAGTGCAATCAAGGTATATGGACTCAAAGATATAGTGCCTATAGTGGAGGCTCAAATTAAAGGTCAACGGATTCAAAAAACATACATCGATAGTGGAGCAGAGGTTTGTGTCATGACAGAAAAACTTATGCATCAATTAGGTTTAGAAGTAATGGAATCCTCAACCTTCAGGGCAAAGATGGCCAACAATGATGCGGTCACATGTGTGGGTGTAGTGAAAGCTTTGAGAGTTTCTGTTTTTGGAATCACTGCAGCAGTGGATGTTTATGTGATGCCAGTAAAGGGGGAAGGATATCCCCCCATCCTAGGGAGACCTTGGCTTATGGGCATCGGAGCTAGGCAAGATTGGGCAACAGGAGATCTGGAGTTGAGGCCACGTAAGGTGGGTGGCCACGATCAAAAGGTGGTTTACAACTTGAAGAGTGGGCGTCAAGAGAACCTTGAACTAGAAACGTTTGTCGATGAGTGGAGCTCAAGTGGATGTTCCTCATCAGTAGAAGAGGAAGAGAGTTCAAGTGGAGAGAGTGATAGCACTCTCGAAGTTATGGGCGTCACCTTAAAGGAACCTACCTTATCAGAAGACAACCCAAGAATCCAAGGAGAAGATGTGTGGGATGCTAGCCTAGAGAAGATGATATCCAAGGATATAAAGGATGAAGAAAGGGAGGGTTATGTGAATGTTCTCAAGAAGCATGCATCATTGTTTATTTCTGATTATACTCACATTACAGGTGTCACTGCAGTGAAGCATCACATCCAACTCAAAGAAGGAAGCAAACCTATAGTACAAAGATTGAGAAGACTGGGAGTTGTGCAACAGGATGCACTGTTGATGGAGGTGAAGAGACTCTTGAATGCAGGATTCATATACCCAGTGGAAGATTCAGAATGGGTCTCCCCAGTAGTAGTGAGGCCAAAGAAAAATGGTAAGTGGCGAGTATGCATAGATTACAAGCCACTAAATGTTGCAACAAAGAGGGACCACTTCCCTCTCCCATTTCAGGATGAAATCTTGAATGAAGTAGCGGGACATGAGCGGTATACGGTGTGTGATGGCTACTCTGGCTACTTCCAGATTCGCATTGCAGAGAAGGATCAAAAGAAGACCACTTTCATCACACCATGGGGCTGTTTTGCCTTTCGGGTCATGCCCTTTGGTCTCACAAATGCCCCAGCAACCTTTCAACGATTCATGAATATGGTTTTCCAACCTTACTTTGGTAAGTCCATAAGGGTTTTCATAGATGACTTTTGTATTTACAGCTCAAGGAACATACATCTACGCAAGGTTGATGAAGGATTTACTCGCTTAGCTAGGTTGGGTGGACAACTAAATAAGGATAAATGTCACATTGGGGAAAGCAAGGTTACACTACTAGGGCATGTAGTGTCAATTGAAGGAATTGAGGTAGATCCAAATAAGGTAGAAACATTGCTAGCTCTACCTTCCCCAACCTCCATCAAACAATTGGTCTCCTTCTTACAAAAGCTAAGATATTTGGGTAGATTTATACACTTACTCTCTCAGGCCATATACCCCCTGCAGCAACTGACACGCCAAGAAACACTTGTATGGAGTGAACAAAGTGAAGGACATTTTAAGGAGATAAAGAAAATGTTGGGGTCACTTCCTATAATCCTCCAGCCTTGTTGGGAAGAAACATTCTTTGTAAACCCTAGTGTGGGAGAAGAGGCCATTGGTGCTGCTCTCCTACAAAAAGATCCAAAAACATCCTTTATGAGGCCTGTGTATTTTGCCAGCCGCCTCATGAAAGCCTCAGAGAAGGCTTACACCTCCATGGAATAACTAGTGTTGGCCCTCATGTTTGCAGTAACCAAATTTTGGCCATATTTACTTCCAAAGAGGTTTGTGATCATCACTGTGGAGGATATGTTTCCCTATGCACTACAACATATGGAAATCTCTGACAAAATAGCAAAGTGGGTGGTCCGACTTCAAGAGTTTGACTATACAGTGCAGGTTGAAAAAACAACTCGGGCATGCTTGGCTGATATTTTGACAAATAGGTGCTATGAGAAAAATCTCATGGTGAAAAGAAAGAACCTTCCACCACCCCCATCCATAAAAACTCTTGTAGATGCTTATAGCCTCTACTTTGATGGTGCATACAAGAGAACTAAGGATAAGGCAGCCGCAGGCATCGTTGTTTTCTCTCCTTTAGGAGAGAAAATCTATAGTGAAGGAATCATCTTGGAAGGTGTCCACTCTAACAATGAGGCAGAATATCAAGCTTTAATTCATGGTCTTTATTGGTGTCTTAGTAATTCAATCGAGAGATTGAATGCTTTTGGAGACTCCATGCTATTGGTAAGGCAGATGCAAGGTACATGGGCATGCAAAAATACAAACCTCTCTAGTAAAATGAGAGAGGCCAAATCTCTTATGAGAAGATTTAGGGAGGCACAAGTACATCATGTGCCAAGAGACCAGAACAAAGATGCCGACCATCTAGCATCATCAAAGCTGAATGAGTCAATGGTGGGAGCAGTGGCTATCAAACCCCCACTTCGACAAGGCAAGGAAGACTTAGAAGATATTCTACATCTCTTAGAACAAGGAGAAGCTCCCAAACACCTGACTAAGGGAGAAAGACAGTGGCTAGCTCGGAAGGCTACAAGATATCGCATAGTAAATGACAGTTTGTATTGTCTTGGTAAGGATGGTGTGCTTAGGAAAGTGCCGTCAAAATGGGAAATTGAAGAAATCTTAAAAGCTTGCCATGATGATGTGTGTGGAGGCCACTTTGCACACGACATCACAAGTAGAAAGGTTCTACAAGCCGGCTTTACTTGGCCCAGTCTACACCGAGATGTCAAATATTGGTGTCAAACATGTGAAGAATGTCAGAAATCAGGACCACGACGGCTCATGGCAGAACCCCAAACCCCAATCAAGGTCTATGGACCCTTTGAGAAGTGGGGAATTGATGCCATAGGGCCTCTACCACGCACTCCATCAGGAAAAGAGTATATTATCATGGGGGTAGATTACATGACTAGATGGGCCGAGGCTATGCCAACTAGAAGAATCACTGCTAAGGAAGTGAGTAAATTCATTTTTGACCACATTTGTTGTAGGTTTGGTACCCCTCTTGAAATACTATCAGATAGAGGACCAGGGTTTAGAGCTAATGTGGTGGGTGAACTCGTGCAAAAGCTAAATATTCAACGACGACACTCTACCCCTTACTACCCTCAATGCAATGGATTGGTGGAAAAGGTAAATGGAATGATTTGTAAAATCATCAGCAAACAGGTACATTCAAGGCCCCGGGATTGGGACAAGCACCTTAGTGGAGCTCTATGGGCTTACAGAACCTCCTTCAAAACCATGTTAGGGTTCACACATTTTCATCTAGTTTATGGACAAGAGGCTCTTTTGCCTATTGAGGTGAAATTAGCTAGCCTTCGGGTATTAGGTGGCACAATAGGCTCTCAAAAGGAGAAGTTACATCAAAGATTACTGGACCTAGAGAGGCTACAATTGGATCGTGAAGAAGCCATCAACCACTACTCCCAGGAAGCTGAGAAGCGTAGAGAAAATTTCAACAAGAAGCTAATAGATAAAAACATCAAGGAGGGATCTTTAGTGCTTCGATATGACAATCGCTTTGATAAAAGAAAGGATGGCAAGTTTCTCTACCGGTGGGAGGGACCGTTTTGGGTCACAAAAAAATTCAACAATGGCTCCTACAAACTTCAAGACATTGAGGGAAAAGTTCACAAGACCAGGGTAAATGGATGGCGCTTAAAACCCTATCACATCAGGGTGGGGTTAGCTCAAGATACCAAAGAGTGTCTAGAGGCATAAATACCTCTAGCCAGGTTGGGGGGGGCTATATGATCCAAGAAAATCACAAAAAAAATATTTGTCTAACATTTTGTTGATTTTTTGTACATTTGGAGCTTTGAAATAAAGAAGAGGGTGGGAACAACCTCTTGGGAAATCCAAGAAATCACTGGATGAAAATATTTTATAGACCGGTTTACCAAGGGGGGGTGAAGAGTAAAGATCAATGGAGGAAGGTGAAGGGAAAATGTATAATGTGAAAAGGAAAGATATGAAATGGATTTGGAGCCATCCAAAGGGCATGTGAGGCTCATAATGTCATGACTTTGGAGCCTTATGACAATTCAACCAAATGGGACCCTTCTTGGAAGCATTAGTGGAAGAAAAATCAGGCACATGATTTTGTAAGATTGTTTAAAAATACTTCCACTCCGATCCAAAAAAACTTTTCAACATGAAAGTTGTAGCGCGTGAGCTGAAGTTTCGGCTGGTATTTTTTTATAATTTTTTGGAGCTACGAGACGGGAGATATGGCTAAAATGGTGGATGCCAACTTTTTCCAACTGCAGTGGAGACCACCTCCCAATTTAATACACACCCATACTTTCCTCCCTACACTTAACACTTCCACAAAACATCATTCATTAGACCCCCAACCCTTTCTCCTCTCTTCTCCTCTCTCTCAAGCTAAAAGCTAATAAACCATTAGAATTCCCCTCCTAAATCACCCTCAAATTATTCTTAATTGTAGTAGTAATGTATGAACTCTCATTACTCTCTCTATTATTGCTAGATATGATCTTATTTTATGAAGATTCTCTATATTTTTTTATAGGAGAGCTTTTGGACTCAAGCTATGGGGGGGAGAATGGAGACAACTCAGCTATGATGGAGCTTGATTAAGTACAAATTGGTCAACAAAACATTTAGATGGAGCTTCCACATTGGTGGAACCGCCTTAATGCAGCTTTGGTGGTGTTAATTCCTATTACATCTTAACCTCCTCCCTAAACACCCTCAAGGCCTATATAAAGAGGCCTTCTCCTTTGTAATTTGCAAGAAGAGAGAGAGCAAAGAGGCCTCCTTCAGCCCTATTGAGCCTTCCCCATTCTCCCTTATGAGCTTATGGAATTCCTTCTCTTACTATAGCTTATGTATGCTCTACAATGTAATAAGCCCATGATATTGGTGTCCATATTGTGTATATTGGTTATGTCTCGAGGGTTCTCCATCTCTTAAGTTTATTGATTCATCTATTTTTTCATAGTTCACTCACTCTCACTCACTCACTCTCTCTCTCTCCCTCTCTTAGTTTTCATCTCTTCTCCCTTACAATCTCCTCTCCCTCTTGCATAGCGTCCTAGTCCGCTCTTCCATGACTAGGTGGTGCCCTTATCTCATTCACTTTGTGGCAAAAGGGAGTTTGGCATAGTATAGAGGCTGCCATACCGAATTTCCTTCGTCAGACCATAGGTGGAGCTACCAAGGGTATGCAACTGGAGTTCCACTAAAAAACAAGCTCTAACAGGAGGAAAAGGTAAGGTGTCTATTGTATGCTTTTGGGGAGAAGAGAGAGGAGCATAGTTACCAGGAACGGGGAATGGGAATGGGAACGGAGGGAACGACATTATATATGTGTGTGTGTGTGTGTGTGTGTATAGAGAGAGAGAGAGAGAGACAACACTTAAGTCTAGATTCATCTAGAAATTATAGGCAGGCGAGAGAAGCGCCAGGCAGGCAGGAGAGACAGGTGTCAGGAGGCAGGCCTGGCAGTCTGGCAGCCAGGCAGTGGAGAGAGGCATGAGGCATGTTAGGCAGGCAAGAGAGGCAGGAGAGGCGGGAGCGGGCTAGCTAGCACGAGGTGGGGCAAGAGTCACAACAAGCGAGCCGCGACAGTATTCACGAGAGGCCGGAGTCGGGCAGCTAGCGCAAGGTGGTACATGACACAATCAACGATTTTTTAATTAAAAAAATGCTACGCTGTTGGAACGGCCATTCCAAATAGGGAACGGCGTGAAACGGGCAGGAATGGGACAGGGAACGGGCTGGAACGTTCCCCCAGCATTTCCTGGGCTCGGACCTCCCGGAACGCGTTAATCCGTTTTTAAATGCCGGAACGGGCGTTCCCTGTTTCTATGGAGAGGAGCTATGGTGCTGTCCTTAACAGGAAAGAACAGGGTATCCATGACCAGCAAAGTTTCTTCTTGTTTTCATCTCCATTCACAAGGCTTTCTTGATGCCCAAAAGCTTGAATCTTGCCCCCAGGCTCTAGTGAACCATTTGGGGCAGCCAAAGGAGTGATTTTTCTTGGTCTATGGGCTGTTTTGGACTGTTCAAAATTGTCATAAATAGGGCAGCCCACAGTCCACTCAATTTGGAAGAGCTTGGAAGTGATCTTAATACTGTCCCCAAACAACAGGGCAACCTTGGGCAATCATTAAAGGAGCTTATGATTGAATCTGTATGCATTTTGAAGCCTTGATTGAGGGCTGGAATACTCTGTTACAGGTAGCTTTGATAGGGATTTGTCAGAAGTTTTTGATACATGTCCTGATTGCAAAGGCTTCTACCTCTATTAGATTCAAGCTACATATACTTTTGAAGTGAATACCTATAACAGTCAATGGACGACAGCAGCATGGATCATGGATTATGTTATGTATTCGTGTATGAGCTGGGCTATTGTCTGAGTGTGTCTTGGGCTTCAAACCTCCCTTGTTTGGATGTATTCGGTTATGAGCTATGATTATGAGCTGATGTCTTCCATGTATGGCAGGATGCTGAAATAATTCAACTTGATTCACCTCTATCAATTCTCTTCTAGATCTCCTATTTCTTTAATTCCCTTCTCTTTTGTCTACTCCTCCCCCTGAATCTCCCTTCACCCTATTGTCTCTTACCCTCGTGGTAGACTTTCGATTCCCAAACTCTCTGATAGTGGTGAACCCGACGTGAAAGTCGGCCCAGCAGGTGTGTAAAGATGGGGGATTTTGCAAGTTCAAGTGGTGATGATGCTTTACAATAGATTATTGCTTTGTTGCAGCAACAACAAGAGCATCGGTGGTTGTTACAATAGCAAATGCAAACTCGACAGGAAGCAGAAAGAATTGACTCCTTAGCTGTGAATGCATTGCAAGCAATGGGACAGGAATTGAAGTAGTTTAAGGGTCAAAATGTTTCGGCCTTCATCCGGATGTATGAAGAAAAGATGTTTCATGGGGTACCGCAGTATGCATGGAGTCGATATTTCTCTTGTTTGGCCATGCATGCATTGCATGATTGGATTAGTGAGCTACATAGAAGAGATGTTGATTGGGCAACTTTTAAGAAAGCTTTAAGAAAAGAGTTTTTCTTGGAAGATGCAGGTTTAGTAACTAAAAAGACATTTACAGATTGGATTGAAAAGCCTAATAAAGGGTTGGTTGCTACAACTTTGCTCTGTGAATTTGAAAGTAGGTATGCGCAGTTGGATGCGATGAGCATCAATCATTGGAGTGTTAGAAAATTGATTTGTTTTTTAAGGCTGTTGATCTTGTTTTGTAGGAGAAGTTGATTGATCGTTTAGAAGATGCCTCTTCTGAAACAGGACTGAAATCAGATTGGGCTAATGTAATTGAGACAGTGCATATGTTGGTAAAGAGAGAGCGGATGAAATTAAGATGAGGTATAGGTACTACATATGCCAGTGCTCAGAAGGGGATTGAAATTGCAACCAAGGGGTCTGTGGCTATGGCAGAACAACCAGCTATATCTATCGGTCCAGTTCTTAATGGTGATAATGTGGATGAATTAATCAAAGACATGCGTAATTTAAGGCTGAGTTTGACATAAATCAATGCAAAGGTCAAAAAGTTGAATGTTAAGGTAGAAGGGAAGGGTCAGGCAACAGCCCAAAGACCGTTCAAAGAAGGATACAAGAAGAGATGCATTTGGTGTAACAGTTTACAACATGAAAAGCAAGACTATACAGCCTACCGTGAAGCGGAAGCAAAAAGGTTAGTCTTTTGGAAAGATGGCAAAATACATGCAACAGAAACTGGTTTTCCAATAGAGCCAAATTTTGAAAATGGTGGCATGCAGAAGAGGTTGGAAGAGATGGCTGCAAGGACAGCATTTGTTGCCATGGATGCAGCCACATATGGGTTGAGAATTGAAAGGACTGATGAAGCTCGTAAAGGAGGCATGGCTGAAGCAAAATCTCGCATTTGAATGCAAGCATTAGATTGCATGGAAAAGGGCAAAACAACAAAGTTTGAATTGGTTGATGCAAGTCAGAGTATACGAGGAAGAACAGGATGGAGTGTATCGGTGGATTCATTTTCAGCCTATGCTTATTTGACTGAGATTCATAATCAAGAAGCTCTTGTGGAAGAAAAGAGAAAAAGAGATGAAAACACTCCTAGTTCTTCCTCTTCAAGCCTATCTAAACGCATAACACGAAGTAAAATGGAGTAGCAGAAAGAGGCTGAAAAAGTGATACATGAGCATGCTATGGAGGATGCATCTCAAGAGAAGAAACAAAAAGGAAAGAAAAGGGGCAAGCAGCCCGGTTATAGGTTACAATCGGATATTGAGACTGCTATAAATCTTAAAAAAGTCTTGGAAGAACGCATACTTGGCAGTAAAGTGGAATTCACACTTGGCGAAGTTCTTGGAATCGCGAAGCATGAATTTCATGATGCAATCATTGATACGCTATAATGCAAAAGACAGTTTGATGGTGAAGTTTTGCAAGTATTGATGCAGGCTGACAAAGACATAAAGAAACAACTTCAAAGAGAGTATGATGATGCATGTAATGTTGTTTTGGAGTAGGCTGATGTTGAAAATGGGCTAAATGGAAGTGTAGACAGTAAGCTTGTGGGCTGAAATTGGTCTTATGGGCAGCAGTAAGCATAGAGAGAAAGCTATGTGTAATGGGGATGTCCATCAACAAGTACATGAAGAAGAAGATGCTCATTTTATTCGAAGTAGTCATTATTCATGAACGCATTGGGCTCGTGCTACAACAGAGACAATTGTTAAAGTGGGAGAAAGAGAGACGCCTTGCATAGCTCTCTTGGATCATGGTTCCGAAATCAATGTTATGGCATGCAGTTTGTATGAGAATGGAGGTTGGCCACTTGGCCGATTGATGTAGATCCGGGATGGCGCATGCGGGCAACCAACAATTCATGAAGGGAACTTTATGTGGCGTTGTTCGAATGTACTCGTAACTATTGGAGATGTTAGGGATGAATATCATTTTTTTGTGCAAGATTCATGTAGCTATCCAGTGATTTTGGAGTAGCCTTATATTTCAGAATCAAGATTAGAAACAAAAGCTTTGGATGATGGTTCATCATATGCTCATATACGAAGTAAAGACAATACAAAGGCGGTACAGTTTCTCACTATTTGTGTGAATCATCCCCGCAATCGGGATAGGCTACGGGATAATCCTATGCTACCTAATGCATGAAAATTTAAGGGTTTTTAGACAGCACTGCCGTAAGTGGAGGCTATGGCAGTGCCTCTAGGGAGATAATTATGCCTCCAAGAAAGGGGGAAACTGTGATTGTGTTTGGATTACAGGAATGGACAACATGTAGTCTTGGCAGCTTTAAGAATATTTCAGCCATGTGTAGGCCTGAAAAGAAATATGTTGGTTGTGCTGAAAAAGAGTTGAGAAGACATATGGTTTGATTGCTGCAAATGAAGGCATTTCAGGGCTAGTTGATGTGGATACTATGGCTGAAATTTCTGCAGCAATTAATGTTGAAAACAAGGTTAAAAAAGAGGTTATTTATGTTGGTACTGTAGAGATGTATGAAGTCATTCAAGAGTTTGATGAGCATGAATGTTATAGGCTACAACATGGGTTGCAAAACAGGGCTAAAGCAAGGGTGGATATGAAGTACAAAATAGTAGCAAAGAAGGTTAAGCATATGGCTTTGCCTTTATCACTTGAAAGTGATGGGTTGATTGAAAAAGTGTCTCAACAGCCTAGTTTGTGGGATCCACATGGAGTAGGACATAAATTTATAGCTAAAACTTTACAAAAGTTGAAAATTGGTGATACAAGCTTTCTTTTGCTTGTAGAAAGAGCTTGTTTCTTGCAGATGTTGGCAAGGCATGGGAAAGCCTTTGTGTTTCAGCCAAATGAAATTGGATGTGTTGATCCAACCATAGTTGCACCTATGGTGATCTTTACAGTACCTCATGTGCCATGGAATTTAAAGCCTATTCCAGTACCTTGGGCATATTTTCCTAAGCTATTGGAGCTTTTGAACGAGAAGATCAGGATGTGGATTTTGGAGATCTCTTCAGCTCCATATTTGTATTGATGGTTTACTATTCCAAAGAAGAATGATTCTTTGAGGTTTATACAGGATTTACAACCAGTTAATAAGTCACCATAAGGAATGTTGGATTAGAGCCGATAGTGGATGAATTTGCAGAAGCATTTGCAAGCAAGGCATTAGAGTTAGAGTCAGTTAACTCTAGTTGAGTTAAAGCTAGGTCTATCTTAGACCTATCTTGTACCTTTCATTCTTATTCTTTCAGTTTAACAAATACACTCTGCTCTTTTGCTTCAACACACTCTTATTGTCTCTCTTTTCTCTCTTCCATAGCTGGCTGTCATTTTCCAACATCTCTCTCATTCCCTAATCATTTCTCAAGTTATCTTAGCATTTTTCAGCAATTTGAGCCATCAGAGAAAGAGATTTCAGTCAATCTCTATTGTAAACCCTAATTACAGCAAAAATTAGGGTTTTAACATACGCCTCGAGATATGTACTTAGAATTGAGGGCCTAGAACTTGAATTCCAACAATTGAAATTGAGGAATTTCAAGGAGATTCAAGAGGCCAGTCAACCAATATTAGATTTAGGATTGAATTTGTCTTTCAGGAAGCAAGGTGAAAGCCAATTCCCAAGCAAACCAAGGGGCAAATTGGTTTGGAGGCTTGCTGGTCAGTTTTGATAGCAAGAGGCACTTGGATTAGCAGAGGAGATCAGAAGATCTCAGTTGTACTCCTTTCATTTGCAATAAAAGATAAAGAAATACTGCAAGGGCACCAATTTTGGGGGCAACAGGGTATCCAATGTTCAAGATTAAAGTGGTAAAGTATGCATTTTCAGTTTATGTGAATTTTATGATTGCTGTAATTAGTTCTAAATGAGGTTATTTACCACCCTATCTAAGGAGGAAGATTAGTTTCATCCTCTATCACCTACACTCTTCGGTCTCTATGTCGATTGAAAGGTGAGAAGGATCGAAGCTTGCACTCCAGAGCTATGGCGGGGGAGCAAGAGCAAGAAAGAGAGAGACAAGAAATGGGAACTCCAACAGTCACAATGTGTGACCGGACCTTCCTTTATTCAAACTGTCACTAAAAGAAAAAAGAATAAAGTGACGGTGACGGGCGCCCGCCACCTGCAGTGTGTAGTGGCGGTGACTGTCAGTGTAGTAATACAGGGGCGGCTAGGCGGAGGCGCCTTTACCCCCAACAATCTCCCACTTAAAGGCAAATCTGCCCTAGTGAGGAGTGAAAAGAAAAAAGAAAAAGACAGTACAACATGTACACATGTACAACAGGGTGAGGAAAGACGTCATCTCATCCCACGCCCATCAACCTCCTGACGAAGGCAAAGCGCTCTGTAGAGAGGCTTTTCGTGAGCAGATCTGCAGGATTCTAGTCAGTTGAGATCTTGACAAGGTCAACAGACTTGTCCTCAACGACCCCATGTATGAAGTGATACCTCACCTCAATGTGTTTCGTCTTCGCATGGAAGATCGGATTCTTGGCTACGGATTCTTGGCTAACTGAATGGCACTCATAGAATCCGAATGCAGTGTAGGGATAGCATCAATACCAAGGTCAGCAACCAAATGACCCAACCAAATAGCCTCCTTGCAAGCCTCAGTGGCTGCAACATACTCGGCCTCTGTAGTAGAAAGGGCCATGCATTTCTGCACCCTGGACATCCAAGAAACAGCACCTCCAGCATAGGTGAATACATAGCCGGAAGTGGACTTCATACTATTTGCATGTCCTGCATAATCAGAGTCAATGTATCCCACGACTCCTGTATCCTGGCTGCCATAGCATATGCACATATCTACAGTGCCCTTCAGGTACCTCATGATACCCTTTACGGTATGCCAATGCTTCTTGCAAGGTGTAGCCATATAGCGTGCCACAACACCAACTGCAAAGGCAATATCTGGACGAGTAGCGATCATGGCATACATAAGACTGCCCATTGCAGATGCATAGGGAATCTTGGCCATCTCGGCCCTCTGCTTATCTGTCTGTGGACAATCAGCCTGTGATACCTTCACATAAAAAGACAATGGACAGCCAATAGGCTTTATGTCTTGCATGCGGAAGCGCTCAAGGACTTTATGAATGTACTCCCTTTGTGACAAGTGGAAGAGTCCCTGATGCCTGTCGCGTCTAATGCGCATACCAAGTATGTGAGCGGCCTGTCCTAGATCTTTCATCTCAAAGCTCTTCTTGAGCTGAGCCTTAAGAGCATCTAGCTCATCATCCCTGCTATCAGCATATCATCTACATAGAGTACCAAAATCAATAAAGAACTATCACGGGCTTTCTTCATGTAAAGACACGGATCCATAGCATTCCTGCTGTAGCCATGTGACTGCATAAAGACATCAAACTTATGATACCACTCCCTAGGTGCCTGCTTCAAGCCATAAAGACTTTTCTTCAATTTGCACACTAGGTGCTCCTTGCTAGGTTCTGCAAAGCCCTTAGGCTGCTCTATATAAATCTCAGCATGCAAGTCTCCATGTAAGAAAGCCATCTTGACATCCATCTGGTCAAGCTGAGCAACCAAAGCCAAGACTAAGCACAGGGTGGCCATCTTAACCACAAGAGAAAAGACCTCATCAAAGTCCACACCATGCTCCTGCTTAAAACCCTTTGCTACCAGTCTAGCCTTGTATGCCGGCTTAGGGTGTCCAGGGGTACTTTTTAGCTTGTACATCCACTTGCATGGCAAAGCCTTCTTGTCCGTAGGCAAGGAAACCAAATCCCAAGTGTCATTCTTATGCAAGGAGTCTATCTCAAACTGCATAGCCCTCTCCCAGGAGTGACTGTCACCTCTATGCATAGCCTCATCATAAGTAAAAGGCTCTCCTACATCTATAACCAAGACATAATGCATCGAGGGCTGAAATCTATCAGGTGGACGTCTGTCTCTAGTAGACCGTCTTACGATAGGTTCTGCTACTTGCCCAGCTGCCTGTCCAACACCCTGACCATGAGCATCTGCTGCAGCTGTAGGCTGTCCAACTGGCTGTGCGGGAGTTTTCGGCTCCTCCTGAAATATGACCGTGCGGATCTCAACAACTCTCTCAGGCTGCCGATGCATCTTGTCTTCATGGAAAACTACATCATGACTGTAGATGACTTTCCGCGCCTGCGGATCCCAAAGATGGTAACCCATCTCGCCTACATCCCTATAACCAAGGAAAATGCATTTGACACTCTTAGGATCCAGCTTACTTTTCTTGTCCCTGGGCACATGGCCAAATGCCTCACATCCAAAGACATGGAGACGCGCATAAGAGGGAGGTTTTTCAGTCCATACCTCCTCTACAACCTGGAAATCCAAACCACTAGAAGGTGATGTGTTTATGACATGCACAGCTATACTAACTGCCTCAGCCTAAAAGCTCTGTGGTAGGCCTGCATGGCTAAGCATACTGTGTACACGCTCCTAGATGGTTCTATTCATCTGCTCAGGCAAACCATTCTGGGGGGGGGGGGTGGGGTAGGGAGTGGTCAACTGACGCTTAATACCCCTCTCATCACATAACTGCTTAAAAGCACGTGAGACATACTCACCCTCATTATCTGTTCTTAGACATTTTAGCCTATATTCAGATTGGTTCTCAACTAATGCAAGCCATCTCTGAAACACAGCCAAGACATCGGATTTCAGCTTAATAGGATAAGCCCAAATTTTACGTGAAAAATCATCTATGAACGTAACAAAATACTTTGCACCACCTAGACTGAGAAGGCATGGACCCACAGACATCTGAATGTACCAATGCCAAGGGCTCACTCATGTGTGGCCTACCAGACTTCTTATGCGTAGACCTAGTCTGCTTGCCATAAAGACAATGCTCACATGAATCAAAACATGCATAATCAAGGAGCGGTAAGTACTGCAAACTAGAAAGCATTTTCATTCCCTTCAAAGACATATGGCCCAAACGGGCATGCCAAAGAGATACATGTGGGATAGAACCCACAGACAAAACATGATCAAGGGAAGAAGCGGATACAATCAAGGGATAGAGGCTGCCAGCCTTGGCACCTCTCACAATCACAAGTCTGCCACGAGTGATCTTCCATGCAGAGTCTCCAAAAGATACATGATAACCTGCGTAATCAAGCTGTCCAGCTGATATGAGACTACGTGTCAAAGCAGGTACATGACTTACATCCTACATAACAAAACTGCTGCCAAAAGGAAACTGCAGCCTAATATCACCAATGTCCACAATATCAAAAGAGCTGTCATCACCCAAGCGCACAGAATCTGAAACAGTACGGTATGAATGAAACCACTCTCGACAAGGTGTCACATGAAAGGACGCACCTAAGTCCAAGAGCCAATACTGTGCATACATAGAGTGTATCTCTGTCATGTGCGAAGCACTAGAAGAAGCTGCAAGGATATAATCGTCATCAACATCCTCAGGCTGCATAACATTGATCTCTTTAATTTTAACACTGGACTTTGCAGGCACTATGCTGCGATCAGAAGACTTATCGTGCACTTTGTCTTTTCCCTTATCTTTGCGCCTTTCATTGCGCAGTTCATGGCATTGTGGCCTAATATGGCCCTTTTTCCCACAATGGTGACAAGTAACATCTGCATTCCTGCCACAGGATTTGCTACATGACTTCTCACGAGACTTGGATTGAGATTTCTGAGAATCCCGTCCACGGCCATTGCCACTGCCATGCTTTCCATATCCATCATTCCTGCCTCTAACTGTCATAGCATGCGACACACGAGAGGCATCCAAATTCTTACGGTTAACCTCTTCCTGCAGAAGAGCACTCTCAACATCACATAATTTCAAGGTAGCAATAGAGGCACATAATGCAGTGTGGAATACATCCCATGACTCATTAAGAGTACCAAGCAAGAAAAGAGGAGTGATATCCTCTGCAAAAGTGATGTCCTACGAAGTCAAGTTTTTGAGTATAGCATGGAACTGGCTCAGGTGAGCAGACATAGTCACATTCTCATTCATGCGCAGATCCATAAGCTACTTCAGCCAATACATCTGACTCGCTGGACTTTTCTTGTCATAGAGATTCTTGATTTTATCCCACAACTGCCATGCACTCTGTTCTTTCTTAAATACATTGTAATGAACCTGTTCTGTGAGAGATAATACAATAGTGGACTTACATAACTCATCAAGCTCAAGCCATTCCTCATCTAGCATAGTTGCAGGCGGATGCCCGCTCAACCTTAAAGGTTTGATCTGCGATTTCTACACCAACACCTGCCAAATCTGGCTCTTCCAATAAGAGTAATTCGTACCATCAAGCTTAGTGATGTTGAAAATAGCATGATCAGTGGATGAACTTGCCATAATGCAGGCTGGAAGACTGTAGACAGTTTAAAACTGCTTGCTGTTTACTGCAGAAAATGACAAAAAAATTACCAAAATCGAGAGAAAATGGCGAGAAAAGTGTAACAAAGCTGCTCCCACCAAGTACTAGTGAAAGTACATCATTTCAGAATATTTCAGCATGAAAAATCCATGTCAATCCGGAGTTATATGCTTGCTGTAATAAATGACAGCAGCAGGGTACTGTGAGAGTCAATTTCTGACCAAATCACTGCACCAAGTCAATAAATGACAACCAAGACATGACCAGCCATAAATGGGCATAAATTAGCACCAAACAGTTATCAAGACCTTGAGCAAACACCCAAACATATCACCAAAGCATCCGTCAGTGAGTAGGCATATCCCCTGGACAATAGGAAAAAGTATACATAACACTGGCAAGACCTAACACCAGTAGGTGTATGCTCACAAGAGTGCAAAGCCCAAGCTCACGTCAAAAGCAACTCCAAGATATCAGTGCATGAACCATGTAACATTTTTGTGTAAGAGATCCCAAAGTCTGAAGTATCTGCAAAATGCTCAAAATAGCATAAACCTCCTGCTCAATGTCGGTCAAGTATACAAGATGCTCCCATTGGCACAAGAGGCGGATAAACGAGCTCAACAACTCAATCAAACCAAGTCAGAGTACCAAAGACAGGTAACCAAGACAATGCCTCAATAGCATCCCAAGAGCATGACAGCTACAAAGCAACTGTAGGTAGCATCCATGAGCAAGACATACATCCCAATAAATATCTCTGACAACCAAAGTGACATCCAATACAAAATTCCGGAATAGCAAATGAGAATCCAAGCCAAGTCTTCAGAGAGCACTGAAGCTCAACAAGTACATGGTACATTGTGTCAAGACAAATGCATCAAGCCGTAGGCGTCGGGTAAGCATATATCCAAAGAGCATGTAACTGTCAAAGCAGTGACCACTGTCAAGCATAAACCAATGTCAATAAGTGTGGGTTGAAATAAGCTCAAGCTTCCAAAAGCATCTGGATCCAATGACAAGCTCGAAGTCGTCCGTCGATGATCAATACATCATAGCATAACCCAAGACATACATCCGGAACCAATAGGCATATGTCAAAGTATGAAAGATAGCTTCAGCCCAAGAGTATTCAGCATGCATTTACTGTTATAAATTGTGTATTTCCAGCCCCACAATCAAGCGAAAATCATAGCATTACATGTAGCTTCAATCCCCCAATCAATTGGGATGCAATAGGCATCAAACCGGTTATGTAGTCATGCCCAAATAAGCATAGGCATAACAAATACATGCTGTCTCAGTCCTGAAATCTGTTGCAGAATATTCTGTCATCAGAATTTGGCAAATCCGACATCACCATTGCGTCCGGAGTGTGCAAAAACCCCAATTTAGACTCTTATCTTGCCTGAATCGAGTTCCGAATGCCCGAGATATGACAAAAAGAGTAATTTTTGGGCCAAATTTTGAAACAGGCGCAAAAATTACGTGAACTGGCTGGGGGGGTCTGCTGTTCCACGTGTCAACAATGGGGTCCAAAGGGGGCACAAATGGGGGCCAAAGAAGGCCTACACCAAGCCTCAGCAAGCCTTGATAGGCTGGAAGCAAGATCCAGGTGAAGGAACCTCCAAGAGGTGTGAGCTATGGTTGCCCACAACCTGTGAAAACTCTGTTTACCTAGACCTGTGGATTGAAATAAAACTCTGAAATAATGAAGCAATACCTCAATGTCAATGCCCTGATGGTGCCTCAATAGGCCAAGAAGAAGCTCGGGAAGCCGGGGAGTGATGGGAGCTCAAGAGAATGAGCTATGGCTGCCGGAAAGGAGACCCAATGCGAGTGTGGAGTCAATGGGAAGTTGAGAATGCCACGAGCCAAGCTTAAGAGTCAGGAAGCCGTGCTCTGATACCAGTTGAAAGGTGAGAAGGATCGAAGCTTGCACTCGAGAGCTATGGCGGGAGAGAGCAAGAAAAAGAGAAACAAGAAATGGGAACTCCAACAGTCACAATGTGTGACCGGGCCTTCCTTTATTCAAACTGTCACTAAAAGAATAAAGAATAAAGTGACGGTGACGGGCGCCCGCCACCTGCAATGTGCAGTGGTGGTGACTGTCAGTGTAGTAATACACGGGCGGCTAGGCAGAGGCGCCTTTACCCCCAACATCGATGAGATAGAAGATCGCATCACATGAGGAGGAGGCAACGGGTGGAGCTAGCAAGTATATTGGTCTCGATTATGCTTTATGCTGACGATATTATTCTAGTCTCTGAATCATATGAGGGTCTATCACCTACACTCTTCGGTCTCTATGTCAATGAGAGAGAAGATCACATCATACGAGGAGGAGGCGATGGGGTGGAGTTAGCGAGTATATTGGTCTCTATTATGCTTTATGCTGACGATATCGTTTTGGTCTTTGAATCGCATGAGGGTCTACGGTAACATCTCCATGCGCTTCATGACTTTTGTACACAGCGTGGGTTGATGGTTAATCTTGAGAAAACCAAGATCTTGATCTTCCACACATTAGCCCCAATGAGGAGAAGATTAGTCTTCACCCTATGAGTTGGATAGGTGGAGGTTGTGGACTCGTATGTCTACCTAGGGGTCACTTTCACTACATCTTGTAGGAGATTTACGATGGCACAAGCAGCCAGAGATTGACTCATGCGAGGATACGTAGCATTGGCCATGATGGAGAGAGAGTGCCACCAGGCACACTTCTAAGAGCCTCGAACACAAAGGTGGCTATTTGACACATTGGTCACACCAACCATGATGTATGGTGCACCCATTTGGACCCCTGGCTTGGCTATATACCTATGGACATAGATCGAGAGACCACAGATCATCATGCTCTCATGGATGATCTGCAGCAAACCATCATTACCACATGAGATTATCAAAGTGGAGTTTGTTGCACTCCCCATGTGTTAGAAATCAAGCTCCACCCCGTCTCTCTTTATGTCTGTGTGACTTACTGACATTAGCTGGATACAGCTGTACATGTGTGTGCCATTGAATAAGTTAGTGTAGACTTGATCTAACCATAGTTAGATGATGGTTAGTAAAACCTAGTGTAAGTCTCACTTTCAGTTTTTTAGTCGAGTAATGGAATAATGAAGAAGAAGAAGATGAGCTGATGCTTAGGGTTTATGCTCCACTTTTTGTCTCTCCCTCTCTTCCAATATGGTATTAGAGCCATGCTAGGTGGGCTCTCTGGAGTAGGAGACAGTGAAGAAGACCTGAAGAAAGTGAAGATCCAGGGTTCTCTGAAGACAGGCAGGCTGCCATTGTTCATTGGAAAGGTATGCACTGGTTCACTGTGGTTCCCATTGGTCAAGTGGGAGGTCTGATTTGGGTGCAATAGAGTGCACATCAAGCATTAGAACAACCAAGATTTGCTGCTGTTGTAGCAGCCCCTACCTGCATGTTTGCGCTTGTTGTCAATGCAGGTTGTTGTGGCTGGGCAGAACACAATGAAGGCCTATTGAAGCTCTCTAATGCTTGAAAAACCATCGTAGAAGGTCATTGATGGGATCTAGACACAAATGCTTGCCTATTGAGCTCTCCATTGAGCTATAACAGTGAATTGCAGACCTGGAAACAGTCTTGAACTGCTGTATACAGGGTATATATAGCATATACCTTACATTGGAAAGGATTTAGAGCTCTTGGACATGTCTGGAAGACTTCATTAGAGCATAGGTATGCTCAAGGAGACATGTACATTGGTTTTCATGCTTATGGACTGAAGTTTGCTGACAAAAACACTCAGATCTGGAGGCATTTACTTGGCTGGAAAACTGTCATAAATCTGTAGACAGCAAGCATTGTTTACACTTGAGGCATTACATGACATTGCTTGGTTCATGTCAAATGTATGACTTGGGATATGTCTATTGAATGTCTGGAGGACTAAGACAAGCATTAAATACTACTAAAAACTGAAGTCTGGAGCTGGAAATTAATGCAGTTACACTGTCTTGGCTGGGTACAAACTGTAAATGCAATCTATGACTTGACTTCTTGAAGACAAGAGTGTCTATGGTTGTATGTATGGTCATTTATTGACCCCAACATACAGTAGCACATGTATGAAGTGGTTTGAGGACTCTTTGAGCTAAAATACATCTTGGTTTGGCTGAGTATTTGCTGACTGCAACTTGCAGGCAAGATATTTGACACTTGTACTTGATGTATATGCGTTGATATGTGCCCGAATGATCATGTATGGAATCCTACATGTACTAGCATATGTCTGTGAGCTTTTGGGACATTTATGACATGCATACATCTCGGTTTTGGTTGTAAATTAGCTGCTGGTCATTCATAGCCTGCAAAATTCAGACTGCATATTTACTTGACTGCAGTGAGGTTGCATGAGACAGAGTTAAAGCAACTACATGGTCTATGTATTGACTGATGTACCTACGGGTTATGCCACATGTTTGTGGATGGTTTTGAATGTTGATGGGCTGAAATACCCTGGTTTTAACAGTGAATTTGTTGCAGAAAACTATCATAAACAATCAAGGACTGTAGTTGGTCAATGAGACTTGTTGGCTTGTAGGTAGTCGACATTGTCTATTGCAACATGGCAAATGCACAGGGCATTGACAACATTATCCAGATTGTTGGTGAGAAGTTGGATAATAAGAATTTTGCCTTGTGGAAATTCAGAATGAAGAACTTTTTGGTTGGCAGAGGATATTGGGATCTATGCACCGGTGATGAAGCTGAACCTGAATTGCCTGAATGGCTGACACACAATCAAAGAAGAGCTCATAAACAGTGGATAGAGAGAGCATGTAAAGTGCTACATTGGTTTTCCTTATGTATATCTGATGCTATGGCAATACAGATCACTGGATGTGATTCCCCGAAGGATGCTTGGGACATACTCATGAAGAACTATGGAAATGTAACTCATGAACGAAAGATTCAGCTGAAACAAAATTTAACAATACGTCTAGGAATGGCAGAAGCATCCAAGCTTCCACGACGGAGATTAAGACCATAGCGGACCAGCTTTCAAGCATGTTAAGAATAGTTCGAGACCTTTGCAGTTAGTGCACTCTCATGTTTAGGGTCCGTCTTATAATTCTTCGTTTGGACGTGCTCATTACTATATATCCTTCATTAATGATTTTAGCAGATACACTTGGCTGTACATATTGAAACATAAAGATGAAGTGTTTGATGCATTCAAAGACTTCATGAAGTATGCTGAAAATGAGTTGGGCTGCTATATTTCTTGTCTTAGGTTAGATGGAGGCGGAGAATATGTCTCGCGGGAGCTTGACAAATATCTTGCAAAGTATGGGATCAGAAGACAACTTAGTTGTAGCTATACACTGCAGCAAAACGGTGTAGCAGAGAGGAAAAATAGGGTACTGATGAAGTCAGCTAGAGCTATGCTGAATGAAAAGTGTTTGCCTAATGCTTACTGGGCTGAAGTAGTGGTGATTGCTGTATATGTGCTGAATAGAACCCCTTCAGCAGGGATTCATGATGTAATACCTTATGAGAGGTTGTATGGTCATAAGCTTGACATTAGGCACTTAAAGGTCTTTGGCTGCATTGCGTACGTGCATATTTTAGATAAAAAGAGGAAGAAATTGGATCCTAAGGCTGTCAAGAGCGTGTTTTTGGGTTATGCACAGGATAGAAAGGCCTATAAATGCTATGTGCCGTCTACTCATGAGACATTGATAAGCAGAGATGTTGTCTTTGACGAGTTGGCCTCTTGGTATGGGAATCTAGTTGCAGTGGCTACTCATGGATCAGTCAACACAAGTAATGCTGAAAAAAACCCCTTCATATAGTACATCTATGAGTGGTCCACAAGTGATGTGTCATCTACAGTGAGTCCTTGGTCAGGACGGTTACGGAATTGCACTCCTACGTCCATTGACACAGACATGTCAGTGAGGGGGAGATTGGATAAGGGAAAAGAAAAGATGTTTGAGAATGTAAGAGGTCCACTTATTGCAAGTTATGAGTCGTCCAGTAGTGATAGCTTGGACAGTGAGTTGGGGATTCCTTCTATTATGACGCCTGGTGCAAGGTAGAATCAGTATGTATTGCCTCATGAGAGGCAAGCTCAGAGTGAGCCACAGTTGAGGAGGTCAGAAAGGGTCAGAATACTAATTTATAGGTTCATATACACTAGATATTCAGCCCGTCATTACGCCTATATGACTAAGGTGACAGGTTTCAAAGAACCCACTAAGTTTGATGAGGCAGTTGCAGATGAGAACCAGTGTGTTGCCATGGATAAAGAGTATTCAGCTTTGGCTGAAAATGGAACATGGGATTTGGTTTAGTTGCCTAAAGGCAAAGTCCCCATTGGCTGCAAATGGGTGTACAAGGTTAAATGCAAGTCGGATGGGTCATTAGAACGCTATAAGGCCAGGCTGGTCACAAAAGGATATGCACAACAGTATGGCCTTGACTATGAGAAGACTTTCAGCCTTGTAGCTAAAATGGCAACAGTCAGAACAGTCATTGCATTGGTAGCGGCTAAAGGTTGGAAGTTATGGCAAATGGATGTAAAAAATGTATTTCTGAATGGTGACTTACAGGAAGAAGTTTATATGGAGCAACCTGAAGGCTATGTGCATTCGGATTTTCCGACACATATATGCAAGCTGAAAAGGGCATTATATGGGCTGAAACAGTCACCCAGAGCGTGTAATGCTCGAATTACAGCAACATGGATTTAGATTGGGTGATGCAAATCACAATTTATTTGTGAAGAAGATAGATCATGGCTATGTGTTTCTGGTTGTCTATGTCAATGATTTAATCATTACTTGAGATGATGAGAGCGGGATTGCTGAAATAAAGTCATTGTTGCAGGCTAAATTCAAAGTCAAAGATCTTGGTGAGCTAAAATATTTTCTGGGAATTGAGGTAGTGCCTACGTCTCAAAGCATATGGTTATCACAGAAGCAGTATGCTTATGACATGTTACAGAAGTATGGTATGGCTGAATGTAAGGCTATGGATACACCCCTAGACCAAAATGTCAAGCTGCAGATTGATGTTGGGAATGAGATAGAGAATGTTACCATGTATAGACAGATGGTGGGCAGCTTAATCTACCTGACTATTACTCGACCTGACTTGAGCTATGCTGTGGGACTGATCAGTCAATTCATGCTTAAGCCTCGCAAACCGCATTTGGATGCAATCAGGAGAATCATGAGATATGTAAAGAATACAACAGATTATGGGGGGTTTTATGCATATCGGAAACCCCTTGACTTAACCAGTGGATATGCATTTGGATTGGGCAGCAGCATGATCAGTTGGCAAAGTAAAAAACAGCCTATAGTTGCATTGTCTAGTATAGAAGCTGAGTACAGGGGTGTGACCTTAGCGGCCTGTGAAGCTGTTTGGTTACTGAAGTTACTGAATGACTTAGGGATACACTTGGATAGTAAAGTGAAGTTACATTGTGATAATATGAGTAGTGTGATACTTGCAAGCAATCCCGTCTACCATGCAAGATCTAAACGTATTGAATTACATTACCATTTCATCAGAGAAATGGTACCAACAGAGCAGATTGACTTGATGTATGTGAGGACTGAAGACCAGGTAGCGGATATCTTTACCAAATCACTTGATAAAGAAAAGTTCATCTATTTTAGGGAGCTCTTGGAGTATTGCAAATGGTTTGAGGTTGAGGGGGAGTGCTAGAAATCAAGCTCCACTTCGTCTCTCTTTATGTTTGTGTGACTTACCGACATTAGCTAGATACAGTTGTACATGTGTGTGCCATTGAATAAGTCAGTGTAGACTTGATCTAACCATAGCTAGATGATGGTTAGTAAAACCTAGTGTAAGTCTCACTTTCAGTTTTTTAGTCGAGTAATGGAATAATGAAGAAGAAGAAGATGAGCTGATGCTTAGGGGTTATGCTTCACTCTCTGTCTCTCCCTCTCTTCCAATACCATGATGATGGAGGCTGTTTTTCATAATATCAGCTTCATACATAGAGTATGGGACATGCACCCAAATAAGCTGCCTAGCAGAGCCTTCGAGGCTTGTAAGCAAGTAGCTGAGGCAGGACAAGAGACCTTCATGGTACACACAGGTCGAGCAATGGCTTACAAGATATGGAATCGACATGGACCATCTGCTCCCCCCCTTTCAATATGACCCTAACCCTCCCTTCATATACCTCTCCCACTTAGAGAGGAACTTGGTCATGCAGTAGGACCTTTACCGGTTGTACCTACAGCATACATGGATCTCACCAAGACAACCCCTCCTCCCAAAAATATCATGCTACAAAGACCACTTCATGAAGACTACAGCAGATGGCTTCATTGAGAGACTTGGATGCCTAGATGTATACATGCCGCATGAGAGATGGGTAGCCATTGGCCACAACTCAAGGTATCCTCCCATCAGCTTGAGATTTAGACCGGGAGGGTAGCCCACATTCCCCAAGTGGATGCAGGCTATGCTAGGAGGAGGTGGATAGCAAGGAGCGTTACATCTATAGATGCAGAGCCTACATCGCAGTCTGAGCTAGGTACCCCCTACTATTTGGAGGAGACACTTCCCTCAGACTAGTCATGGAGTCTCCACATGAGCGCCACCTAGGCCAGTTCCTAGTTGAGATTTAGAGGCTGTGTATATCACTACTACAACGTGGCACATCACAAAAAGGGGGATGCCAATCATAGCTCACTGATCTCTTCCAGACTGTGACCACACACACAGCACCCATACAAAGAGGGTGACAATCTAGAGAGCTAAGGAGATTAGAGCAACATGTGGCCCGTGGATACAGCGACACAAATACTACATCAAAGGGATATAAGGGAGATCCACTAACGACATGAGCAACAACTAACAGAGTTGAGAGCCCAATCCAGAAACTACCCTCATACTATTTCATTTGGGATGTATGACATACTGTATCCACCAATCTTGACTAGATGGAACTAGATATAGGGATATCATTCAGCCACATAGCTAGACATATACTACCTCATCCTCCCACTATATCCCTATATGAGCACTATTTTGGTTTTGCACATCACCTTAGCTTCTTTTCACAATATCTCACTTACCATCTTTTAGCATGCCACACTTTGATATCCAATGATGACCGGCATTGTACATTTTTCTGTCTCATAGGCCGATTTCGGTCTCAACAAACATTAATATTTCTCTCTCTCTCTCTCTCTCTCTCTCTCTCTCCATTTCCAATAGGAGGCTTAGGGAAGGCTCTTTAGGACAGACAACTTAGTCGATGAAGAAACCTTTACCATTGATGGAAGCTTATCTTCTTGTTGGAATTGGGCCTTGTTTGTGGGAAGAGAAAATAGCTGATAGGCATGCCTAGCAAGGCATACTTGCACATGGAGGACGATCTTTGTAGATGTAGTTGTTGAAGTCTCATCTAGTAAGTTTCACATAAGCCTTCTCTGCTTGGTATTGCTTTTGGGTGTTCTTCAAGAGGAACGGTGGTCCTTGGTAGCTTGGAATGTTTGATCCACCAATTTAGTATCCTGTATTATCTTGCATTCACCTGGTGAAGATATGAGAGTACATGCAGTTGTGTGCTTGAAAATAAATAAAAGAGCTCAGTTGACATAAGTAGCACTTGTCTGAATTTAGTTGAGTAGATTTTGATCCTTGTTGCCGCTGCTAGACAATCATTGCTTGGAAGTGTGCAGGTTTTGCCTACTTAGTTCTATTTATATACATTCATTGAAAGCACTTTTTATTTATGTACACATTTACAAGGTATGGTTCCATATCACTCTGAGATGATGAAAGCCAATTGTAGAACTCACTGTTCAGGATTATACTTGGCATAGCACAGGCATCAAAGAGTTATGGCACCTTTGGTAGCAGAGATAAATATTTTGCAACATCGAGTAGTACATCTCTGTGAGAGAGTGCAATGAAAGAGGAACATGAACATGGAGAGAAATGGTGAAGAGAAAAGACAGCAGGAATAAAAGAGAAATGTGCACTAAATTTGAAAAGAATGTTGTGTTGAATACAGAGAGAAGATTGATTAGTCCCTACACGCAGCCCACAGCATCAGTGAGGGCCTCAGATCAGGCTTATGAAGAAAGGCGGCACCAGAGATGGAGAAAATGTTGGAGTCCGAGTGTGCACCTCCAGTAGAAAGCAAGAGAATGATATGCCCCAGCCAGCCCATCTACTATGTGCAGCAAATTGGCCGACTATTGCAATAAATTGTAAGAAGTGGGTGCATTGATGGAAGCGTAGAAGACTGCTATAATAGACTGTACAACACGAGAGAGGAGAGAAAACAAAAGAACACTGCGAAGGGAGAACTCAGAGATATGCTTGGGAAATGGAATCCATATACCAAACACGAGACAACTGCGTACAACGTGAGTCGTTGGCTACATGGGCACTCTCTAAGAGGGCATGCAATCTACAACTGATGAATGAATGACTATGGAGGAGGGAACCTAAATATATAGGCCAAACATATTCCTTAAATGTGATCAGGTCAACCAGCAATAAATGCTACAAACACCATACAAGTGGCACATAAAAGATATCTAAAATCACTACAATGTTTTGCCCACTACTGTGCATGCTCACTAATGAGTTGACAAAATTGCTAATACTCTCTCTCAGTTCATGGGTGATCTGATATAAGACCATCATACAATGATACACTCATCATACTTCATACAACAAAGACCACTAGAATAGGACCTTGGATACCCAAGTAGTGGGTGATCAAGCCACCACCAAGATGCCTCAGAAAGAACCTGATATCGATGTCAATCATACTAGCTCCTGAAAATAGAGAGGAACCATGACAGCTCTCTATGTCTGTCAACAATACCCCGCAATAGCATACTTGACCATCCTGTCACCAAAGCCTGTGAGCATACATGAACATAGATTCTTCGCCTTTGGCCAAAGACTGGCAAGGGGTCCCCTCATATGAGCTCGGACTCTTTGTCGAGTAACAGCCCATCATGACCTTGGATGCCAATCCCAGCTCTAGGATTTCAAATACTAGACTTCAATTGATGCAGAAGGGAAGTCTCTCTGGATCCTTTACACATGTATGCATGTATAGATGAGGCTCGCTTGCCTCACCTCACTACCCTCTCACACTCTCTCTCTGGCACTAGAGAGTCAGATGAGTACATTATCAATAGTAGAAAGCAACAGGAGGGGCTGCCAAGCCCTTTGCTTGATTTGAAGAAGATGATCCCTTTTGTGCCTTGGCCTTCGCCCTCACTGGAGGATCCAAGTCGAAGTCAATGTCTTAGTCTCTCATCTCGTGCTATCGTCTAGCATCCACATTGACATGTAGAGCTACGTATTGGGGCTGACTATTATAACCTTGTACCTTCAGCCATTGCAATCACATTGTTCCTTCTCTCACTTATGTTCTCCACTATGAGTCTTCTTCTCTCCCCGTTCACTTTCCTTTTCCATTGTGCACTCTCACATGGTATCAGAGCCACGCATGGGAGTTGGAGATCTTCGAAGAGGAGCAACCTATCCACAGTATGTTTTATGCTCTACTTGCGACATAGCTGCCATTCAACTTGCGTTTTGTGCAGAATCGAGTCAATCATCTAGGCAATCATTATTTGAACTAGATAGACCTGAGAGGCACTTATAGACTAGGGCAGCATCATTTGTGTACAGGGCGGTGTGTTTTTCAGCCAATTTAGGCTATTTTTCTAGGTAGGTGGCATTATCTTTGGTGGAGAGGTCTATTTACTGCTGTGTGGGTCTTTTATGACCTGACAATTATTTACTTGTGCTTGGTGATGTGAGACGAGTGTACTTTTTGTCTCCACTATGATCTTGGTTTTTGCAGGTGGACGAGTTCTTACTAACTAGATACCATTCAACCCTTATGATCCGAATTTACATGTACCTTAGAGAGACTCAACTATATCCTACTTTATGTAGATGATTTATTGATTGTTGGCTCAAATTTTGTTGCAGAAATTAAGACCCAGCTTTGTGCCACTTTTGAAATGATTGATCTTGGTTTATTGTCTTATTTCCTGGGGATGGAGGTAGTTCATTCTAAGGGTTGTATTTTTGTGTCTCAGCAAAAATACGCTCTTCAACCTAGTGGAAAAGTACTGCTCGAATCAAACACGGCATGTAGCCACTCTACTTGATCCCACTATCTACTTGTCTAAAGATGCCCTAGGATATCCCTTTGATGAGCACACCTATAGATGTGTTATTTGTAGTAGGGAAACTTCTTTGGCTAATTCATACTAGACTAGATTTAGTTTATTTAGTCAGTTTACTTAATTAATATTTCACTGCACCTCACATGTCACCTTGGATTGCTTGTTTGTGTGTTTTGAGATATGTTTGGTTTATCTATGCTTATGGTTTGACTTACGGCTTCCATTTACGTTTGCAGGGCTACACTGATTCAAATTGGGCAGGAGACCCCGACACCCTGTGTTCCCACGACAGCTATCTCTTTACCTTGGACACGATTTCCGTTTCTTGGTCAAGTTGTAAATAGAATACGGTGGTAGCTTTCATGGGCGAGGCTGAGTATCGAGCGTTTGATGGTACCACTGAGACCATCTACTTGAGATGTCTACTGGCCACACTTCATTTTTCATGTGACTCTCCTACCATCGTCTATTGCAACAACCAAAGTGTTATTGTCATAATCCAATCACACTATAGATGCGGTATATGAAAGTCCACTTTCACTTCACCAGAGAGCAGGTTGAGCTAGGCAGTATATACCTAAAGTTTATACTATCATCTAATAACTATACGTATATATTGACCAAAGTGGTCAACCAGCCGATGTTAGAGCATATTCTACCCAGGATTTGGCCTAGGTACATCTTCCCCTACTTCTTTAGCTTAACAAAAGAGAGTGTAGACCTCCAGCTTTTTCTTCCAGTTTGAGAGGGAATGGCTTTTTTCTCTTGGTGGTGATAGGATGGTTTTACATTCTTTGATTCAGATGTTTGATATTTTGTACTTTTCTATTCTCATCTGCACTATCAAGATGATGTGATTGTAAAAGGGCATTGGATAAGTGAACAATTCTCCTATTACGAGGACATTGTTCAATGGCATTGTTACATAGGATTTTTATTAGCATAGACCCTTTTGTATAACTCCAGTGCATTAGTATTTTATTTATGTAAATATACATCTTTGCACATTTATTTATTTTCGGACTTTTAAGTGGTCAACTCCAGATTCACCATATTTTTGGCATTACACATGGCAATCTCTAAGGCAACTTGTCTAGCTTACTCTCTACACATCTTTTTTTGCCTCTCTACATACCCACCATATTTGCTTTACCCACCTTTCCTTCATTATTGACACCTAGTAATGGTAGAGATAGCTTGCTTGTTTTGTGAAGGACTTAGATTGGATTATTCTTTTGTTGTTAGTCTTCTATCTGTCAATCATCGCAACCCATATTTTTTTAACAAACACTAAAAAAAAAAGGGAAAAAAAGTTCATTGTGGTTCCATCTGCCTTTGCAAGACTTGGTAGGCCACTGGGCAGCTAATGTGAATCCTTTGTCCAAGCCTTGGCTTCTCTAGGGTGACCACTTGAACTTCCTTGGTAAGATAACCACCACCTATGTAGTCTTGGTAAGCCACTAGGTAGCCCACATGCACTCTTTGTTCAATGCCATGGTTGATTTAGGATGGGACGCCTTGGGGTGAAAACAAAAGCATACACACTTTGGGTTAGACTTCCTTTTTAGCTCATTTTTTGGCCCAAGAGGGGATGTTAAGCTAAAATATGCATTACATGTTGATTAGCCTCTTGAATAGCCCAAAATGCTGACCATTGAGGATCCAAAACTTTTTGTAAATAGGCATGCTATCCTCCATCCAATCCCAATCTCGTTTTTGCATGTTTCAAGTGATCTAACTTTATTTCCCACACCCCATTCACAGAGGACATCTCAGCAGAAGCTGTTCAACATTGTCTCTATACATTTGGCACCATCTTTAGCCTCCATTGATTTCTATTGCATTTGCTAATTAGCAACGTCGTCTATAATTGGAAACGTATTAAGTTGCTACATTTATGGTCCACTACTGCTATATATGGATTGCCACATCATCGTACTTGCGTTTTTACTACCTTCATCTTGCCCACGTCATCAGATTTGCATTTTGTTATCGTCATCCTACTAGGTCATTATCAACGGCTATGTTTGTAGTATAATAATCCTTGTAGTATAATAACTTCAATCCTTCATAAAACAATCCTTGTAGTATAATAACTTCAAGGAAAGTGGCTGCTAGGGTAAGATCCACATATGCTATATTTGTAGTTTGTTAGAAATCTTGTTACATGATCAAGTTGTTCTCAATATGAGAGAGGTTTATGGAGGCGGAGTCAAGGCCATACTGAAAGGTAGGGAGGAAGTCCGTCTTAATTTCATATCCTATGAACCTTTGTTCAAGCTATGTATACGATGAGATCTTGTGTCTTGCCTTAGGTAACTACCTAGAGGCCTCAAAGGCTCTCCTAGGTAGTCGATCTAGGTACATATTGTGTACACTATGAAGAAAGTTGATGGTTTGAAAAATGTCCTCCAACATCATAGGGGGTGCAACAAACTCTTCTCTAATGATACAACAAGAAGATGATGGGGTAGATATATGAAGTAAATATAATTACTAGTAACAACTACCATCTAGTTAGGATTAGTGGATAAAGTATGTCATGCATCCACAATGAGACACGTTTGGGGCAGCATTTGGAGCTCTTTCAAGTCCTGATAATGTTGCTAGTGGATCTCCCATATCTCTCTAGTGTAGCCTTTGTGTTTGGTACCCCTACACCTATCAGCATCATCTGATCTTGATCTCCTCAACTCTTTGGATTGTCACCTTCCTGTGTGTAGGTGCAATGTGTATAGTTACTATCTTTTTAAAAATGGTGAACAACGAATATTGCCCCCCTCTCTGCAAGGTGCCTACTTGTAGTAATGATGTGCATAGCCTTTGAATCGCAACTAGGAAGTGGACCAAGCAATGTTGGTCTAGGGAGTTTTGTTTATATCATAAACATATATATTATTAACTTTAGAGAGAGAGAGAGCATATGCATTACATTTAATTCTCATATCATCTATTGCTCTTTTTTGCTTGACTTCTACTCAAGCAGCTCCTTTGGGTTTTCAATGAGCAATTTATAGTTAGTTAGGATATGAATTCAACGAATTCCTTATCTAAGTATGAAAATTATTTAAATGATGCATCTTATGTTCAATAAAGAGCTACACAAAGTCAATATAGGCTCTTATTTTGATACAAGGTAATATAATCACAAGGGCTTGCCTTATGAAATTATATGCTTATTTGGCTATCAAAATGTAATGTATATTGCTAAGTTGTCTAAATATGGGCAATGTATGGTTCCCATTTTTTTTGCATTTCCTTCTATATTTGTATATATATGGTTCAAAAAATATGAGTGACATGTTGGTTCTTGTATTAGTGGTTTTATGTTGTACTTTGAGAATACTTCGAGTAATTTGTAAGTTATTTTGGTTTACTTTTTTATGTCTATATTGAGATCTCAATAGCAATGAATGGAGTATATTTTATTTAGTACAGGTGTAGAATTTTTCCTAAGCCGTGTATTGCAAGTTTATAGTTGGTTGTTGATGGTCGATATACATCTATGATTGCAATAGTCATATGGTTATATTTGATTGTAGTATGTAGTGCTTCCAAATTATTACTTATATTTTCCTTTACATTTGTGATGTGTATTTTAGGGTGGTGGTGTATTGTTAGTCCATGGCCTTTTGTCGATGTGTATCCTATGAACCCATTAAGGTGAACTTATTAATTCTTTGTTGTCTCTGTTTCTTAGAGAAAATATTTTGTCTTGCATGATCGTGTGGTCAACAAAGAAGATCCTTATGTTGTTGGAAGCTACAAATATTTAAGGACACAAGTAACAAAATTTTTGAATTTAGATTTGTAATACCTTGGTTCATGGTTTTCCCTCTTGCATCTAATTGTAGTCTTTCTATTTCTTTGTTGACTTCTTGGTCTAGTTTGATTTGGGATGGTTGGATCCTGGATAATTCACTATATGTATACCCTCTATATCATGTGTGTTCAAGGCTTATTTATAAATATCCTTATCTGTGAATTTTTTGTTGATAAAACATAACCCTTTTCTATTCAATATATAAGTAATCCCTTTATATGGGACCCTTTTGGATGTAAAAAATATGTAAAAATGGTATTTTAAAAATTCCTTATGTTGAACCCACATGATACATATGTTTATGATTGACCTTCCCAGGGGTTGGATAGGATATAGTAAGTAGAGATTGTTTGGGTCTTTAATGTGTGTTAATGTAGTGTATACTAGATGAGTTTTTATATGTTCAAGAGGACTGAATGCAATTGTTTCCATTGTGAGTCCTTGTGCGTGATATATTGTTCGTGTTGCAGCCGGTTGCAATGGAAATTGTGTTCGGCTTACTATGTTGTTATGGTTTAGTTCTATTTGAAACTCTTTTGCAACCGGTTGTTCGTGTTGCAGCCGGTTGCAATGGAAATTGTGTTCGGCTTACTATGTTGCTATGGTTTAGTTCTATTTGAAACTCTTTTGCAATTTGAAAAATCGGAGTCCAATTAGGAGATATGTTTGATGATCTTAGCAAATTTTTCTCGTTTCTTAACTTCATTCCTATGTGAGTAGAGATGAATTCTACCCTATTATGGTTTCATTTAGTATATTTGTTGATCCTTTACAGTATCCATAAGCACCATTAACTAGTACATCTGACACATCTATGTTGCTTCCACAAATGTCAACGTGCATGTTTTTCTTAAGTTCTAAAGTGTAATGTAGTTCGTTTGTTTTGGGTCTAGGGAAAGCTTTTTTTTAATTGCATGTGCTATGTTTCTTATCTATTACTAATAAAACTTCTACTATTTCTTCGATGTTCTTGGGAATAAACATGTTGTGGTCATCCTTTTGTTTGTTATTATAGAAACGATGGGTGATCTTTGAGGGTGACAGAGGAGTACAAACATATTTTTTATTTATAAGATTTAAATCATCATAGGATTGTGTTCCCATTCTTTTCTTATCTAGTATATTAATAAATTCTTTGTTTTGTCACATTACTTTTGTTAGCTCATATGCTTTAATATATTGATGCCAAAAGTTATACCCAACTATTGCCTTTGGATGTTGAGATTTCTTATAGATCCAACGATCTTTGATTTGACTTACTTGACATAGATCACCACAAAAAATGATATTGAGTCCTCCAAGTGGTAAAGTATGGTTACATTTATTTGTTTGTCATGTATATACCATGGTGAGCTTTATTTGGCCTACAAGTGATATCTCATGTATAACTAGTAGTTGCACATTATTGTAATGTGTTGATAAAGAATCTAATTTTTTTGTTGATAATGCACTTCCTGGCTGTAATATAAGTGGTATGTGTAGAATAGTGTAATGTTGTGCCACCAATATTATATGCAACTTTACTAGTATATGCATTGATCAAGGCAAGTGGTAAATCTATTGAGCTATCATCTTCTCTTTTGTAATGTCAAAGGAGACATTGAATTATAGTCATGAGTATGAATGTTTTTCTAGTTCTTGCACCACCTATTAGAAATA
This sequence comes from Lygodium microphyllum, assembly GCF_053477565.2. Classification (NCBI taxonomy): domain Eukaryota; kingdom Viridiplantae; phylum Streptophyta; class Polypodiopsida; order Schizaeales; family Lygodiaceae; genus Lygodium; species Lygodium microphyllum. The sequence continues at coordinate 10,694,167 of NC_141149.1, read as the reverse complement.
TATATTTTTTATCATTTGGTTGGTGTTATAAATTAATATAGATATATCTTTCTTGTAAATTTAGATTTCGTATATCTGATGGTTATTTACTACTAAGTTTGTATATGTATGTTTTTTGCAATTTGTATTCTTAATAGTTTTTCTTTCCTTTGAAAATTTTGAGATTTAAATTATATTGTTCAAAGGGTTTGATAAGGCTAATTTTGCTCATTATACTTCATTTTGAATTGTGGGATGTGTTAGTTGTAACTTCATCTATTTTTGTAAATAATGACTTCTTTTTCTAATAGTATTAATGATTTTTATGTATATGCATTTCCAAGTTTTTTCCTAAGAGAGAAATTTTCATCATGATGGAATAGTAAGTATAGTAAACATTGGAAATAATATATTTGTGTCATCTAGAGCAAGGCATTGCAATGTTTCTTTTCTTTTTAAAAGCATGGTTCTTTTTTCTATTGGATTAGTGTTGATAAATACGAATTACCTTTGGAGCTTGGTAAGGGCATAGAAAGTGCTAAATATATATCTTGTTGTGAGATAAATTGTTGCATATTAATGAGTGTATTTGCTATATATTTAAGGCAATCTAATGTGGGCACTTTGTTTTCTTTGCAGTATGCAAATACTTTTGTAAGGATTCTATTGTTATTGCATCAAGTTTTGTAATGTAAGAGATGCAATAGCTACCTACACCATGAGGGTTCAAAATGAATTATGTATTTCTAGTTGCATCCCATAATTTTGCAATTGATAGATTGCACTTATTGATGTAAATATCTACAACTTTTCTAAAAAAAGGTATGGGTTTTGTAATTGTTGCTTGTAAGGCATGAATATAGGTTGAATCATTTAAAGACATATGTTGTAACCATTTGTCAAATGTCATATTTTCTTCTTTTTTTAATGAATTTAGTTTTATATTTATTTTCTTAGCTAGATTTTGTAATGTTACATTTGGTTGGTCAAGTAATAGCTGTGTAGTTCACATTGATGGTTTAGGAAAGTGGAATCTACATCGTTTATTTCTCTTTTTGCAAGTTGCTTGATGTTGATGTGTTTGTATTGCTATTAGATCTTCATGTAATGCATCTTTATTTTGTAATATAATTTGATTCACAAAATGAATTGTTGCTTCATGATTTTCTACATGGCATGAAGGTGCATTTTTTATCCAATTAGTCCATGGTCATGTCGACTTCCTCCACTTTGAAATTTTGTGATGAATAAGAAATTCTAAATCTTGCCATGGATTTTATGAACTTTTAATAATAGTTTTTTAATTTGCTTAAAACGATGTGCATAATAGCAAGATGTTGTAATAGGTTCGTCTTTTATGATAAGATGAATGTGTTTCTAATGCGTCTTGTGTAATATCAGGGTTAAGTTCTTGCAAGCATTTCATTAGATGTTCCTAATGTTTTTTTGCAGATGAGAATGTGACAAAGAAAGTAGGTGGGTCTAGTTGATGTATCATTGCAAACACATTTTTTAAAAGTTTATGTTTATAATTTGGTGATGTTCTTAATGCTCCAAAGTCTTTGCATCCTATTTTAGAACCTAAGAGTCATTCTATATTGGTGCTATTGGCCATGTCTTGAGCACACAAATTTGATCCTTAGAGCTTATCTTCATCCAAGAGTGAAGGATGGAGCTAGATCATCTGAGCCTTCCTCTACCTCTACACTAGTTATTACCCATGAGCTCACGTTCCTTTATATCCATGCGTTGGAGTCTTCTTCAATGGATGCTTCATCTTTCAAGAGGCCTTAACTTATTGGCAGTGGTGCTTCGAGTCATATGAATCCAGAAGGAGATTCGCTATAGGATCTTGGTCCATCTGAGGGTCTTGTCACTATTGCTAACATTTTTTCAATGTCCATTAGTGGTGTTGGCACTTTGCCATCATTATCAACCCATTTATCGAGCTCCATTTTGGAAGTTTCATATATTCCCAACTTGGGCTTTTCACTCCTCTTTGTTCATAGCCTTACTTGACTCAATATCCAAGTTGTCTTCACCAAGCATGCCATTTTTATTGAGAATTCTTCTTTAGGAGTTGTTTTAACGACATTTTGGTAAGAGCTATACATGTTTCATTCCCCTTCTCTTGTGCAAGGTCTTCCAAGGCAAATGTCTATTGTTATACATGTTCTCGCTTGTGCACCTTCTATTCCATAGATTCCATTCCATCCCCCACCTACTCCTCTAGTGGTTCCCTCATACCTTCCATCCCTTTCAAGGGGGGACAATATTGGTGAGGTATCTGTGGACTTCCTAGTCCCTATTGTTTTAGAGGGGGGTTCCTAGGATCATAAGGAGCTTCTTCATCAGTGGTCTACATCCTCAAACTTCATCATCATTGGCACTCTTCCTGTCACCCTCGGATCAGCATCTTCTTCAGCCTTCAATCACATCCAAGTTTTGAGAGGGGGTGTTAATAGTGAGGTTTGTCATGCATTATTATCTCCTACCTTTTAGTCTTTGCCTAAGACAGATGAGAACATTAGGAGCTTTGACAGGTTTATCATATGCTTTGACATGGAGGCAACTCTATTCGGTGCATGCATTTCTTTTCTCAGTCAATTTAGTGTGCATTTCTTGGCATCTGTCAACATGTGCAACCCCTATAAGCATGCAATCTACCCTATTAGCCTTTGTTAACATTTTCGCCTTGGCATGTTAGTATTTTCGGCATTTTTTAATGCTAGTCAGCTAGATTTAGCTGGCCAATTGCCACATTTAGTGGCTCAACTAGCTGTCAGTCAATTTGGGGGCATGTCAACTATTTATAGCTAGTCACCACTTTGGGGTAGATCATTATTTTCTTCCTTTTTCACGTACATACTCAGATTGTAGCATTCTTCTCTATCATTTGTAGGAGTTGCTTGCTACACACTTTGTCTCTGTCACCATGTCTAGAGTTGTCATCATTTCCTAGCCTAATATGGTATCCTTACTAACCCTTTGGGCTACATCATTGTATTTTGCATTCTGTTGGGGATAAAGGCACCTCCGCCTAGCCGCATGTGTATTACTACACTGACAATCACTGCCACTGCACACTGCAGGTGACGGGCGCCTGTCACCGTCACTTTATTCTTTATTCTTTTAGTGACAGTTTGAATAAAGGAAGGCCCGGTCACACATTGTGACTGTTGGAGTTCCCATTTCTTGTCTCTCTCTTTCTTGCTCTTGCTCTCCCGCCATAGCTCTCGAGTGCAAGCTTCGATCCTTCTCACCTTTCAACTAGTATTAGAGCTCGGCTTCCCGACTCTTGAGCTTGGTTCGTGGCATTCTCAGCTTCCCATTGACTCCCCATTTGCATTGGGTCTCCTTCCCGGCAACCATATCCGACTCCTTCGAGCTCCCATCACTCCCCGGCTTCCCGGCCCCTTTGGGCACCCTCAAGGCATTCATACAGAGGTATTGCTTCACTCTTTATAGGGTTTACCTTAGTTTTCAACCCTCTTGAAACAGGGTAGCCATTATACTCCCAGCTCTCATTTCATATGTGGGCTGCTCTCCCCTTGTTGTTGGAGCTTGTTTGAGGCCTTCCTTGGCTTTAACCGGACCCCTCCGAAGCTTGGCCACCATTTTTTGCAGCCCTAGGACCAACATTTACAGTTGGCGCAATCACGCGATCCTCCCATATGTGTCTTCAGCATTAACAGTCACAACAACAGCTCTCCCCCTCCATTGGCACCACTTGGAAAGACTCCATTTCGAGCATATGAACATGCTTTGATGCTTGGTTTTGATGGTTGATGTGTTGGCATAGCATTTGGACTGATTTAACATTGTTTTGGGACTGTCATAACAGTCCACAAGCAGTTTATGACAGTGTTACACTGACATTTGATGCTATAGCTTGTTTGGCATTGTCATTTGATGCCCAGTTGGTCCCGTTTGATGCCCGGATGTTAGGGGAATGTATGTCTATTGTTTGGCAACCATTTGGAGCTGATTTTTGGTGCTGAAATTCTCAGTTTTGAACAGTAAATCACTGCTGTACACAGTTGGGCTGAAGTCATTTTACTCATGTATGCTTATGCCTATGCTTTTTGGGCTATGTTTCGGGCATATATGGTGATGTATTGACACTTGGGGCTCAACATAGAGCTTGGTTTGGATTCGGGATCATTGGTTGAGCTTGAGCTCACTTTGCAAAGCATTTGGATGCTTCGTCTTAGATGTACTTATGGCATGTATGTTGCTTATGTCTAACCAATCTTGACATGCTTAGCCTATGCCATTACTACATGCTAGTTATATTGTTTGGAGCCTATTGCTACTGGAGCTCGGTCTTTGCTTGACCTTAGATTCCCGGAGCTTACTTGAGCTATTTATTGACTTGCCAGAGTTGTATCTTGGGATGTACTTGATGTCTTACATGCTTATGGATGCTACATACGAATGCTCTACTGCCTACATGTCCGGGATGTACCATTGATGCTTGATCTTGGACACTTGTCACTGGTGCTTGTACATGCTTTGTTCGAGCTTTGCTGCTTGATATTTACGGCTTTTGTGCCAATGGGAGCGTCTTTGGATGCTTGACAGCCATTGAGCAGACGGTCTATGCTCTTTGAGCTTTTGAGACTATTTGGGATCTTTTACCCTTCAGGATGATGCATGGTTCATATGTCTTGGTTCCTTTGATGCTTATGAGCTGTGACTCTTTGCTTTGGGTCCCTCTCTTTGTGAGCTGACATCTACTTGTGTCAAGTTTTGGTAGTGGCAGGAACACTTTGCCCCGTTGACTAGGGCTTGTGCCTACTCACTGTGATAGATGTTTGTATGACATGTTTTGGTGTTGGATTCATGCTTATCGACTGTCATATGCCTATGTTATGTCCGCATGATACCGGCTTTGGTCTTGGCAGTATCTGATTGACCTGGGATCCGATTTTGGCATTGTTAGCTCTCATTTACTGAAATCTGTAATCTATTACAGCAAGCATATATGTATGGACTGACATGGATTTTTCATGCTGAAATATTTTAAAATGATGAACTTTCACTAGTACTTGGTGGACAACAGCTTTGGTTACAATTTTCTCGCCATTTTCTCTCGATTTTGGTGATTTTTTGTCATTTTCTGCAGTAAACATCAAGCAGTTTTGAACTGTCTACAGTCTTCCAGCCTACATTATGGCAAGTTCGTCCACTGAACATGCTATTTTCAACATCACTAAGCTTGATGGTACGAATTACTCTTATTGGAAGAGCGAAATTTTGCAGGTGTTGGTGCAGAAATCGCAGATCAAACCTTTGAGGTTGAGCGGGCATCCGCCTGCAACTATGCCAAATGAGGAATGGCTTGAGCTTGATGAGTTATGCAAGTCCACTATTGTATTATCTCTCATAGAACAGGTTCATTACAATGTCTTTGAGGAAGAACAGAGTGCATGGCAGTTGTGGGATAAAATCAAGAATCTCTATGACAAGAAAAGTCCAGCGAGTCAGATATATTGGCTGAAGCAGCTTATGGATCTGCGCACGAAGGAGAATGTGACTATGTTTGCTCACTTGATCCAGTTCCATGCTACACTCAAGAACTTGACTTCGCAAGATATCACTTTTGCAGAGGATGTCACTTCTCTTTTCTTGCTTGGTACTCTTAATGAGTCATGGGATGTATTCTGCACTGCATTATGTGCCTCTACTGCTACCTTGAAATTATGTGATGTTGAGAGTGCTCTTCTGCAGGAAGAGGTTAACCGTAAGAATTTGGATGCCTCTCGTGTGTCGCATGCTATGAAAATTAGAGGCAAGAATGATGGATATTGAAAGCATGGCAGTGGTAGTGGCACTAGACAGTGGCCGTGGACAGGATTCTCATAAATCTCGGTCCAAGTCTCGTGGGAAGTCACATAGCAAATCCCGTGGCAAGAATACAGATGTTACTTGTCACCATTGTGGGAAAAAGGGCCATATTAAGCCACAATGCGATGAACTATGCAATGAAAGGCGCAAAGATAAGGAGAAAGACAAAGTGCAGGATAAGTCTTCTGATCGCAGCATAGTGCCTGCAAAGTCCAGTGTTAAAATTGAAGAGATCAATGTTATGCAATTTGAGGATGTTGATGATGATTATATCCTTGCAGCTTCTTCTAGTGCTTCGCAAATGACAGAAATACACTCTATGTATGCACAGTATTGGCTCTTGGACTCAGGTGCGTCCTTTCATGTGACACCTTGTCGAGAGTGGTTTCATTCATACCATACTGTTTCAGGTTTTGTGCGCTTGGGTGATGACAGCTCTCTTGATATTGTGGGCATTGGTGATGTTAGACTGCAGTTTTGTTATGCAGGATATACGTCATGTACCTGCTTTGACACGCAATCTCATGTCAACTGGATAGCTTGATGACGCAAGTTATCATGTATCTTTTGGAGACTCTGCATGGAAGATCACTCGTGGCCAACTTGTGATTACGAGAGGTGCCAAGGCTGGCAGCCTCTATCCCTTGATTGTATCCGCTTCTTCCCTTGATCATATTTTGTCTGTGGGTTCTATCCCACATGTATCTCTTTGGCATGCCCATTTGGGCCATATGTCTTTGAAGGGAATGAAAATGCTTTCTAGTTTGCAGTACTTACCGCTCCTTGATTATGCATGTTTTGATTCATGTGAGCATTGTCTTTATGGCAAGCAGACTAGGTCTACGCATAAGAAGTCTGGTAGGCCACGCATGAGTGAGCCCTTGGCATTGGTACATTCGGATGTCTGTGGGTCCATGCCTTCTCAGTCTAGGTGGTGCAAAGTATTTTGTTACGTTCATAGATGATTTTTCACGGAAAGTTTGGGCTTATCCTATTAAGCTGAAATCCGATGTCTTGGCTGTGTTTCAGAGATGGCTTGCATTAGTTGAGAACCATTCTGGGTATAGGCTAAAATGTCTAAGAACAGATAATGAGGGTGAGTATGTCTCACGTGCTTTTAAGCAGTTATGTGATGAGAGGGGTATTAAGCGTCAGTTGACCACTCCCTACACCCCCCCCCCAGAATGGTTTGCCTGAGCAGATGAATAGAACCATCTAGGAGCGTGTACACAGTATGCTTAGCCATGCAGGCCTACCACAAAGCTTTTAGGCTGAGGCAGTTAGTATAGCTGTGCATGTCATAAACAGATCACCTTCTAGTGGTTTGGATTTCCAGGTTGCCAAGGAGGTATGAACTAGAAAACCTTCCTCTTATGCGCATCTCTGTGTCTTTGGATGTGAGGCATTTTTCCATGTGCCTAGGGACAAGAGAAGTAAGCTGGATCCTAAGAGTGTCAAATGCATTTTTCTTGGTTATGGGGATGTAGGTGAGATGGGTTACCGTCTTTGGGATCCGCAGGCGTGGAAAGTCATCCGTAGTCACGATATAGTCTTCCATGAAGACAAGATACATAGGCAGCCTGAGAGAGTTGTTGAGATCCGCAGGGTCATATTTCAGGAGGAGCCGAGAGCTCCCGCACAGCCAATTAGACAGCCTACAGTTGCAGCAAATGCTCATGGTCAGGGTGTTGGACAGGCAGCTGAGCAGGCAGTAGAGCCTGTCGCGGTCTACTAGAGACAGACGTCCACCTGATAGATTTCAGCCCTCGATGCATTATGTCTTGGTTACAGATGCTGGAGAGCCTTTCACTTATGATGAGGCTGTTAGCCTGCTCTTATTTAGTCTCAGTCTGTCATCTCCTGGTTGTGAGCTCCTGTCAGAGTCTGACAGGAGACAGAGGAGCTCTGTCAGTGTGTTTTTAGGCTGCTTTAGTCAGCATGCAGCCTTGGGCATTTTACAGCCCAGATCTGGGCTGTTTTTGGGGTGACTGCCCATTATTTTGGGCAATCGGACCAGTTCTGGTCAGTCGGACCAGATCTGGCCATAGTCGGCCAGATCTGGCCAGGTCGGCCAGTTTAGCTGGTCGGCCAGTTTTCTGGCTGGGGGCTATTTATAGCTGCCCCCCCAGTCAGTCCAGCATTCATGCTCTGCAGGTTCAGCACTACTCCCTCCGTCTCCGTCTCCGGCATTGGTGCTGCCTCTGCTTCCAGTCTGTCCTAGTTCCCTCACTGACGCTCCGGGCTGCGTGCAGGGACTGTTCTGTCCATTCCAGTGTATTCAGCATTCATCTCAGTCAGTGCAGACTTTCTTCCTTCATTCTCTGCTTCCTCTCTCCTCTCCTTTGTGTTCGTGTTCTTCTTTCGCTGCGCACTCTCACATGGTATCATCGCCTGATTGAGAGCACGGAGGACGAGAGAAATACCTTACTGCTGCTGCTCACAGTTCCACAACAGCCAGGCGATTCCTTCAGGCGGCTGCCAACAGGTCCATCCCAGCCAGGCGACTGCATCAGAAGGCTGTACAGCCTGCGTTTGCTGTATACAGGGGCTGCCACGTCATCCAGTGACGCAGCAACCCTGCGTTTGCTGCCAGGCGACCTCTTCTGCTGCAGGGCGACCCTCCTCCAGCTTGCGTTTTGCTGTTTTGCAGGTCGCTTCTACCCCGGCTGCTTATATCCTGCAGGCGACCTCTGTCTGGGCAAGTTCCCGGTGCTGGTGGTCTCAATTCTGGTGTTCGACATCAGATCTATTTGCGTTTTGCAGATCCAGGTGTTTGTAGGCACTCTCTGCCTACATCTTGGTGGTTGGTGACCACATTGTTGGTCCTATTTCGTCAGCGGCACCACTTTATTTGGTATTTTGCAGATTGGAAGATGTCTTACCAGTTCTCAGGCTTTGAAGACTCAGAGGATGAGCTTCTTTCTCATCATTCCTCTGAGCGGAGGTGGGACTATCGTGAAGTTCGACATCGGGATGACCCTCCTCGCACTCGTCCTTCTTCAGTCCATGCATCTCAGAGGGTTCCATCTACTGCGAAGGTTTCTTCAGTGAAGACTGCATCAACTGTGCGGATGCCTTCCTTGATTCCCTCTATCCAGGTGCCGATTCTCCCTTCCTTTCCGAAGGAAGACAAGTTGGATGGTTCCAACTATTCCCTATGGTCATGCAAGGTGGCTTGCATCCTTGATACCTTTGATCTATGGGAGCTTGTTTCTTCGCCCATCGACCGACCCCCCGTGGATTCGTCTGATGGCACCTCTATGGACCGTGCAGCCTTATGGGATAGGCTCAACTCTCGAGCCCGTTCCTTTCTTTTTATGAGTCTCCATGATTCTGTTCTTGTACATGTTCACAGGTTAAAGACCGCGGCGGAAGTATGGACAAAGCTTGCGTCTTTGTATCAGCACAAGACATTTGCCCACAAGATTTCCCTGGAGAAGAAGTTGCGGATGCTCAGTCTTGATGGTTCTTCTTCCATGAAGGAGCACATCACGAAGATGGAGGATATGCGAGGCGAGCTAGCCTCTCTTGGTCGTCTGATATCGTCTGAGGATATGGCGATGATTCTGTTGACTCAGCTGCCATCACCCCGATATGATGTCTTCTACACCAGTCTCATCACTACGAGAACCCGTGAGACTCTCCTATGGGAGGAGCTTTCCCCGCTTGTCTTGGAGCATGACGAGCGACTCAAAGAGGTGGGAGCCAGTGGCTCCACCAAGGCATTTACGGCTGGCACAGGTGGTGGCAAGAAGAAGAAACAAAAGAAGGAGAAGGCCAAGGACAAGAAGGAGGAAGACAAGAAGGATGCGAAGGAGAAGAAGCCCAAGTGTCCCCATTGTGGGAAGGGCACTCATCCCGAGGAGAAGTGTTGGCAGAAGTATCCCCATTTGAAGCCTAAGGAGAAGGACTCGAAGGCGGCCCCAGCCACAACACAATCTGCGTTTGTGCATCTCTTTGTTGAGGAAGACACTGCCCTAGCTTCTACCACACAGGAGAAGCCTTGGCTCGTCGACAGTGGAGCATCTTCACATATGACCTTCCGTCAGGATTGGCTTCAGGATCTTCGTTCCAGAGGGGGTACAGTCACCATCGGTGACAATTCTACAGTTCCTGTTCATGGAGTGGGGACTTTACCTATGTTTTCTGACAGGCGGTCTTCCTCCGCCAAAGTTCTCTATGTGCCTGATTTGGGTTTTAACCTATTATCTGTGCATGGTCTTACTCAGTTAGGTACCCAAGTCATTTTTACTCAGGATGCAGTCACAGTGGAGGATGCTTCTACAGGTGATGCTCTTTGGACAGGTACACAGGAGGGTGGGCTTTATACGCTCACAGCCTTGGCTGCGCGGACTTCCCATGAGCTTGGGCTGCTCTGGCATGCTCGGTATGGTCACTTGAACCTCGATTCTCTTCGCCGGGCTTCTCGGAGGAAGATGGTGGAGGGACTTCCTGATTTCCCTCCTCTTCACACTTTGTGCCCTAGCTGCTTGAGGGGCAAGCAGCACAGGCAACCTCACCCGCAGGTTGCTTCTAGGAGGGCTACTTCTCCGCTTGAGTTGGTTCATACCGACCTTTGCGGACCTATGGGCACGGCCTCCCTTGGGAAGGCCAAGTATTTGATGCTGATTGTGGACGACTTTAGTCGTTATGTGTGGCCTTATTTCTTGGAGTACAAGAGCGAGGCGTACTCCCGTTTCTGTGAGTGGCAGGTGTTTGTGGAGACCCAAACAACTTCCAAAGTCCGTGGTGTTCGAGCTGATCACGGTGGAGAGTTCACTTCTCACCTTTTCTCTCAGTTTTGCAGGGATCATGGTATTCGGGTGGAGTATTCCCATCCGAACACACCATCAGAGAATGGTGTGGTGGAGCGTGCGAATCGGACCATGATTGAGATGGCCCGATCTATGCTGGAGCATAGGAGTCTTCCTCATTTCCTTTGGGGTGAGGTGGTGGCGACAGCGGTGCATATACGCAACCGCTCTCCGACTTCGGCATTGCAGGACATGACTCCATATGAGGCTTTCTTTGGAAAGAAGCCTCCCGTGTCCCATTTTCGCATCTTTGGGTGCGATGCTTTTGTCCATGTGGACAAGAAGAAGAGGAAGACGAAGTTCGACTCTAAGTCGAGAAAGCTTATCTTCGTTGGTTATAGTACGACCACGAAGGGATATCGGCTCTACGACCCGACGACGCGGCAGGTTGAGGTGAGCAGGGATGTGATCTTTGATGAGGCTTCAGCCTCTGAGGATCCGATTGATGGTTCTATTTCCGATGTTTCTTCATCATCGACGGACCCCCCCCCACCTTCTCTCCCTTCACTTCCTTCCAGGATTACCCTTAGCGCCCCCCCTATTCCTCCTCCTTCGGCTTCCCTTTCCCCTTTGGTGGATGTGCCTTCGTCTTCTACGAGCTCTTCTACCGCCACTTCGGGATCTTCACAGGATATACAGCCTTCTTCAGATGCGGAGGATTTACCTTCACTCGGTGAGGGGGAGTCCCTCTCCGATTCGGGTGCTTTACAGGTTCCGGAGACCCCCCGGTCTCCCTCACAAAAGGAGTCTCTCAGGATTCCTTTATGGTATCGCCGGCTCATGCAGGATTCAGGTGTTACTCACTTTCCTGCTTCTTCTACAGGTCCTCATCGATCAGCCCGTTTACAGGCCCAGCGGGACAGTTCACTATGTGTGAACTATGCTCTTATGTCACAGATTCTTCAGGATTCCGAGCCTTCCACTGTGGAGGAGGCTCTTGCACAGGATATTTGGAGACAGGCTATGCAGGCCGAGCTCGACTCCATCGAGCGAAACCATACGTGGGAGCTTGTACCGCGTCCCGCGAAACGGAAGGTGATTGGTGTGAAATGGGTCTTTAAGACCAAATATCTTGCAGATGGCTCCTTGGACAAGCATAAAGCTAGGCTTGTTGCCAAGGGTTTTGCCCAGCGTGCAGGGTTGGATTACTTTGAGACTTTTGCTCCTACAGCTAGGATGTCCACCATCCGAGTGCTTTTGGCTCTTGCTGCTCACCACCGTTGGCCTGTCTATCAGATGGACGTCAAGTCTGCTTTTCTGAATGGCGTTCTTGAGGAGGAGATTTATGTTTCACAGCCTCCTGGTTTTCTTGTGCAGGGGAAGGAGGATCATGTCTACAGGCTGCGGAAGGCTCTTTATGGCCTAAAGCAGGCTCCTCGTGCTTGGTACCAGCGGATTGACCGCTTCTTTCTACAGAGTGGCTTTGCGCGCTCCGCTTATGATCCCAACTTCTACTTACGGGTTGTGGATTCTCTTTCGGTGTTCCTCATCTTGTATATGGATGATCTTATCATTACAGGGAGTGACACTCATCAGGTGGAGCATACACGGTCCATTCTACAGCAGGAGTTTGACATGACGGATCTAGGGATCCTTCACTTCTTTCTAGGTCTGGAGATCTATCAGATGGCACAGGGCATTTTTATCTCGCAGCACAAGTACATCTCCGAGCTTCTTTCGGAGTTTGATATGGCTGAGTGTCGGCCTATCTCATGCCCTATGGACCCTGAGTCCAAGCTTCTGACCGCTGGAGTTCCTCTTACCGATCCCACCCGTTACAGGTGCCTTGTCGGCTCTCTTATCTGGCTGCTTCACACTCGGCCGGATATCTCCTTTGTGGTGGCTTTATTGTCTTCCTTTATGCAGACTCCTACCCAGGATCACTGGCAGGCGGCCTTGCGGGTTCTTCGCTATTTGCAGGGGACTCGATCCTTTGGGATCATGTATGGAGATGGGATTACCCTTTCTGGATGGAGTGATTCTGATTGGGCAGGTGATGTGGATTCGCGACGATCCACTACAGGTTATGCTTTCACCCTTGGATCTGGTGCTGTCTCTTGGAGCAGCAAGAAGCAGCCTACTGTGGCACTTTCTTCTACAGAGGCTGAGTATCGGGCCCTATGTTCGACCGCTATGGAGGCAGTTTGGCTCCGTCGCTTGCTCGCGGAGATTGGCTTTTCCCAGACCGGACCTACGGAGCTGCGCGTGGATAACCAGAGTGCTCTTGCTCTGGCCAAGAACCCGGTGTTTCATGCTCGTACGAAGCACATTGAGGTTCAGTATCACTATGTTCGAGAGCGGATCGTGGATTCGGAGCTGGTGGTGGTCTATTGTCCTACGGCGGCCAATGCAGCTGATCTCTTTACGAAGCCATTGCCTCAGGCTTCTTTGCTTCATCACATGCGGTTCTTGGGTCTTCAGACTCTCCCAGGAGTTGAGAGGGGGTGTTAGCCTGCTCTTATTTAGTCTCAGTCTGTCATCTCCTGGTTGTGAGCTCCTGTCAGAGTCTGACAGGAGACAGAGGAGCTCTGTCAGTGTGTTTTTAGGCTGCTTTAGTCAGCATGCAGCCTTGGGCATTTTACAGCCCAGATCTGGGCTGTTTTTGGGGTGACTGCCCATTATTTTGGGCAGTCGGACCAGTTCTGGTCAGTCGGACCAGATCTGGCCATAGTCGGCCAGATCTGGCCAGGTCGGCCAGTTTAGCTGGTCGGCCAGTTTTCTGGCTGGGGGCTATTTATAGCTGCCCCCCCAGTCAGTCCAGCATTCATGCTCTGCAGGTTCAGCACTGCTCCCTCCGTCTCCGTCTCCGGCATTGGTGCTGCCTCTGCTTCCAGTCTGTCCTGGTTCCCTCACTGACGCTCCGGGCTGCGTGCAGGGACTGTTCTGTCCATTCCAGTGTATTCAGCATTCATCTCAGTCAGTGCAGACTTTCTTCCTTCATTCTCTGCTTCCTCTCTCCTCTCCTCTGTGTTCGTGTTCTTCTTTCGCTGCGCACTCTCACAGAGGCTATGCGCAGGAGTGACAGTCACTCCTGGGAGAGGGCTATGCAGTCTGAGATAGACTCCTTGCATAAGAATGAGACTTGGGATTTGGTTTCCTTGCCTAAGGGCAAGAAGGCTCTGCCATGCAAGTGGGTATACAAGCTGAAAAGTACCCATGGATACCCCAAGCCGGTATATACGGCTAAACTAGTAGCAAAGGGTTTTAAGCATAAGCATGGTGTGGACTTTGATGAGGTCTTTTCTCCTGTGGTTAAGATGACCACCCCGCGCTTAGTCTTGGCTTTGGTTGCTTAGCTTGACTTGGATTTATGCCAGATGGATGTCAAGATGGCTTTCTTACATGGGAACTTGCATGATGAGATTTATATGGAGCAACCTAAGGACTTTGTAGAACCTGGCAGGGAGCACCTAGTATGCAAATTGAAGAAAAGTATTTATGGCTTGAAACAGGCACCTAGGGAGTGGTATCATAAGTTTGATGCATTTATGCAGTCACAGGGCTACATCAGGAGTGCTATGGATCTGTGTATTTACACGAAGAAAGCCCGTGATAGTTCTTTATTGATTATGGTACTCTATGTGGATGATATGCTGATAGCAGGGAAATCTCATGATGAGCTAGATGCTCTTAAGGCTCAGCTCAAGAAGAGCTTTGAGATGAAAGATATGGGACAGGCCTCTCACATACTTGGTATGCGCATTAGACACGACAGGCATCAGGGACTTCTCTACTTGTCACAGAGGAAGTACATTCATAAAGTCCTTGAGCGCTTCTGCATGCAGGACATAAAGCCTATTGGATGTCCATTGCCTTCTTATGTGAAGGTATCACAGGCTGATTGTCCGCAGACAGATGAGCAGAGGGCCGAGATGGTCAAGATTCCCTATGCATCCGTAGTGGGCAGTCTTATGTATGCCATGATCGCCACTCGTCCAGATATTGCCTTTGCAGTTGGTGTTGTGACACGCTATATGGCTACACCTGGCAAGAAGCATTGGGATGCCATGAAGGGTATCATGAGGTACCTGAAGGGCATTGTAGATATGTGTCAAGATTGTGGGAGAGAAGGAAGGAGTCTCACTTGTAGCTCTCTTGCTTGCACAATGGAGGAATACACACAGAGGTGGAGGCTGAAAACAGTTTTTCTCTTCTTAGTTGTGTAAGCCAAAAAGAACTCAAGTACATAGAAATAGAAGAACCCTATATATGAGTCTCAAACCAAACTCAACTAACTAAGGTGGCATACTAACTGAGCCACGAACTAGAGTAGATAAGGATAGCTGTCATTTAGCTATTATTCATGGGCGGTGTACCAACCGCATCTGCAACTGACAAGTCGGTGACATAAATGCACAACGGTCACCCTGGCATATCACGAGTGGAGCTCGATATCTCAACACTCCCCCTCGAGCTCAATCCCAATTCCTGCACACCAAGCAAGTCTCTGAACTTGCGCAGCTTCTCTGTGCCCAATGCCTTCGTGAATATGTCAGCTACCTGATCCTCTGTGCTGACATAAACTAGATTAATAAGACCTAGTAAAACCCTCTCCCGCACATAGTGATAATGCACCTCAATGTGCTTTGTTCTAGCATGATAGACTGGGTTATTTGCTAAGTGTATACTACTCATGTTGTCACAATAAATGACAATTGGCCCATCTGTAAGCTGATGCATATCATAAAGTAGCTTATGCAACCAAGCTTCCTCACATGCAGCCATTGCTGCATCCCTGTACTCAGCCTCTGTGCTCGACAAGGCAACTGTAGGCTGTTTCTTGCTGCTCCAAGTGACTGCAGCACTCCCAAAAGAGAACACATATCCACTGGTAGATCGTCTATCAGAAATACTACCAGCCCAATCAACATCAGTGTATCCATGTAACTGTATCTGAACCCCAGTCTCATAAAATAGTCCATACTGCAATGTGGACTTCACATATCTGAGTACGCGTCTAGCATCCAAATATGGTTTCCTTGGAGCTTGCATAAACTGACTTACCAATCCAACAGCATAGCTCAAATTTGGCCTGGTAATAGTCATATAAATCAAACTTCCTACTATGCGTCTGTACATAGTAGGGTCTTCGAGAAGCTCACCTGCATCTGTGCTCAACTTCACATTCTGCTCCAAAGGAATTGAAATAGGCTTACAGCCTGTCATCCCATATTTGGATAGCATATCCAATCCATACTGCCTCTGCAAGAGCCATATCCCACTTGGTGATCTAATCACCTCAATGCCCAAGAAATAACGCAGCTCTCCCAAATCCTTCATCTTAAACTTTTGCTTCAATAGCATTTTCACATGAAGGATATCTTCATCACTATCACCTGTGATAATCAAATCATCAACATAAATGACAAGCAGCATAATACATTTCTCTGTTTTTCTCACATAAAGTGAGAAATCTGCCTTGGAAATCTGAAAGCCAATAGTGACAAGATACTGTCCTATCTTGTCAGACCATGCTCTAGGTGCTTGCTTCAAGCCATACAAGGCTTTTTTCAACCTGCAAACAAACTCAGGATGAACAGCATGCACATAACCTGGTGGCTGCTCCATATAGACCTCTTCTTGCAAATCACCATGCAAGAAGGCATTCTTTACATCCATCTGATGTAAAGACCATCCCTTTGATGCAGCCATAGCAATGACTGCTCTTACGGTTGCCATCCTTGCAGTCAGACTGAATGTTTCTTCATAGTCAATGCCATATGTTTGTGCATACCCCTTGACTACTAATCTTGCCTTGTATCTGTTCACAGAACCATCTGCATTGTGCTTCACCTTATAAACCCACTTACAGTCAATTGCATTCTTACCTTTAGGCAAAGGTACCAACTCCCATGTAGCATTTGCTTCCAAGGCATCCATTTCTTCATCCATGGCTTTCTCCCATTTTTCTTTTCCCATGGCTTGCTCAAAAGAAGTGGGTTCTGGTTCCTGTATCACTTTGACCATATAGGCATAGTGAATGGCTGTAAATCCATCATATTTCAGCCTATCCACAGGATACCTAGCTCTGGTAGACCTGCGCAAAGTAGGTTCACTCCCAGGTGCTCTCAAAACATCCCTGGTCTTCCTTACTCCATGTGTAACAATAGAAGGAATACCCAACTCATCATCAATGCTCTGTTCTGAGTCACTGGATTCACCATCCACATAAGAATGACCTGCATTCACATCAAACATGGACTGATCTACCTTCTCTTTTCCTTTTCGTGACACCTGAATACCACTATCTGCATTGCTTTGAGAAGATTCTCCTGATCTCAATATGCCTGTCCATGGCAAAGAATGTGAACCACTACTAGAGGACGCTCCAGGTCCACTAATATTTTGTGACTGCTGCTGTGAATTCTGTGCAGCATTACCGTTTTGTGCATCTACATCATTAATCACATTTACTGGTTTATACCAGCTACTCATCTCATCAAAAACAACATCTCTGCTCACTGTAAACTTACGAGTAGAAGGGTTATAACATCTATACCCTTTCTGCTGCAGAGAGTAACCAATAAAGATGCACTTCTCAGCTTTTTGATCCAACTTGGATCTCAACTCATCTGACACATGAACATAGGCAATGCAACAAAAAATCTTCAAATGAGAAATATTTGGTTTCCTACCAGTATATCTCTCCTCTGGAGTCATTCCATGTATTGCTGCAGTGGGCGTCCTATTCATTATGTAGACTGCTGTAGCAACTGCTTCAGCCCAATAAAAATTTGGCAGGTCTTTTTCATTGAGCATGGCACGAGATACCTCTCCAATATGCTTGTTTTTCCTTTCTGCAATTCCATTTTGTTGTGGGGTATGACTACATGAATATTGTTGCTTTATGCCATGCTCCTGCAGGAACCTTGCAAACTCATTTGAGAGGTACTCTCCCCCTCCATCTGACCTTAGGCATTTTATTTACAGGCCTGTTTCTTTTTCAACCATAGCTTTAAGAGTTTTGAAATGCCCAAAAACTTCACTTTTCTTTTTCATAAAATACACCCAAACTTTTCTGCTATAGTCATCAATAAAAGTGACAAAATAATGACAACCTCCAAGAGATGCAGCTTTAGTAGTCCACACATCAGAGTGGATTAATTCCAATGGCTTCTTACTCTCTTGAACATGTCTAGGAAATGGTTTCCTTGCATGTTTTCCAAATTGACAGGCTTCACATACCTTATGCATTTCTGCAACCTTGAATTTAGGTAATCCTGCAACAATATTTTGGGCCTGCATTGATTTAAGTCATTGTACATTAACATGACCAATGCGTTTATGCCAGATATCAATATCTGCAACTACAGCGGTCCCATGTGCAAACATTGCTGCACTCAATTCAGGCATGTATGCATCCAACGTAAACATTCTGCCCTTCTTCTTTCCTTTTGCTATCAAGCGACCTTTATTTTTCATATCCTCAACAAAACATCCATGAGGATTAAATCTGACCTACAAGCCCTGCTCAACCATTTGACCAACAGAAACCAGATTCTTGGTGATATTCGGGACATGAAATATATCTGACATGTATTTCTTTTTCCCATCCTACATAGACAAAGGAATTTTTCCAATTTGCACAATAGGATGTGTAGTATCATTACCAGTCTCCACAAATCCTGGTTTTTCCATTTTACTTGCATCCTCCATCCATTTTGCATGACCTATCATGTGGTTTGATGCACCTAAGTCAACATACCATACATCGTTGCTTTCTTCTGCACTTGTCACAGAATTGTTCATGTGCTGCACCATAAAGAATTGCTCATTTCTGTTATCACCCTGTCTACTAGAAGATGCATAATTCTCTTGTTGCAATTTTCCATTCATGATGTCATTCTGCTTTTTATAGCAGTCTTTAGCCATATGACCCATTTTACCACAGTAGTAGCATTCAACATTGGTGTTTGCATTTTGCCCTCTTTGCCATCCACCACGACCTCTTTGGCTCCCCCTGCCTCTAGAGTTACCACGTCCTCCTCCATAGGACTGGTTTTCTTGAGTCTGCTGCATATTCTGATTTCTACCACGGCCTTTAGATCGGCCTCCTCTACCTCTGCCTCTACCTCTGCCTCTACCTCCTCCAGTATTTGAGTAGAAGACAGCTTCTTTTGAAGTTCCTCCTGAAGAAGATGCACCACTATTTCCCTGCTCCTTAGAAATTAACAGAGCAATCAACTCCTCAAAATCAGAAAATCTTTCACGGACGGAAATGGATGTTCGGAACTGTGCATAATCCTTTCCTAGACCATTCAAGGTCACAGAAACTAAATCATCTTCCACTGGCGACCCAATGGAAGCAAGTGCATCTGCAATCTTCTTCACCTTCATGTGGTAGTCATTGATGCTCATATTTTCTCTTTGCACATTATGCAACTCTTGCTTGAGCTGCATTTTTCTGGCTTGCGTATTTGTGCTATACATTTTTGACAAAGTATCCCATGCCTCCTTTGGCGTACTTGCATCCTGAATATGCACAATCATAGAGTCTGAAATACTGATAGACAGCCAGTACATAACTTTCCTGGCTCTCTCATGCCATGCTTTAAATGCCTGCATTTGCTGTTGATTGGGAACATCGGGAAGAACTGGTTCTTCTTCATTTCCTGCAACAAATTTCCAATATCCTTTTCCCATAAGGAAATTCGTCATTCTAAACTTCCATGCTTGGAAGTTGTTCTTGTCAAGCTTTTCAGTGACAATCTGTGAAAGAGAATCAGACGCCATTACAGAACACTGCAAAAAATTCTGTCACTGCAAAGAACACAACTTCAGCCTCATAAGGGCTAATCTGCAAAACTGACGAAAGTGGTATTTGACCACACAGCCACTTCCTAGTGACGATTTTGCATAAACAGAAAACAAGGATGATTCTGTAACTCCCAATGTCTCTGCACACAAGCATACGATGCAATTTCTGTGGTAACTTTTCACCGACCTGTAGAGCAGTAGTCACACAGCATAAAACAGGGCCTTTTCCTGAGTGCGTGCAAAAAACTTCCGCCTCCAAAACAGGCCCCGAAATGGCCTCAAATCAAAAAAACAGGGTCATCATGGCTAAAGCCCTGTCCCGCAGCATATATTGCCCTGTTGCTTCATCGCGAAGGACGTCTCAACCTGAGACAATGCACTCTTGCAATTTCCGGTGGTGCTACCTGTAGAGATCTGCTCCCAAAACAGAAAATAAAAGCAACACTGCTCCTCTTACCAGAACACCCCGAACATGGCTTGCTTTCTTGAGCTCCTTACCACGAACAAGGCTCTGATACCATGTCAAGATTGTGGGAGAGAAGGAAGGAGTCTCACTTGTAGCTCTCTTGCTTGCACAATGGAGGGATACACACAGAGGTGGAGGCTGAAAACAGTTTTTCTCTTCTTAGTTGTGTAAGCCAAAAAGAACTCAAGTACATAGAAATAGAAGAACCCTATATATGAGTCTCAAACCAAACTCAACTAACTAAGGTGGCATACTAACTGAGCCACGAACTAGAGTAGATAAGGATAGCTGTCATTTAGCTATTATTCATGGGCGGTGTACCAACCGCATCTGCAACTGACAAGTCGGTGACATAAATGCACAACAGTCACCCTGGCATATCACGAGTGGAGCTCGATATCTCAACAATATGTGCATATGCTATGGCAGCCAGGATACAGGAGCCGTGGGGTACATTGACTCTGATTATGCAAGACATGCAGATAGTAGGAAGTCCACTTCCGGCTATATATTCACACATGCTGGAGGTGTTGTTTCTTGGATGTCCAGGGTGCAAAAATGCACAGCCCTTTCTACTACAGATGCCGAACATGTTGTAGCCACTGAGGCTTGCAAGGAGACCATTTGGTTGGGTTGTTTGGTTGCTGACCTTGGTGTTGATGCTATCCCTACACTGCATTCGGATTCTATGAGTGCTATTCAGTTAGCCAAGAATCCGATCTTCCATGCGAAGACGAAACACATTGAGGTGGGGTATCACTTCATACGTGGGGTCGTTGAGGACAAGTCTGTTGATCTTGTCAAGATCTCGACTGACTAAAATCCTGTAGATCTTCTCACGAAAAGCCTCTCTACAGAGCGCTTTGCCTTCCTCAGGAGGTTGATGGGCGTGGGATGAGATGATGTCTTTCCTCATCCTGTTGTACATGTGTACATGTTGTACTCTCTTTTTTCTTTTTCTTTTCACTCCTCACTAGGGCAGATTCGCCTTTAAGTGGGAGGTTGTTGGGGGTAAAGGCGCCTCCGCCTAGCCGCCCGTGTATTACTACACTGACAGTCACCGCCACTGCACACTGCAGGTGGTGGGCGCCCGTCACCGTCACTTTATTATTTATTCTTTTAGTGACAATTTGAATAAAGGAAGGCCTGGTCACATATTGTGACTGTTGGAGTTCCCATTTCTTGTCTCTGTCTTTCTTTCTCTTGCTCTCCCACCATAGCTCTCGAGTGCAAGCTTCGAACCTTCTCACCTTTCACATTCTTTCTAGATTCAATATAGATTTCTCTTTCATTCATGTTATATTCTCTCTTTTCATTTTCTCTTTGTGTTCATATTTCTCTTCCATTGTGCACTCTCATAGAGGACTCATATGACTCTATGCATTGTTGTTGATAAGCCAAGGTTGTTGAGAAGACCAAACAATTGAACGAGACTCCTCCACCTGATGATTATGGATAAACACTAACTCAGTGGTAATAGTTGGTGTCGAAGTAAAGCTAGATAGAGGCTCTAATGTAGATCCATCATAGAAACAGGGACTACCTATGCGTGGCACTTAGGAATGAATTAATGTGTTTTAGCAGGCATCTAAAGTGAAACACTTCTAGAACATTCACTAGTGTTCCTCTTATCATTGCAAACCGTTCCCTAGCATTTTAGCCCCTTCCCGGTAACATTTCTTGTTTGGAATGGATGTTCTTTCTTGCAAAAATGAAAAAAAAAATACTTTTCTGCTCGTAGTGCAATTGTCTTCTCCTAGTTGTCATGCTTAACTCCTGTGCATCGAACTCTTGTCTCTTGTGCTACTCGCGTAATGCCCACCACACTATGCCTCTCTCTCTCTCTCTCTCTCTCTCTCTCTCTCTCTCTCTCTCTCTCTCTCTCTCTCTCTCTCTCTCTCTCTCTCTCTCTCTCTCTCTCTCTCTCTCTCTCTCTCTCATACAAGCAAGATGCATGCAAGAAGGAAGAAGAAGCATATAAGATTGCAACCACAAGGATGAGTTTATCCATTCACTTTTTGGCTTTTATACATGACCTTGTTTTTCTTGGGCACCCTCCCATTTCATTAGCTTAGACCAGACTTCTCTTACCTTACATAATCTTTGATTTTTTACAACCCTTTTGTGACTTATTGGGCCAAGATTTCTTGTGCTTATGCCTCACTCAGGATGTCATTATAATTTGCACAAGAATGAGCCTAACTCTCTTTACAAAATAATTTCAAGTTGATTTTCTATCCGTGAAATTATATGTACTAGAAATACACTCTAATCTCCACTTCTCTTTTCATTCCAAAATTTTGTCTTTTTTTGTGCACTTTCTATATCGCGCCTTCTTGGAAGGGGTTAATAGTGATTTTTGGTAATCATGCCTAGAAGATGTGTAAATGGTCATTTGTCTTTGCTAGAGGGCTGAATTCTAGCACTTTGTACTTTTTCAATGTATCTAGTGTAAAAGACACATTGTAGCTATCACATTCAACAGCCATCTATATCACTTTAACATTGCCATTTGGGCTATGTGCCAATAACTAGAATGAAAGTGCTTTCTTGTTTGTAGTATCTTTTGTATTTCAACTTTTCTAATCTTGAAATGTATGAGTATTGTATGTGTGGCAAACAAACTAAAATATCACATAAGAAGGGGTTTGATACTAGAAAATCTAAACCTTTGGAATCGGTACATAGAAAATATCACATAAGAAGGGGTTTGATACTAGAAAATCTAAACCTTTGGAATTAGTACATAGTAATACATGTGAGAGTATACCTACATTTTCTTTGGACGGAGCATCATACTTCACTACTTTTATTGATGACACTATTAAAAAGGTATAGGCTTATCCTATTTACATGAAGAGAATGGATTTGATACATTTCGAAATATCTTGACTTATACATTGAGAACTAATAATTGTGGAGAGTATACCTCTCATGTTTTCCAAGACTTTGTGATATTCATGGTATCAAAAGGAAGTTGAAAAGATGAGCAGATATATCCAAGGATTGAAAATATGCTATCAAATGTTGGTCTTACTTATGTTTTTAGAGTGAAGCTATTAAGATAGTTGTTGATTTAATTAATAATCCCCTAGCAAGCCTTAAGATGGCAAGATTTCAGGAGAAGTGTGGTCTATTGTCTTATGTTCATTTACAAGTGTTATGAGAAGATAGTAAGCACTCATGATGTTATTCTCGTTAGGGGTTACCATCTTTGGAATCTTAGAGCTAAAAGGATAGTGTGCAACCATGATGTTATCTTCAATGAGAATCAAATGCATAAATAGCCCATCAAAACAATTGAAATACATAGAGTATTGCTCAAGGAGGATGGATAACCACCAAATGAGTGGCATGTATGACCTGTTCCACACAATGCATGGCTTGGACAGCCAAGAAATATTGAGATGGGAGTGTTGCAATTAGGTGGATAGTCTTACATTGGGTAACATAAATAGTTGGAACAACTAAAGGCTCAAGTTGAGCTGGTATTAAGATGAACTACAAGAGTCTCTAAACCACCAAAGAGATACACATCATCTCTAGATTATGTCATGATTACATGTTACAAAGAGTCTTAATGTTATGTCGATATGAGGGATGAAGGTAATAAGTGGAAGAAGGCTATGCAATTAGAGAGAGACTATTTAGTCAAGAATGCTACTTGGGGGTTGGAAACATATGTTACCATGCAAATGTGTTTAAAAGTTGAAAATGTTCCATCTAATGTATTGCTAAAGTACAAGGTAAGATTGGTAGCCAAGGGATTCAAGCAAGAGAACATGATAGACTTTAATGAGATGTTCTCACCCATAATCGAGATGACAACTCTTGGTATGTTGCTTACATTGGTTGCTAAAAAGGATACGGAACTTGTGTAAAAGGATGTTAAGACGACTTTCTTTCATGGGGATTTGCATGAGAATATCTCTATGTAGCAGTTAGAGGGCCTTATTGTGAAGGCAAGGAACAATTAGTATGCAAGCTCCACACGAGCTAATATAGATTCAAACAAGTTCCTAACAAATGATATCATAAGTTTAATGCCTTTATTGTGGTCCCAAGGATATGCTAAGACCGATTATAGACACTCAACACTATGGATAGTAACCTTATTACTTGATCCTTTATGTGGACTATATGCTCATTGTTGAGAAGTCACTACAAATTATGAGGGACAAAGACAAGAAGCTTCTCTATCGACCCCAAAAAAAGTACACTGGATAGTTACTTTAGCATTTTAATATTGAGAGGAAAAAGGCTATTGCCTCCATATTTAAAACTTAGCAAAGAGGATAGCCTTAAGTCCAATGAGCAAGAGATTGAAATGGCCAAGGTACATTATGCATTGGTTATCAATAGCTTGACATATGCTATGGTTGCACACTTCGTGTCTATGCAATGGAAGTGATTAGTGAGTTCATGGCAAGCCCTAGCAAGAAGCATTGGAAAGCAGTGAAGTGTATTATGAGATACTTGAAAAGCATTAGAAGCTATATGCATTTGCTTTGGAAGTGAGAATGCGTCTATTCTTGGCCATGTAAATGTTGATTTTTGCAAGGAATGTGGAATCTTGAAAGTCTACGATAGTTTTGTCTTCACATTCACAAGAGGTGCAATATATTGGGTCTCTCAATTGCAACCATGTATGGTCGTATCTACCATTGACATTGAATATGTTGCAGCTATTAAGGCATACAAGGAAGCATCTCGTGTGTGTGTGTGTGTGTGTGTGTGCGTGTGCGTGTGCGTGTGCGTGTGCGTGTGCGTGTGCGTGTGCGTGTTACTTGAAGCATCTCTTGTGATAGCCCCTATTCATTACGTTGGAAGAATATCAAACTTGAGGGAAGAATGAGATCAAATGAAAGGACCAATCAGATAGGCTCCATTGGCTGCTTGCTCAAGAGAGTGAAAAGATATTGGAGAAGTAGTGATCGCTTTCTAGGAAATGTGTTGATCTCTTTTGGGGAGATGCATGGCTACTAGCACACTTATTGCAATGGCTCATGCTATCAACCAAAAAAGAACTATTTAAATCGTCATCTTTATTAGAGCCAATTAAAAGTCTTAAATGACCTCTCTCCTCTTATCACATCTAGGTTGGCTTTGCCAAGATTGGTAATCAAATAATGTGCATAAATTGTGTTTTGAACCATGCATGTTGTTATCACCACCTTGGTTGCATTAACAAAGCCATGAGTTTAACTAGTAGTTTCTTGAGCATGTAGAATACACCACAAAATTGAACAAAGGGAAAAGGAAGAATGGTTAGAAGGTTGAAAAACTATTTACAAAGTTCAATGTGTAGTATATGTTTTTGTTTGTGGAACTACATGAAGGCAATGTAATATGTCTAATTAAGAATTAGTTGAATTTACATTTAAGGATAAAAACCTTAGTGGCTTCACTATGAGACACATCATATGCTTGTCCTTCTATAATATAGTAAAGCTTTAATAAGTTTACCTATCATTTGCATCACATGTTTGAAAGTCATATATCAAGAGGGCAGTTTAACCATGCAAATATTAGTGAGAAAAGGCAATGTGTAGCAATGCCCAAGTGCTAATTTGATAGAGAAGAAGTTAGCAAGGATAGGAGCAATTTTTCTCCCTAATAGTTGTGAGTTTCGCTTTCCTAGGACTTGAACTAGTTTGTTTAGCTACATTTGTATAGGTTAGCATACATTAGAGTGTTTACTTGATGTTGAGAAATGCTTTCAATTGTCCATGATGGATAATGTGTATAATACAATGTGTAAATGAAGCAAAGGCTAGCCTAGTGGAAAATGAAGGGTAGTAAACCCAAAGGGAAGATGGAAAAGAAAACATATATTCCAAAAATGAGCAAGGAACTAAGTAATCTAAACATCATGTGTCATTAAAGTTGCCGTCTTTGTTAGAACGGAATAGCATGTTTCCAAAGATCCTACCCATTTCTAGACTTATAACAAAGGGGTAAGGTAGATTGACTTGCATTGAAGATTTTCTAGGCAAATCACCTTAGGGAATCATGTCAATCACAAAAAGAGAACACTTCATGATATCCAATTTGACAAACTTTTTCTCAAGTTTGCGACAAAGAAGTCTCAATATGTGTTTTGGTCTGCTATACATACGTATATCTCACTGGCATTGTAGATTGAAATGGCAAGACTAATGAGAAAGGAGTAAGCTAGGTTGACTTGCAATAAAGATTTTCTAGGAAAATTACCTTAGGCTATCGTATTAGCCACAAAAAGAGAACACTACAATTTGACAAACTTTTGCTCAAGTCTTCAATAAAGAAGTCTCAATATGTGCTTCGGTCTACTACACTCATACGTATATCTCACTAGCATTGTAGATTGAAGAGAGTTGGGACCATTGGTGACATTAATTTTTAAGATCATAGATATTCAATCATCATTGAGTAAACTAGGACACTCTTAAATAGGATACCAAAATAAGCTAAAAATCATATTACTTGCATGGAGTAAGCAATAAGAAAGCAATTACGATTGTCGAGAAAACAAAGAATTAAAACCCTTCTATAGGAAATGTCATATTGTTTGGCCTAATGGTTGAAATTTCAGGTTTTAAAGATGAGGTCATAAGTTCAATAATCCCTTCTAAGCTTAAAGTTGTTTATTCACAAGTTCACGTACTCATTCTACCCTTGCTTTTTGTCATCCTCCTAAAATGTGCCCCAACAACAATGTTTCCATGTGCATAGCTCCTTTCATTTGACATGAACCTAGATAGCTTTTATTATTCTCTTTAAAAGGTGCTAAGAAATTGAAGTCCAAAAATGATATTCTAAACGTATAATTATTATTATTTTGAAATAAGAGATTTAGTGATTTGCCTAATTTACTAACTTGTGGGATCATATGCTTTATTTAAAAGGTGTACTTCATCCCAAAACATGGACCCCAACCTTCTCATCTCTTAAAAGCTTGATTGAATAGTCTTGAGAATCATCCATGTGTGTAATCACAAGAATAGTATGATATAGTGTTCACAGAAAACAATTCTTTAATGTATTTCTCCCCGTCAAATTTCCAAGAAACTAGTTAGTTTATCCTTATGAAAACTAGCTTTTTTTAAAATGCTACTTAGAATATCAATCAATCATATTTTTTTCCCAAAATCAAACAGATTTCAATCTCTTCCTTTTTTGTATTGGATAGGACAAGTTTTTTGCAAACATTGGTATAAAATCTCTGAACAAAATGAACATTCAAAATTGTGATTACTTTTCCAAGGCTAGAGTTATTGCTCTATAATGGATGTTAGCACTCCTAATACTCTCTATAGATATTCATATCTATATTGGTCTTCTTGAGCAATGCTTTGCAAGAGGTGTAGGGAATAAGAATTAAGTGTGGCATGACCATGAAAGCATGTAGTAAAGGAGGTTGACATGTCTCCATTGAATTCTATTCTCAAAGCAAACAATTTGGAGGTTGACATGTCTCCATTGAATTCTATTCTCAAAGCAAACAATTTGGATGCTATACAAAGAGAGCTAATGCTAACACAATGAATGCTAATGCATGTTAATGTAGAAAGGATCAATATGATATGCTATAAATGATCAAGACAATGCATCCAACTATTACCTCCGTGTGTTTGTGATGATTATGCAATCAAATCACAAGGAAAGCATGTCATAAAGGGGGCCATAGCTCTTCGGAAGGCTCAACAACACATGTTGGCCTAGATAAAATGCAACCCCCAACATATTTGATTTTGGCAATCACCTCATCTCTAGTACCATGGTGGTCGAGCTTGAACATGATGAAAGCGTAACCAAAGTTCATATCTTACCAAGTATGCAAACTTATCACTCTACAAGCTCCAACTAAAGCAATATTATCAGATGCATCCAGTGGATTCCTCTTCTTCCATTGTTTCCTTTCCCTTTTCCATCCAATCACTGTTATCTAATCTATGGATATGTGTGTGCACACGTGCACAAAGAGTTTGTATTACTCCTCAATCATAGCTCAATCACATCCATAAATTGCCCATTCACCCCATTTTCCAACCACTTCATCTTGGTGATTTCACTGAGCAATGCTTTGGATTGTGTTCATTCATAAGCCATATTTTGGTTCCCTTAAAAAAAACACTTCATTGCTTTAGAACTTTAATATGTACTTTAATATATGATGTTTACAAACTCCAAAGGTGTGATTGATTTATCCTTTACTGCTAATTTTTCTTAATATCTTCAAAACATCTTCAATCATCGTCTACTCTTTCTCTAACATCCATCAATTAGGCACCCTAAATGTATTTGAATGCAATCTTCCATGACAATGTAGCTTCATTAATGATTTAAAAGAGATTCTAACCTTTCTTATCAAAACCCTTTCTGATATCATTTTCCATCCATACCTTCTCCTGCACTTGGGATGTAACTTTCTTTGTTTCATCTTTATTAGGTGTAGCCACCTCTATTGCAATCATTCCTTCTACCTTCACCAAACACACAAGGCACTTTGACAATGCAAGATCTTCAAATCCATAATTTTTCACTTCCAAGTTGTAAGCTTGCCAATGCAAAAATTCCTCACCAAGATAGTTCTTATTATGAATTGAAGTGTGCCAAAACTGCTGACTGTTTTTAGTTATGCACCTTATTTTTAGGGCAAAACTTAAATTTAACCCTGCATATATCATAGGGGCAGCTGGTTATTAGCCTCTAGACTTGCTGGGCATGTAAGCAGAGCTTTATATAGGGGGCTACCAAAAATGCAAAAACACAGATAATGCTGGTCGGCCTTTTGGGTTCACCACACAATGATCTATAGCAGCATTACGCGACAACACATTAGTGATGCTTCACCAAGACAAGACACCACTAAATCAAAGAATTGACATATTGGGCCTTATTCTGGTTGTGCATAATTGATGAACTATTCCAAGTATTAAAACTCTGATGTTTCTCAAGAGCTTCAAATTGCTTGGAATACAACATAAACATCAGAAGAGCCATTGTGTAACATCATTGCAGATCAGGCCGACCGTACCCTCAGAGGCAAGTTAGAGGTCCAAAAATCTGTAAGCCTCATGTTACTTCCCAATCTGCATAATTGTGCATGCACTCTATTCTACAACCCACTTTTCAAACGATGACTCCCTTCTACAACTCAATTTTCAAAAGACCTTCACTAGCAGGTTTTATGCCCTCCAGAGGCATGATATAACAATGCCCCAATAAACACTAGGGGCTCGATAATTTGCATTTTACTTTGTAGTGTCATCCGCTGAGCACAGAACTTTGCCTCACAGAAACTCATGGTCAAAAGTGATCTTCATTGATACTACTCTTAACACATGCTTGCAGCTGGTCCATTCTTGAGGCAAAGACCATTCCTCTCTAAAAAGCACCAGTACAAACCAGCACTGCCCCCCGTGCAAGAACCTCTTCAGTAAATTTGTAATGGCTTGTCTATCATGACCTTCCTCTCCCCCTGAATCCACCGCCGCGACCACCGCGACCACCAAAACCTCTTCCACCACCACCTCTACCACGAAAGCCGCCACCACCACGCCCTCCTCTTCCACCCCTTCCACCTGAGAAAGGTAACATATTAGAAAAGTTGGCAATTTAACAAAAACCAAGTCTCAACACAGTTCAGATCTTTATAGCACCTCGTCCCCCTCCGCGACCACCCCTGCCACCACCTCCCGGTGTGGATCCACCCTGGCCCCTGAGAAGGCATACAGACAAGTCACTTAGATGATGGATTCAGCATACTTTGAAGTTCAGAATGACGGAACATCAAAAACATGACCAACGCACTTTGGTTGAGGTAAGAATCTTTGCAATGGAAGCAACTTAGCCGGATCAATATAAAACTTGTCCCCTGACTTGTAAGATGTGGCTACAATGCCCTCCAGCATCTTTACAGAAAAATACTGCAGCCAGAGATAGTAAAATCATCTTCAACGTTCCAATACATAAAACCACAACAAAAAAATGCACTACGTATTGACAATCCAGATCAAAAACAATAACCAACAGCTCTCACCACTTCATTGATCGGGCCAAAAATTTCCTCCACTTTCCCAACCTGAGTCTTATTTTCCAAATAGATTGGTGCATTGAAATAAGGGATTTTCTCATTGGTCAGCTTTGTTACTGCTTCTCCTTCGCAAGCATGTACAAAATGTGCGACCTCTGACCAAAATATTCCAAAAGCAGATGTTTTTAAAAAATGTGACTGCAGATTACGAACTGAAAGCCATGAACTATACGTGTGTAACTCATGATTCCTGCCATCTGGGAGACATTATAAAATTGCTAGAGCTTCTCACAGATATCAACATTACATAGCTAGTTAGTTACAGGGGATGAGCTGCTTGGAAGAAGACATCATTATTCAGTTGTCTCGCCACTAAAACTACAAGTAGAAAAGTCATATCTATTTGTCTGTCCAAATAATTAAGATGGTAACAGTCATTAACAAACAGCTCTGATGAACATCTAAATGCCTGAATTGCAGGGGCTCCTAGAAACATTGTGACTCCATACTATCTAATCAGACATGCAAACACGCAAACACAGACAGATACACACACCTTTTTTAAAAACAGCATACCTACACAAAAACAACCAACATAGATGGTGCACACCCTTTGCAAGTTCCCTTGTTGCTCACTCGCCCCTAAGCAGGCACCTGAGTTCTGTCATTAGAGGGAAAGCTGAGACCTAGTTTTCTTAGAGAAAGTAGGTTACTAGGGCGTCTCACATGTGAACTGCCCTACAATCTAATGGACATCAGATTGTCCTATCCTGTTTACGTGATCTTCTGTTTTGGCATCGAGGCCCTTTGTGGGTTCTCTAGAGAGTTTCATTTGCAATGTCCTGCTGTAGGCACTTCAACTTCCATCCATTCATGTTCTATTGTTGCTCATTTTCTCTAGGGAATCTTGTTATGCTTTGCAGAATGTACACCTTCCCTCACAGTATCAATACATGAGAATACAACTTCTGAGTTTTGTGTTTCCATCCTCTTCCTTCATCATGAACTTCCATTTTTTCCCATGCCTGCATCACAGCAGCAACTCATGGAGCCTATCAATGTTGAAGTTGGTTCTTTGGTGGTCAGAGTTGAAGATGGAGCACCTCTAGTGGCTAATTTTCAGCTCATATTGCAACTTACTGCAGCTTTCATTTAGGGGCAGTAGATAATCTTCTAGCTAGGCACCATCGTGACAGCTATTTTACTTGTCACGAACCCTTTCCTTGCTGCCTCAAGCATTGGTAGCCTGGGAATGTTGGAGTTTAGATGTTGCCAAAATGTCCACTTCTCAGTTGCCTACCTATGCTCCAAGTGCCCAATGTTGTAAGTCCCCCACACAAGGGGAAGGTATGATGGGCACTAGACATTGGTAGAAAGGGTCTAGCCATGTAGAAGATGGATATGAGTTGAGTTGGATATGAGATTGCATCTGTTTCTTTAGTGGGAACATCATCATCCTCGTACAAGAACAATTTGCAACATACGTACAAGAACAATTTGCAACATACAAAGACTCATTTGTCCCAATGTCATTACTGTGTATGCAAAAACCAGCTAAAGCAAGCCAATGGAATGGCAAGAGGTGATTTACTTACCGATAACCTCCGCAGGAGGGCCTTCATCGCGGAAGCCACCGCCACCACGGCCACCGAAGCCTCTGCCTCCTCGTCCCCTTCCTCCTCCTCTTGAGTCTCCACGCCCTCCACCGCGCCCTCTAAAACCACCGCCGCCTGGTGGCCTCATTCTCCTCCTCCTCCTCTTCTTCTTCTTCTTCTTCTTCTTCTTCTTCTCTCTCTCTCTCTTTCTCTCTCTCGCGTCACAGTGCGCCTAAAACCCTACTAGCCCTCTGGAATAGAATCGCAGCTAAGGCTGGTTACACACTCATGGCTCGTCCAGACGGGGGGGGGGGGGGGGGGCGGGGGCACTTTAGGGTGGGTTCACACCGCACGCCGGGAAATAATTGTGGTTTTGTGTTTTGGCTGTCACTTGTTCACATCAGAGAGACGGAAGTCATCCTCCAAACTAAAATGGTGTTCTTGGCATGTTGGTATATGTGGTTGCCTCCAATTCGTTAAAATTGAGCTGGCCGACATTCAGACTTCAATTCTTTGTTCAAAGTAACCTCTTTCGCAAGTTGTGTAACCTTTCCAAGGCAGAAGACCTCACTATGGCCGACTTTTCTAGTGCTAACTACAAAACCGATTACAATTGAGCATACATACATACATACATATATATATATATATATATATATATGTGTATATATATAAACCATTTGGGTTGTGTCCAATAGCTAGGTCTAAACTGGTCCTTGGTTGGTTACACATTAGTCTTGATAGGGGACACAGGGCAAAAATAAGAAGAGTTTCACACCACATGTCAATATGTTACTTTCACCATATGTTAGGATAGTGGGCATTTCATGGATGGGGAGATCACCGAGACTGTGTGTTGATATTTACACCCAACTCACAAGGAGACAAACACCAAGGTGAATGTGATCTTAACATTTGAACACCACTAATCTATACAAAGTGGAAAGGCTTAACTTGTGGCTTATGAGTTTCTTTGTGCTTATAGTCATGCTTGGATGCAAAGGTTTTCTCTCATGCATGCATTTGTATAATGAATGGTTCTCACTCTCACCCTCCATCATCTTTTCATGGCATATTGAGCTAGGTTAGCTCCTTAATCACCCTCAATACCACTTGGTCACCTCTTATCTTCAAGAAACCTTAATTCTTCATCCATCTCACAATAGCCCCAAGTAGAAAATTAACTTTTTCTCTCTTTACTTCATCATTTCTTCTACGAATAGATCAAAAATAGATTTGAGTAACACTCTTCAAAAATTTAAATAATTTGAGAAGAAAGAGATGATCAAAAGGCACCATTGTTGTTGTAACATGTCATTATTAACAAATCTACATCCTAACTTGCGTTTTCACCTATTCCATAACTACACCAAATCAGATCCTCCTTAATAGGCTAAGGACTTTCACCTAAACTCACAAAAATATTATAAAAGTGTGCTCTTATATTGCCTTGAATATGAGACATTACTAGTCTACCTAAGGTATATCCTTTTTTTTAGTAAAGCTTAAATAAAACTTCATGTTCAAGTATTTTCACACCAAAGCTTGTAGTAATGCTTTTGTAGACCGTTATCTTATGCTTAGCCAAGGCCTTTAGATTGCTTTTGCATTTTGATTTGAGCATTTATAAGCATGAAGAAGAATTATTAGCAAAATATATCAATAACCAAGGGTATTTTTGTGAGCTTCACAAATGTAAATAAAAATTGTAATGGCAAGGAGGCATTAGTGTAGAACTTAGTATTGAAGAAGGAGATATCTATTACAACAATCAAGCTAACTTTATATTGAACCCATTATCCTACCTTGATGTAGTGTGTCCAAAAAAAACCAATGATGTACCACCATCCACTCAACATCTTTTTAGCCAATAGTATCATAACTTGCCAATGGCACCATATGATCTAGCCATGGAGATTCAAAATCTAGTTATTTCCAGGAGGCACTAGTTTTTATTTGTAGAGGAATGATGGCCTTAAATGCTTCTCCCCTGTGTGTTGAGGCATGTTCTCAAGGGTATGACAACCTTAGATGATACTCCCTTGGACAAAAATTTAACAAAGAATATATCCTTTCCAAGGGCAACAAATTGTCTTATGTAATTTGGTAATTCCACTAGCAAGTAATTTCATAATATTCTCATTAACTAGTAGTCACACTTATGTGTTTTAAGAGTTCTTTTTTGCACTCTTTTTCATTGTTGAGTGCCCATTTTGTGACAACCATTATTTATCAATTGATATTTTAATATTGATAAAAAATATTGATTTTACTAATTTTGTCACTAATTTTATTGGTTTTTAGAATTAATTGTTGATGTGTATAGACATAGAAAAGATATGCTCATGGTGTTGGACTAAGTATTCAACCTATTTGTGATTATGTTATATTTGATTATATATTTCGGTGCCATCGAGTTTATTTATTTTGGAGACACACAAATGAATCCATTATTACCATATAAAAAATTATTGACTTTTATAACGTGCCTATAACATAAATCATCATTTTTATTATTGGTAAGTATTTAGCCTTGAATTTCAGTTAGTTACTTAATATATGAAAGTTTCAAACCTTGCTTTGATTAGCAAACATAATTAGAAAACTAGCGTTTCGTGTGCGCTTCACGCGTGCAAAATGCTAGGCCGCTTCGTGCGAAGTTGCCGTGCTATCGCACGGTAACTTTGCTCAATAATCCATTTCTCATCTTTCTCCCTCCTATTTCCCCTCTCCATTCCCTCTCCATTTCCAATATGATTTATTTCTCTCTCTCTCTCTCTCTCTCTCTCTCTCTCTCTCTCTCTCTCTCTCTCTCTCTCTCTCTCAATTCTCTCTAAGCACCCTCTCTCTCTGTCTCACACACACACACCAAACTTAAAACTAAAAGTAATTTAAAAAATTTGTAACACAAAATGCTAGATATAGAAACAATTTCTTCCATGCTCCATACTTACAAACTTTCCTCTCGACATCAATGTAAGCAATCATATGCTTGCACACGCGATACTTAGAAACAACAACGTAATACTGAAACGGGTCATAATCGAGACAAAGACCAAGTACCACGAAAAGAATTTCCATAAGAGACCTAGTGAAAACGAAGCCACAAAGGCCAAGTATAAGGCACGCAAGTGTTTCTAAGCACCATAGGCAAATGGCCGATGCCAACAAAAAAAGACAATGTCTCGAAGATGCCTAATAGAAACAAAGCTTCCTCTTCTTTGAGTAATCATTAACAAAATCTTCCTCGTTGAGCAAAACATGCGAAGGCGAAGTCGGGAATGATCCCATAGTTTCCATTGGTAATCGCATGGGCGATGCAGTAGTCCTACCTCTCTCTTTACCACCTGCATTGGAACAAAAATCACAATATAAATACGTGGAACAACAACGTTACACTAAAACGGGTCATAATTGAGACAAAGACCAAGCACCACAAAAAGAATTTCTATAAGAAACCTAGTCAAAATGAAGCCACAAAGGCCAAGCATAAGGCACCGACGTGTTTCTAAGTACCATAGGCAAATGGCCGATGCTAACAAAAAAAGACAATGTCTCCAAGACGCCTAATGGAAAGAGAGCTTCCTTTTCTTTGAGGAATCATTAACAAAATCCTCCTCCTTGAGCAAAATATGTGAAGGCGAAGCAGGGAACGATCCCACAGTTTCCATTGGTAATCGAATGGGCGATGCAACGGTCCTACCTCTCTCTTTACCACCTGCATTGGAACAAAAATTACAATATAAGTACGTGGAACAACTAATAAAGATCGTTCCATCCCAGCAATAATAATACCTGGTCGAACATTTGTGAACCACTCCATAGGTACTGACAAATGTTGATGCAGCGTCACAAAACAACCCAAATCCTTGAACCCATACTTGAACCAATGCCTCGGTATCTTAGTATGAGAGCGTTGAATCTCTTCTTACGGTCAACCTCGTACATATGCACCCAAAAACATTGCCTGTATCCACAATGTACAACTTTAATAAAAACTGGGAGCTTGATGTCGATATTAACATCATCATATAAATGCTCGATGACCCTTACAAGTCTCCTTCTTATGATATCATCAGGAGCTACAATGAGCAATGTGCACTGTAGCTCCTTTTGATAGTCAGAAGTTGGGTAATAGTGCCACTCTAGGGTAGGCATCTGCAAAAGTTAAATAAATAGTGAAATATGAAAAAAATATACTTCCAAGAGAGTATACGCCAACCAAATAGGGCCCAGAGACCAATTCACATATATCCAAAACCAGCATCCCTACATGGTCGTCAATAACTACATCTCTACAAAGAAAGCAACAGAGAGCAATTCACACATATGCAAAACCAGTGTCCCTACATGGTCGTCAATAACTACATCTCCGCAAAGAAAGCAATGCACATTACTGCACCTTTCGAAGAACATCCTTGTATACAATGTTTGTGGTCATATCCCCATCCTCTTCACCCAATAGCACTTTCACACCATGCGAAGATTTTACCCTTGAAAATGCAACATACAGCTGACCATGTGTAAATATCGGTGCCTTTAGATAAAGCCCAACAATGAACAAAGTTTGCCCCTGTGACTTGTTGATTGTCATAGCGAATGCCAACCGGATGGGAAACTGTCTCCGCTTCATAGTAAATGGCAATTGTGTAGCATTCGAAACAAAAGTAATCCGGGGAATAAAAACTCGTTCGCCCACATTTGCCCCTATTATTATCTGAGCATCTATCACTTTCCTATTGAAAGCTCTACATATCAATCGCGTACCATTACACATACCCCTTCCTGGATTTAGGTTTCTAAGAAGAATAATAGGTGCATTTATATTCAGCAGCAATAAATGAGGAGGAAATCCACCTCCAAGGTTCCAATGTATTTAAATACCCAACAGAGTACAAAAATGATTCGTCGGTCTCTGCAATTGAATATGCACTATAATACTGCCTGACCTCCCCTGGCATTAGTTGCAATGCACGATCATTCAAAGTAGCCACCTCTGTATTCTGTGAGGTAAGTATAGACCGCTCACTAAAATACGACGTGTAGTCACCCACATTGGACACGTCACTGTAGACACTATCAACCAGTGTTTCGATAGACTGCCCTTTTAATATCATGCCAAGTGGAACACACAACTTATCACAACTTTTGCTAACACCCACTCCATCCCCTATTCCTTGAATCCAATAGATGAACCCATTGTCCACCACACTACCAGTTGTCGACACTCGCATATTGCCAAATAGCCTTAGCACCCTTATGTAACGCCACGAATCAGAGTAACACAATGCAGCATTAACAATATCCTCACGTGTTCCCTTTACCACAACTGGCAAGACCTGTTTAAAATCCCCCCCAAACAAAACAACTTTTTTGCCAAATGGCTTATCATAGCTCATAACATCTCTTAGAGTTCTATCAACCGCTTGGAAGGCATATCGATGGGTCATAAGAGCCTCATCCCACAAAATAAGGCTCATTTGTCTCAATAACCGAGCAAGGTCACTTTGAACAGGAATATTACAAGTGGATCGATTATTTAATTCTATTGGAATATTACGACCACCACTGCGCACCTTCGCAAGTAAACATTTGTATAGGAAAGTCTTCCCAGACCCACTAGGACCATCCAGAAAGAATACATCCCCAGTATCTGTATCAACAACATCCATGACTGCACTAAAGGCAATTCTTTGTCCTTCATTCAACATTCCCTCCATGGATTCAGAAACCCTATCTTGTTCTGATGTGTTGTATGCATATTCATCTTGCAAAAGAGGGTTAGCATGCAATTGTGAATTTGGTTGATGAGGTTCAGGCAACCCATCAAAATCACAGAGTCTTCGTCCTACATGACGTAAAAGGTATTGCAGATGCAACAAAGCCATGTTAGACGCCTCATGCTGCAGAACACCAAGAGAGGCGTGCACGTGCTGTAGCAACAATGTATACATGATATCATCTACCATTGGCACCAAAAATATTTCCCATAGATGGCCAGGCCAAGCTGGCTCACAAAAGACCAAAATTGCAACAAACAAAGTTCGGAGTTGAGCACCAGTTTGCACAGAGGCAGCTTCTTCTAAGCACACAACATATTCATAATCGCTCTCCAACATGCCCCTTGCAATGCAAGCATCCCTAAAAGTATCATAGATCACACTATCAACAGTACACAAATCTTCAAAAGAAGTACATCCTTGACACTCTATTGAAAGCATCCGCAAATAGTAGAGCTCACCACAAGTAGGTGCCACAAAATACATCTGACCACATGTATTCCCACGCTTCCTTCTAGTCCACATCTTATGTCATGCATTCCACACTCAATACACTGGAAAGTCCTGATAGCGAATAGTCCTAGCCTCTAGATGAATGCGGTTGCACACAAACCATTCAGTAAGAGTAGTTTTCTGGAGGTCTTCATTCCGCACAACATCTGGTATACTATCTATGGGAGCTTTCACTCAACCGCCAAGACCCACGGACCGCTTATTGCTTCAAGCGTTCCAAGCCGAGCACTAATGGCTACCTCTCACATAGCCAATGCGCCATCCATATCTACGGGTGTAGTGAGCTTACCTCCATGCCAATCAAGTTACCTCCTCTCCCGCGCACTCCGGTAGCTCCACAATTCAATTGCAAGCTTCAAGCAAGCTCCATCCTCAAGCTCCATGCTCCAAGCTCCATCACCGCGAGCAAGAGAAGAGAAGAGAAGAGAAGAGAATAAGAGAGGTGAAGATGGAGAGATTCTCCTCCCCGGTCCCTCACCCTCACACACTCACTCCCTCACACTCTCACACTCCCTCTCTCAAGCACAAGCTCAAGCAAGCAAGCAAGAAGAAGAAGAAGAAGAAGAAGAAGAAGAAGAAGAGAAGAGCCACTTTTGGGCACACACGAGAATGAGCTTCTCATTCACTTTTCAACTTTATATACAAAACCCTAAATCCCTTTTTGGGCGGTCATCCCCTTATCTCCTTTTTTACATGGCCAGTTGTGGCCTAGGCCCTTTTTCCCATTGTCCCTCTATCTTCCTAGCTTCCTTTCCACCGCCTGTCTACATTTACAAATTGCACAGGTGAGAGCCCATCGCTCCTTAAATTAAATCACGATGCGCTTGCACTCTTTTACAAAAGTATTGACTTGCGTTTTTCCTTGTGTGCCTTTGTCTTCCGTTTCACTTTTCCTTGGCCTTTTTCTTCTGCTTTAGCTTTTCCATATTTTCAACCTTGTTTGTCTGATGGTTAACATTACCCCCCTCCTAGACGAGTGCTAGTCCCATGGCACTCACCGTCGTAGGTAGCAGGCTTTGGCTTGCACCGAAGGCGTGGGTGGCAAGGATGTCTGTGGTTGCCATGGAGGAGTGTTGGTAGTGGTAGGGAGGAAGGTCATTGGGGGCACGTTGGTGGCCTAGGTGGCTAGTGGTAGGGCTATTGGAGTTGGTGGTAGGCTGTTCTTTTGGGGATTGCACTGATGGAGTACAAGTGGTGGTTTGTTGGGGATTCTACACATGACGATTCTTGGCAGGCTTGCAAGATGATAAAGGATAGGAATTCAGAGTTGAGTGTCGATGAAGAGCGAATGACACTTTCGTTGGAGTCTTTAATACCCGCAATTGAAAACCTCTCATAGGTGGTCTTTCCCTAGGGGTAGTGCTAGTCTTCTCTATCGTGCACAAGACATAGTTCAATTAGTTTGGGGGATAGGTCGAACTCTAAGCAAGCTGAGAGTATTGTCCTACACTTGAGGACCCAAACTGTGTATATACTTCGGTGCAGATATTATGTGAGTGCTTGTGCATACTTAGATATTATGTAGTTAAAAGACCGTGGGTTGGTTTCTCATAACAATGTGTGGATGAAGCAAAGTTGTCCATGTTGAGAAGAAGTACATGTGAAGGTATATGAGACATCCTTTGCGTTGTGACTGCACGATGTAGCCTAATTGAACACAAGGACACTGCACTTTCGATATTTGGGAGCTATTGGACTTGCTTGATGAGGACGGTGTACTTTTCATGGCCATTCATGTGGTGCTTACCACAAGTGATTGCAATGGTATTAAGGCAGAGTGCAAGAGGGAATTGTGCGAATGGGTCAGGGTGACAGGTCTAACCATAGGCGAGACAAGCTCCCTAGGTATGTCCTGCCCTTGATGTGCCCTGAACAATTGTGGGTGATGCTAAAGGGCTAGGGGACTAGGGATGGAGCCAACTGACCAAGGTCACTGGACGTGCCTAATTTGAGAACCCCTAGGTGTTGTGCTATGATCGGGGGTGCTTCGTATCTTTTTCTTCTTTTCTTTTCTTTTTTTCCTTTTCCTTTTATTTTTTCTTGTGCTTGTGCTTTTGCTTTACTTCTTTTCTTTCTTTCTTTCTTTATTTTTTTTTCTTTTTTTTTAAAGACTTTACTGAGTACAACCATTGCAATATGTTGAGGCTATCAGCCTTTCAATGGGTTGGGAAATGCCAAGCTTCGAAGGCTCAGGGAATGGATATTACAGCGATGATTGTGCCCTAGTCTCATTGTTAGAGAAGCAGTCGTTGAGAGGGGAGACACACTTGAGATATTGCAACCCTCTTTGGAACGTGCGATGTTGGTACAACTGGGGGTAACAGCTGCCATGAGTGCCCAGCGTAGAGTGTAATCCAAAAAGAGGAAGTGGTTAAGATCATGCTTTGGCCTATGCGACATGGGCACTCACATGGGTGATTTTTGCTTTCGACAACGTGGCTTTGTTGCGGCTCTTTGTGGGGTCGGTGGACTTGCGGTGACTTGGGCATTGAACACTTTTGCACAAAGACATGCATCAACCTGCATCCACTTGTCACTTCATGAGAGTACATGCATGGTATATGCCGTAACTAGAATAAACCAGCGCAACGCAATGAGGCATCACTTATCTGAATTCCATGGTGTTGGCTTAGATACTTATCACCTGCTGGTGAGGGGCTCCTGTGAGGCTAGGCAGGGAAAATGTTGGCTGGGACCCGGATGGTATAGTCCCTGGCCGCAACTGTTTCCAAAATGCTTTTAAACAATGCATCAAATTCCTACTTGTCCCGAGCTGCCCTCTCCTCTTTCGAGCACCTGGTGCCCGAGCATCTGGTGGGAGCCTGCACGACTGGTGTTGTCACACTCCATGTGCTTCCTTGAGCCCTCGTCCTCTTGGCTTGGGGGGTTTTTGGCTTGCGTACTGGGCGGTGTCGTTTAGGGCCTCTTTTCAGCACGTACCTCTTTAGAGTAGGCACGTAGCATTCTGGTGGGGGCGCTTGTGCTACATGCTCCCTTCGACGGCGGATAGCATCCTTGCAAGCCAGCTGCATTGGGTGCTCCATGTCGGTTACCGTAGGGGGAACCTGCAAAATGCGAACCAAGGATTAGGCCTTGAGGCAGGGTAAAACTATCCGCATGGAAAGGATTATACAGTGGGTTATCAAGCGCATATGATGAGGAGGGAAGAGGTGGGGCATGCAATGTTTGTTGTAGAGGGATGGCCCCCATGATGATGTTCGTTTTGCCTCCACCCATTAGTAGATCTTGGCTTATGCTACGTTGTGTGGACTAGTTGTCATGGAGTGGGCAGGGCTCATCCTCGGAAGGATAGACCGGAAAGGGGGAAAGGTATATAAGAAGGGATGGTACCCCATCTACACCATCAGAGTTGTTGGTCAAGGTTTCCTATGGCGGTAATGAGGGTTGCATGCCCTCCACTTGGAGGTGGGAATAGTCACACGACTTCTAAATGTGTGATGAGAGGAGGACCTGAGGAGCTTAGCCTGTTGAACCCAACTCTTCTCCCTGCGCTTGACTATCATTGCTTGTGTGTGTTGATATTGTCTATACAGGGTCACAAAATTCATTGTTTATTTATGTACATATTTACAAATCCTTGTCACTTCACGAGGATAAAAGCCAATTGTAGAACTCCGGATTGTACTGGAGAGTGGCATACGCATCTAGTAATCGTGGTAGCTTACTCAATACCAATAGATATTTTGCAACATCGAGTAGCATGGAACCTTGTCCGAGTCTATTGGCAACATGTAACTCCTTCTCAGTGAGAACCTTATCAGACAGAGAGTTCTCTTGGCTAGTTTCAGCCAAGTCCATACCCCGAATGGCAATCAGCACTTGAAAGGAAGTTGGTGCCACATAGATTGGGTCTCTTTGAGACTGCCATTTGGCCAATCACTCCTCTGAGACTGTCATGATCTGGGCTCCTAGTTCGGCCATTGCAATGCAGTTTTCACACCAACGTTGTTCAAATTGACTTCGATCCTCTGATTGTCACTTTAGTTGCTCTATCTCTAAGATATTTGGTTGGTAGAGCACATCATTGAATGTTACAGTTAAGCGTAGTTCGTCAGCTTCCTCGTTAGAGACGAGTCGCATGCATTCATACAGGAGCCTGTTATAGTGCTCGTCAAGATGTTCTTGCTCTTCCTAGGATAAGGGAAATGGCAAGTATTCTTCAAGCTACTCTTTAGGGAATGCGCCCATGTCTGCCAGGACATAGACACGTGCGAATACTTTGAGCTTAGCATCCAACTCGGTTAAGCATTCTGCAACACTTCTATGTTCAATGAGGGCTTGCTCGGTTGCTATCTCATGCAAGGTTCTAGGAGTTTGCCTAGGCTTTAGCATAGCTGGGGGCTCACGCCTAGACGAGCAAGATTGGTCAACGCTAGGATTTCTTATGCTCTTGGGGTTTCCATGTTACTCCTGAGGCTTTGTTATTGTGTCATGGTTCTCCTTGGACATGACTGGTATAAATTTGTCACCCTGTTGTGACAACGTTGTATCCACTCTTGATTGGTCAATGCGAGTTCTGTTGTTGGTGGATTGAGTGTTGCAAGCAACCGTTGATGGTAACGATTGCTTTGATTTTTCAGAGCACAGGGATATGTCTGAGGTTTTATTGCTACTAGGAGAGGCATCAATGGTTTCATTGGTGGATGGACTCGATGCTTTATTCCTCAGCTCTCCAGCGCTCTTGGTCTCAATGTTCTTGGGGTCCCTAACCACCTGTAGCTGCTGTTGTTTTCGCTGTTTTCTCCTCTTTTTCTTGGTCAGTGAAGGTGCATCTCTCAATGACTCAAGATCCTGGACTAGGTCAAATGTTGATGTGCTTGGTTGGGCCTCATCATTTTCTTTCTCTAGTGTGTCCTCATGGGACATAGCCATGGCCTACTGAATAGCCTCGCTAGGTTGTGAGGGTACAACTGTCTCCCTTTTTGGAGAGTCTAGCTCTTCAGCCAATTCCCTTGTGTTTAACTCCTCCAACCTAGGCTTTAGGCACTTTGGAAGTGCTGGAGTTGTCAAGGAAGTTGGTTGCGACACCTGCTCCATAGGTAAACTACTAAGGACACGTTCCGCAAGGGGCATTATCATGGCCAAGGGCTGTGACTGCTGTGATCCCTGATTGGAAGTAGTAGCGGCTAGTCTAGTGGGCTGGCTACTCTTGGTGAATTGCGGTGTCAAGTCCCTAGGGCGATCAGAAGTGGTCGTGTCCTTTGTTGCCCTTTGAGCATTCACCTGTGTAGATTGAGTATGAGTTGAGCTAGTCACAATAGGTTGCACAGGCATATCCTTGGGCCGAGAGCTATGGATGGTATCATGTCCCACCTCTTGGACATTTGGAAGCTTAGATGGAGATAGAGATTGGGATTGAGCAGCCGCCCTTGACGACTACTGTTGTGCTTCCTGTGTCTGTTTGGGAAAAGAGGGTGTAGGAGATCTAGGACTCTGAGGTGGACATGGCATTGGCTGAATGATTTGCTCGAGGCTATTAGATGATTGTGCCATTTTCTTTGTTGAGCAATTACCCTTCTTACAAGCAGCGTTGTGCCTCTGGTGCTCATTATCCTCTTGGGAAGTCAAAAGCTCCTTGAGCACTAGTGGTCTTTGTGCACGCTCAATGGTTACATATGACATCTGCTTATTAAGCATGCTAGGCTGAGGCTCTTTCCTTCGAACACTCATGTTTGGTTTCTTGCCTCAAGACCTAGAGTTTCTCTTAGATTTCCTCCTGTGCTTCGTTGCTTTTGATACAATCTGGCCTTCAATTGATAGAGGTGGTTTAGCAGGGGGTTTTGGTACCCAAATCCATTGGTTACCTGCATAATACCCTTGAGCACATAGCAAAGCTTTGGATATCCATCTTGGCGCTGTATTGGCTCTCCATCGATGCCTTTGTCTATAAGGCTTGGGCTTCTTTTGGGGTCTTCTACGATATTTGTAAGTCTAAAGCCCGTCCTTGGCATTGTCTCTTGACCTTCTTGTTTCAGGCACGGCCTCACTCACTGGTTCTCGTTGTTCGACCTGTGCTTGTATCAACTCTTCCAACAAGTCCTTGCTCTCTTTAGTAGGCTTGACTGTTATGTTAGCACCTTCCTTGCCTTTCCCTCGAGGTTCGATGAGGTCACCCTTGGTAAAGGTTGTGACTATCCTCACACCCGGTAGTGTCAGGTGTATCCTCTATGCTACATAGTCAGCCTCACACTTGGTTGCCCTTTTGAAGGGTCTTCTTAGGAGGGTTTCCTATGAGTGCTTGTGGGTGTCCCCCATAAGGGCTAAGAGTTGCATTAGTCAGTGTGAGCTCTGGTTGGCCTAATAGGGTCCATGATTCATAGGTCAAGATATTAAAATCTGCTCCTTCATCAATCAGAGCATCAATAGTATGCTCTCTTTTCACGGCGAGTTTGACCCTAAGATAAGCAGGTGGTACTATGTCTTCGTCTTCCGAGTCTTGGCTTGTAAATTTAAGCCTTCTGACAAATGCCCTTGAGTCCCCAATTGCACGACCAAATGTGGATTCTCCACTGATGTCCTGGATCGTCAGTGAAGTGCTATTCAAGGAGCATCTATTGTCAGGACTGTCATATCTAGTCATTCTCGCTGTTGTAGCTCGATGTTGTTGCTTTTCGACTGGATGCAGTCTGAAGGCAACACGTACGTGTTTTTGCAGTGTGACCTTTTTGGCCTTGTTGGCTAGATTGGCCCATTGAGGTTCTAGGGTCTCTGTTTATCTTTGTTTGGGTATGGGCTTTTGTTTGCTCTTTTGCAAGTGAGAATCCATGCTCGTGTAGAGCCATTACTACACTAGGGTCTAATTTGGAGGACTTGTCATGGTGCGTGTTTTCTCTCCAACCTACTTGGGGGAGGTGCCCCCTCTGCGGGGATTTGGGGAGGGGGGGCAGTCTCCCCCGGCCCGCATGGCAGTTACGGTAAACGCCATGCTCAATTTGGAGGACCATTTATAGCCAAATTTTGAACTACTTGCTCTAAGTTTCAGCCTAGTGATGAATCTGTGATGTGCCTTTAGCTCTACGTAGCCTTTGGGGTCGGTTTCGAGGTTTAGATGCAT
This sequence comes from Lygodium microphyllum, assembly GCF_053477565.2. Classification (NCBI taxonomy): domain Eukaryota; kingdom Viridiplantae; phylum Streptophyta; class Polypodiopsida; order Schizaeales; family Lygodiaceae; genus Lygodium; species Lygodium microphyllum. The sequence goes on along the minus strand of NC_141149.1, from coordinate 10,649,320 downwards.
CAAAATTTGTGTTCTAGATACCTGTCCGATTTTGACAGTTTTATGTCCGATTCTCAGATGTTCGATTTTCAGGAGTCCGATTATCAGAATCCGACGTCCAATTTTGGGTTGGTCCGATCGGCCCAGTGGTCCGATTTTGGTCACATTCAATTTTTGGAATCGGACGTTTGATTTTAACAAGCGTCCGATTCTGAGCCATCCGATTCCTTGTGTCCGATTTCTAGGGTCTGAGTGTCCGATTTTCAAAATCGGACTCAAGTGTCCGATCAGACAGGCAAAGCTGGTCCAATTTTGGGAATTAGATTGAAAAAGTGGTCTGATTTTTGGAGTCGGATGGTCCAACTCTAGAAGTCAGGCAGTCCTATTCTGGGACTCGGACAAACTGGTCCGACGACGTGGACGACGGCCCACGGGTTGCACGTGATGCCTCAAGGTCAACGCCTACTCCACGGAATCGTGCTGTGCCTTCCAAATAGATGCAAAGCAATACAAGGAAATTCCAGACTTACCTGGAATCATTGTGGCGCTCGAATCGATTGGCACTTCAGGGGTCTCCCCGGCTGCTCTCTCTCTCTCGCTCGCTCTCTCCCTGGCTCTCAAGCTCACTCTCTTCTCAGAAGGCAGGATGTCAAATGTGGTCTTTCATGGTTCCCTGGGCCTCTTATTGCCCCATCCTAGCCTGCTGTAACCTTAGAAATTAATCCCTCATACTCTTGTAGCTAGAAATATGAATTTGTGCCCCTATTTCCCTGTTTCAGCCTGTTATACAGCAATAGAAAACCCTACTTTTTGCTCCAATGTTTTGCTCATATCCTTCCTTAATGCAAGAAAAAATTATAAGAAAAATACCTACATGCTTTCCCAAGTCCAAAACAACAAAAACCTACTTGCTAAGGAGATCGAATACCTCTTCAAACTCCCTCGCTTCCTATCTATCTACCTCAAGCACCGGTTCAGGAAAAACCCTACTTCAATGCTCAATTTGAAGCACGCAAGCGCTCAAGGCTTGAATCTGTTGGTCCAGGCAACGGAACCAAAATGTGGGAGCTTTCGCTCAACCGCCCTGTATATGATATATTCTTTTCTCTCAAGATTGTGCAGATTTACGTGAATGAAGATCCATTGACATGGCCTTTAGGCAATGCGCGGTTGGTACTTGGTGAGCGCCATGTGTGCATGATAGCACTCACGTGTAGCGTACATATATTCTTTCATTCATTTAGGGTTTGTGGTTGCGAATGTGAGTTGGTAAGTTATTGTGTGTCCTATGAGATTGACACCAATAAGTATTGCGACTGGGGACACCTTCTTGTATAGGACATGTTCTTTTCTCTCAAGATTGTGCAATTGTACATGAATGAAGATCCATTGGCAGGGCCTTTAGGCAATGCCTGGTTGGTACTTGGTGAGTGCCATGTGTGCATGATATTACTTATGTGTAGCGTACATATATTCTTTTGTGCATTTAGGGTTTGTGGCTGCGAATGTGAGTTGGTAAGTTATTGTGTGTCCTATGGGATTTCAAGCCCCGCGACAGTTTGGTGTGGATTTTACGAATGCTTTGCCATGAGTGGGTGGTTGCAATGGTCTTAATCATGTGACTTTCGAGTCACACGTTAATAATGTTTCAATGTCTAAGTGCCAACATGGGGGAAATCTTAGTGGAGTGGTTTGTGAGAGTGTGTCTCACCGTGTTGAATTTGTAAATGGGGATAATGAGCCAGTTGAACAGCATGTTGGTTTAGATTTTGGAAATCACCACAATGTGGAAAATTCCGTGGCTAATGAGTCACGTGTTCATAATATTGTTGCCTTTGATCCCCAAAGTGGTGGATTGTGCTCCATTTTAAATGCTTTGCCTGCAACAAATGTTCACCCAGCAACGTCAATACTAGTACTTCAAGAGCTGGATGTGCATTCCATGGGGAGTCTTTGTGTGATGTGTGAAAGGTGTTCAGCTAAGTTGTGGAGATGCGAGACGGGTGCAAGGGTTGATTTGGTTTGGAAGGCATTGTTGTCGAAATGGAAAAGTAATGTTGCCACCATTGCAACATCCACCATAGCCATTGCATGATTTGTTGCATGGTATGCACCCTTAGAGTAGGATATTAAAAAAAACCATACGAGCATACAATAGTGCTCTTGCATTTGTATCACTCAGAGCTAATGTTGACGAGCTACCTGTTATCGGGAATGGTTACATCTTTAGAGTGCATGGCTTTGTTTATCACCATATAGGTACTTTGCTTCCTGATGTGCATCGTCAAGAAAGGCCAAGATTTGCACAACTCTATGTTTATGTTACCGAGAATGATTTGCTTAATAGGCTGGGGGTTATGCATGATTTATTACCAAATTTGCTAGGGGAGCTTCAATGTATGATGCATCGACACAACATATATGCACATGCTTTTAGGTCAGTGGGTTTGCAATTGCAAAATAATCCCATGCAAGAACTAAGAATGAGTATTTTTGGTGTTCAAAGAACTAGTAAACAATACTCAGCTCCTGTAGCAACTGAGGTTGTAGCTATCATGCCAGGGCAGGGTCGAGGGTACTCTTGATCGTCGGGATATTCATGTTTACACTCGGGGTGGTCGATGTGTTGCTATTTCAAACTTGCATAGAGTATACATGCCAATGCTATATGTCCTCCTTTTTCCTATGGGAGATTATGGTTGGCATGTAAAGGTTCCCTACAATAATGTTAGTGTTCTTGTTAACATATATGAATTGTCCAATAAAAATTGTGTTACCCAGATGCAGTTTTATGCATTTCGCCTTCAAGTGCGCGAAGATACTAAGATGTGCATATTGCGTGCTAGTCGACTATTGCAGCAATTTATTGTTGATGCTTATTGTAGTATAGAGCAGTGCAGGTTAACTTGGTGTCACCAGAATCAATCAGTGTTGCGATCGGAGGCCTACAAAGGCTTGGCAGACATGGTGGGGGCAAACGATAATGGGCCAATGCAGATTGTTGGTGCCTCTGTTGGCAAAAGGATAGTTTTACCGTTGTCATTCATAGGTGGGCCAAGACAAATGTCTCGAAATACTTATTAGTGTCAATCCCATAGGACACACAATAACTTACCAACTTACATTCGCAACCACAAACCCTAAATGCATGAAAGAACACATAGGCCACCTAAGTATGAGAGAGAGAGAGAGAGAGAGAGAGAGAGAGAGAGAGAGAGGGGGGGGGTGAGGGAGGGAGGGAGGCAAACTATACAAAACGTCCCAACATATCAAAGCTATAATCATTCTATGTATCTAATCCAATCTGAGTTACAAAAGTACATTAGCCAAACTGCTTAGTAATCGAGAGAGAAACATAGAGAAACAGAGAGAAAGAGGGACTATTAAAATGGTTTAAAAGCAGTTTTACAATTTGCAAGACACATATGATGTGTTTCAAAATGAAGATTTTCATCAAACAATTCATTTAAGAAGTCTTGTAGGAATTACATATACCAAGCAAACCACGACAAAGAAGCACTGGTTAACATTGCCAAAAACCTATTGTGAACCACTCTTCAAAGATGCAACGTTCTCTAGTGCATATCAAGGGCAATGATCTCCAGTGCCAGAAGATCAGCCTGCACAACGATTCATCTGTGTTAACATTGCTGAAAATCTATTTAGATAAACTTTCAAAGAAGTAAGTTGCACATCAAGAGCGATGTTCTCCGATGCAACTAAGCTCTCGTTCTTGTGTGCAATCAACTCACATACTCCATCCTCTATACGACCTGCACTATTAAGAATATCCTTCAACTTCTCTTTTTGATCGTTCGAAGATCCAGCATGCGGCCACCAATTTTCCTGGATATGTTCATAAATGTCACCTATATAACCCTTGATCTCTTCTAACTCGCCCTGTATCGTTACTCCATCAGTAAGGTGCCCTTCATATTTCTCTTCCAACATTCTCTCAATCCTCTGTAGACGGTCACCAATGTTCTTAGAAATTAAAATCGAAGCTTTTTGACGTCGAAATAGTGTCTTCACTTACTTTTCAATCCCATCCAAGCAACGAATAAACCTCAAGGAACCAACGGAACTATCATGCCCTGCAACATGCTTAAGTGCATGACAAACAGCCTTCTTCCTTGTGACCTCCTTTATTTTGCGTACATTCATTTGCACATTAGGAGTGCACTGTATAATATCTTCTATAGACATATTCTTGTTTGTTGCAGAAGCCTCCATACTGGACAAAAAGCACACGTTAGCCTTGAGGGATATATAAAATATTCTCGAAATTTAGAAACAACAAAAACTCCCATGTCTAATACCGCCAAAGTTCAACTAACCCTCTCTCTCTACTTCTCCCTCTCCCTCTCTCTACACCTAACCAACCAATGCACTAACTAACCAACCTCTAAACTAAAGTAACCTACCAACTAAACTAACTAAACCAAGTAAGGTAAGCAACTAATCTAAGGTAAAACCTACTAACCTACTAATCAATAATCAATTTATCTACTAACTTACAAAACTAAACCACCTAAACTAACTTACTATTTAATTAACCAACTTACTAATCAAATCAAACAAAAATTTGGAATAACTAAATAAACTAACTTATCATTCTCTAACCCTAAACTTTAAAGTAAACTAAACTAAAACAAAGGATTAAACTAACCCTAAGTTTTATCTACTAACCAACTAAACTAACTTATAATTTAAAGTAAACTAAAACAAAAAAAAACTAACCCTAAACAACTATATGTACTAACTTACTTAACCAAAACAACTAAATTAAACCAACCGTAAATCAAACTAAACTAAACTACACTACAAGATATAGACCTTATAGCGACGTTTAAAGCGACGAAAATACAAACAAAAAAATTTGCCCCCGTTGTCGCAAAAAGCATCGTTATTGACGACGCCATAGAATCGTCGCTATATGCATCGTTATATGCGTCGCTATATGCGATGCATATAGCGACGCATATAGCGACGGTTACAGAGAATTTGCGACGCTGATAGCGACGACAATAGCGACGCGTGCAGTAAATTTGCGACGCAAATAGCGACGATAACAGAGAAAAAAAATATTTGTGGCTCCCTGCCACATATAGCACTATGTGCTGTATGAGAGCCATACAAAATAGTTTCTGCACTGCTGCATACAAAGCGTTTGCAAACAAAAAGAATGTATACTGAAATCATAAAACTGATAGATGAAATAAATACATGAAATCGCATAAAATGCGATTGGTACAATCATAAAACAATATCACTAATACATAGAAAATGTCTACATAGATCGGGCGACTAAAAACTAAAGGTATGTGAGCTCTAAGGATCCAAGGGCGAGCTACAAATTGTCGTCCCCCGAAAGCTCTTCCCGCTGTAAAGGAGCATCAAACGGATTCTGCAGAAAAAGAAACAACATATCAATCCACCATACAATAATGCATTCAAATATCTCATGGTAACTACGGACAAGAAAGATGAGTGACTTACTGGGCCACCGCGTCTATACAATCGGTCGATCAATGATCTGAGACCGTGCCTCTCTGCATATCGAGTCTCAAGGCCTTGCGGATCGCGATTTGTAATGGAGTACTGTAAAGAAAACAAAATGCTAACTATTAGAAACATGATTGTCAGTACAAAGAATATCTCAAAAAAACAAATAAGCAAAACAAAAGAGAAACTTACAAAGTCCTCCAAATATGTCCTGTGGCCGCCACTCCCAAGATGATGTACCGATCCGGCCTCGATTCGTGCCCTCGCCGCCTCCCGCTGCTGACTCCAACGTCCTGGCGAATTTGTAGCCTCCTCCCTCAGTCGGCGCAAGTCGTCTGCATCTAACCACTCGGGCTTTGGAGCCCCACTCTTGATTGCCTTGCGTGCGTCGGATCGTCTATGTGACATGTATACACGCATGCAATCCATCATCCAGCCCGTAGAGAATCTATCCACTGCGGCTGGCATCGGGAACTCCTCGTGCAAGGATGCTACTATGTACTCCTTGCTCCCCTCCGGTATGTTCCTTCAATGATCCAGGACGTTGTGCCGAAAAACTTGTTGGCACAACTCCCTCATGCGAGCCATCACCCTCCTCCCCTCATCATTCATGATGATGGCTCCTGACCTGCCATCCACTAGGTATCCATAATCCCTAGGAGTGTGCCTTGTATGGGCCCTCTCCCATCTCCGTCCACGCTCCTGGGCATATCCAGGAGACCCCTGAACATCCGGTGTACCGACGGGGGTACCCTCTCCCGGAGTGCCACTCAAAGGGGTGCCACCAGAGGGGTGCCACCAAAAGGAGTGCCACTAGAGGGGGTGCCACCAAAAGGAGTGCCACCAAAAGGCGTGACATCTGCCGACGGCTGCGCAAAAGCCGGAGTAACTGGAGTGGATGTCCCCACAGGTGTGACAAATCCTGGAGGTGACCGAGCTCTAGCTGAACGACGAGACGGAGACACCGCGTCCGTGTCTCCACAGCAGTACCCCCCTGATCCTCCTGCAGTCGCAGTCCCTCCCTCTAGCCCAAGTCGCGAGCGTCGAGATCGTCTGCTCGAAGCTGAAGCATCTGATCGCGCTGAAGCTGATCTAGCAGAGCGCCCTGACGAAGAACAAGACAGCTCCTGATCTGCTATCTCTCTGAATCTCGCGAGCTGATATGGAGACATACGTGCCATCATCTCCTGAAACTCCTCATCGCTCATCCCTCGACTCATCTTGAAAATGTCGATACCTGCACAGATAAAAAATAATGTTAGAATAATCAATTTAAACTATACAAAGCACATTAATATAAATCATTTTTGAAAAATCCCTCTTAAAATGCATATCTTATCTACCTTTATGGAAGATCTAAACAACGAATTGAGTAATACAATTCTCCAAGAATGAAGTATTCTATGGTCCCATGTTAATCTCCTGACACAACTCTGCATACACTGGAAGGTCGATAGACATGTCACCACAAAAGAACGAGTCTGCCTCGTTCTCAAAAAATTCTACGACTTCTGTATTTCCATCATTGTTAGCCGATGCGGGCTCCAAGCTTGCGATGGCCTCCACCCCTTGTAATTTCGATCCCTCTATTTGCATATTTTCTTCATCTATGCCTGGAACATCGCTTTGATCGTATACTCTCGCACCTCGAGGAGTTGAAGGTATAACATACCACCATCGAGGTTGTCGGGGATTTGGATAGAAGATTACATGTTCACAAACACTTACAAACCGTCTTCAAACCATTGTGACATAAACCATGTCGTATTACAATTAGCAAGCAAATGACTAGTTGTACATGTTCACAATGTGCCGGCAACACAAAGGTGTCGCGCAAATCCATCCATTTTTTTTCGGAATCTATTTCGAGAAATCCAGATGGACCTTGTCGAACTGTTGCGCCAGCTCCTCCAAGTACCACTTTGAACCACTGCACATCGAATATTATCATGGAGAAGCTACGGTAATCCACCGTAATAATACTTTGCAAATTCCCAAAATACTCCATCTCATCCACAACCGTGTTCGGATCCGTTGCTTGTCGCCGGCTCTCTTGCTCAAACCTTGCCATGACACCACAGTCCATTGTGGAGCGCATTTTGTCAATACGCTCCACCCGAAAATGCCGTCCGCGCGACCACGCTGCACTATATATTTTGTACTGCACATTGAAACACTCAAATTAGATGTAGCAGACAAATTTAGATACGACACATTCTAAACCCCTCATTACCTTTGGACTACATCCCCTCGAGAACTCCCACTCCTCCATTGAGACCTCTGTCCCTTCGCTGGATGCTGCGATCAAGGCTCCATGCAACCATCGTGTTGACATAAACCGCGGCATCTCCTCCATGCCTTCGGGATATCGAATCGGTCGGTGACGCGTATTGCGTCGGAATTCAGCTCGTGCTTCCTCTCGATCTTGCCTTGCAATCTGGTACTTGGCGAGCCACATCTCCATGGAGGCATGGTGCAACATACAAAAGCAATTCACCTTCTCTTCCATTGAGGCATCCATTCTTTTTTCTACCCCATTTCCAACCACCACATCTCCAGTCAGCCTGTCATCATCCTTCAGCGTCCATAGCATTTCATTGTCTGGTTCCACCGTTGGTAGCCATTGTGAGATATGCACTAACGCCTCTGACACCAACCAACCTTCCGCCATGCTACCTTTTGGACGAGCTTGTTGTCGCACAAAGCCTTTTAGGGTTTTCATGAAGCGCTCCAGGAAGAACATCCATCGCGTATGGACAGGTCCAGCAATCTCCACTTCGTCCACAAGATGCACAAGAATGTGAACTTGTATCGTGAGCATGCTAGTGGGCAGGTATTTCTCAAAGAGACAGACCGTCTCAACTGCTCCCTGCCTTGCGGATTCAATAGAGGACGTCTTAATCTCTTTCTATGAGATCCATTGCACCAAAGTCGATAGCTTGTAAATGGCCCCGCGAATTTCTGGAGTTAGGTATCCCGCGATCGCGATCGGTAGGACAAACTGCCACAAATGAAAAAGCATTAAGAATAATGGTCACTTTTCAAATTTCAAAATGTCCACGCTAATTAAAATCCATTCTGTTCACAAACCTGACATATCTTATGCCAATCATGGGATTTTAGCCCAGACATTTGGTCATCTTTAGAAAATGCGAACCTGAGAGAACGCATCATACTCGTCGGAGTGCGGATAGACTTGATTACTTGCTTCACAATGCGCTCTTCTTTGGTAGACAAAACCCAGGGAGCGCGAGGAAGCTGCACTCCCCCTTCAGCACTCGATTGCGGCCAAAGCGCCTCCATCTTACCTACCTCCTTTAAATCCATTCGTGACCCTATAGTGTCTCTCTTTCCTGTGATGTGGTCCCATAGCAAGCTGCCCACATTTTTGAAAATATGCATGGGATCCAACAAGTGGTTGACCTGTAAGTGGGTCCAATATGGCAACTCGTACAAAACTGAGAACCGTCGCATTCCATTTGGATGTGATTCCGGGTTTACCATTTTCAGCTCGTACCAGCTTGCAGCGTTCATACGTGCTGGAGGTTGCCCAAGAAAACCTTCCCTGAGTTCATGATCCTCCGGCAAGAAAGCGGCGTGTCCTTGATATACCATCTTCTTCATGGTTCGTGACCTTCGGGAGTCTAACTATGGCCCACACAATGGACATGCATGATAACCTGAGGTAACGAGACCTGCAAGGCGATCCACGACCTAGTGAATACTTGATTGAATGAAATAAAATATAGATATTACCGGCGAGAACAAAGGTCTGCTCACCTGAGCACTCTCCCAATCCTGGAAAGTCATGCATCGTCCACATGAGAATGGCTCGAATGTTGGCTGACCGTCGACCATCGCGCCTGCTCATATCTTGCACCGTGACCCCCTCCTCCCACAAAATCTTAAGCTCATCGACTAATGGACGAAGATACACGTCCATATTTTTTACTTTGTAGCGGCCCGGGACGAGCAAGCTAAGGATGAGATGTCCTTTCTTCGTAGAAAGCCATGGAGGAATGTTGTAGTTGACAAGCACTATAGGCCACACACTGTAAGAAGTCGAGCGCATACCGAATGGGTTCACACCATCCATGGCGAGACCGAGCCGAAGATTCCTTGGCTCTCGCGCAAAGCCTGGGAAGGTAGAGTCAATGTAGCTCCATGCACGCGAATCTGCTGATATTCGTTGCACTCCATCCGTAGACCTATTCTGCACATGCCACGTTGTCAAGCTTGCCATGGCAGACGTGTGAAACATGTGGTTTATGCGGGGGATGAGCGGAAAGTGTCTGAGGACTTTTTGAGGGATGGTCTGCCCTTGCAAGTCCTGTCGATACCTGTGAGCACCACACTTTGGACATGTCTCCATAGTCTCGTATTCATCTCGAAACAATATGCAGTCGTTGATACATGCATGGATGTTATTGTAGTCCATGCCAAGCTTCCGTAAAACATGTCGTGCATCATCACGAGACTCAGGCATGGTGTTTGCAGGTGGCAATATATGATATTTCAATAACCTGAAAAAATCATAAAACACCTTGAAAAATCCATCCATGTTTGCAATAATACTGTTAAAAAAAAAAACAATGAAGTCTGTGTGCAAGGTACCTGAATAACTCAGTCACACTCGTATCGCTCCAACCATATTTTGCTTGCACACTTAAGAGTGCAAGCAATGTCTTCAACCGAGATACTCGGCACCCATCATATAATGGTATGGATGCTTCCTCTCTAAGCGGGTCAGATGTCTCAACATCCATGGGAATCAATGCATCGATCATTGCCTCCAAGATTGTAAGCAAGTCGGGAAGGTTGTCTGTCTCCTCTGGCATTGACGATATAGATGGGCCTTGCGAGTGGTCGATTGGCTCCTGCAATCCATCCATCGCACGTCCACGAACTCTTCTAATTGGCCGCAAAGGGTGCACTCCCCCTTGGGTCGAGATATCACCCCCCTGGATACAAAATTTGCCAACAAGACCCAATCTTATTGTGTATGGTTTTCAATTAGCTTGAGAGTACAATGCATGAAAAATGCTAACTTCAAATTACCGTTTGCTGAAAATCTGCAATCGCCTGATCAATGATCTTAGATTGAAACTCGCCAAATCGTCATACGTGTTCTATAGACAATCGGCGTTTTCGTCTAATTGCCAACTTGCATTGAGAGCAAGGACATGGGACACGCTGATTAAGATACGACTCGCGGTCTTGAACAATAGGACCTTCTTCGTTTGCCATCTTATCTACATTACAGCAAACGAGGCTTAAATGGATAGCTTTATGGAGATGTACGTCAAGTTGCAAGTTGACCATAAACCTTGCATTGTATATAGTAGTCGAGAGATTTTCCGATGTTATATCTCGGCCTTGTATCATGCTCAACGATTTGTTTGTCCCGGTAGAAAATTTTTTGTTATATCTCGGCTTTGAGTATAAGTAATCCATTTTAAAATTAATGCGCGCCATTTATGAAATTTTATAACTATAGTAATAAAATTTATTTCAATCAATTCTACTCATAGTCATAAGACCTGAGAGAAATTATCCTATACTCAATTTAAGGGTTTCTTCTTCTATAACAATAATTTTGGGTTCATTTTGATGAAGTACGTGGCCGTATGCAAAGCACATTGCATACCATTATCAATACGTATATTATCTTAAATTTCCTTCCCTTCCCTCTCCCTCTCTTCCTCTCTTTCTCTCACCCTCTCCCTCACCCTCTCGTTCTCTTTCTCTCCCTCTCTCATTTCCTCCCTCCCCCTCCCTCTCCCTCTCCCTCCCTCTTTCTCCCTCTTTCTCCCTCTCCCTCCCCCTCCCTCTTTCTCTCCCTCTCTCATTTCCTTCCCCTCCCCCTCCCTCTCCCTCTCCCTCTCTTTCTCTTTTTCTCCCTCTCCCTCTCTATCTCTCTTTCTCTCTCATTTCCTAAACAAGCAAAAAATAAAGTGATTTAAACATCCTCCAAGCAAAAGGGAGAGGGAGAGATACAATGCACTCTCCCTCTCTTTCTCTTTCTATCCCTCTCTCATTTCCTTCCCCTTCCTCTCCCTCTCACTCTCTTTCTCTCTCATTTCCTCTCCTAAACAAGCAAAAAATAAAGTGATTCAAACATTAAACAAGCAAAAGGGAGAGGGAGGGAGAGAGAGAATGCACTCTCCCTCCTTCTCCCTCTCTTTCTCTTTCTCTCCCTCTCCTATTTCCTCCCCTCCCTCTCCCTCTCCCTCTCCCTCTCTCTCTATTTCTCTTTCTCTTTCTTTCTCTTTCTCTTTCTTTCCCTCTCCCTCTCCCTCTCCCTCTCCCTCTCCCTCTCTTTCTCTTTCTCTCTTACTCTCTCGTTTCCTCTCCTAAACAAGCAAAGAAGAAAGTAATTTAAACATTAAACAAGCAAAATGGAGAGAGAGAGAGAGAATGCACTCTCCCTCTCTTTCTCTCCCTCTCCCTCTCTTTCTCTCCCTCTCTCTCCCTCTCCCTCTCCTTCTCTTTCTTTTCCTCTCCTAAACAAACAAAAGAGAACGATTTAAACCTTCAACAAGTAAAAGAAAGAGAGAGGGAGACTCACCAATGAGATATGGCGAGCGTGGGCGGCTTCTCTTTGCAACGAGGGCTCCTCCTCTCCTTCGCGAACAACGACGGTGGCGGCGGCGGCGGCGGCGGCGGCAACAAGTCTCTTCCTCCTCTTCTCTCACAAAGCCTTGGCTCTCTCCCTCGCTCTCGCTCTCAAAAGGCGAAGAAAAGAAAATGAAAACGGCGCTCTGGTTTCGACCGCGCTTTTTTTCCCTGCGGCGTATTTGCGTCGCAAATGCGACGCAAATAGCGACGCCAATAGCGACGCCGATATCCGCCGTCGCTAATCGGCGTCGCTATTGCCCCATTCCCTTGTAGTGCTAACTAATATAATGTAACCAACTAAACTAAGTAACATAAAAAACTTACCAATCTAAATAAATAAACACGACCGTAAACAAAACTAACCAACTAAACTAAAGTTAACTAACTAACCGATCAATCTAACTAAACTATTCGATAGATAATAAACAAAAATAATTTAAACTACTTTAAACTAACTAATCTAATAAGCTAACATATCTAACCAAACTAACTAACAGTAAAAAACTTACTAGCCAACAAACTAAAGTAAGGTAAGCAAACAATCTAAGGCAAAACCTACTAACTTACTAATCAATCATCAATTTATTTACTAACTTACTAAACTAAACCAACCAAACTAACTTACTATTTAACTAACTAACTTACTAATCAAATCAAACAAAAAATTGGAATAACTAAATAAACTAACTAAACTAAACTAACTTATCATTCTCTAACCCTAAACTTTAAAGTAAACTAAACTAAAATAAAGAATTAAACTAACCCAAAACTTTATCTACTAACCAACTAAACTACCTTATAATTTAAAGTAAACTTTAAAAAAAAAAACTAACCCTAAATAGCTATATGTACTAACTTACTAATCTAATCAACTAACCACAAACAATTAAAACCTACTAACTTACTAAACCAAAACAATAAAATTAAACCAACCGTTGTCGTGATGTTATGAGGATACAGTGTGAAAAAGTATGGAATGCATCGTCATCCGACTTCTCTATTGATCTAGAGAGTCAATGTGATCTGAGCTATTAGTACTAGTGTGAGTTGCATGGATTATCCGAAAATACTAGATTTTTGGATAATTTTAGTCTATTTGTAATATTATTTATTGTAAAAATCTGAAAAAGTTAGAAAAAGCTTCTAGATTAGGATGGTATGCAAAAAGCTAGTTGCTTTTTCAGCCAATTAGGGGATTTTCACAAGAAGGACAGATTGACGAAATCAAGCGCGTCGCGATCGCTGTAAACAGGCTGAAAACTGCAAATTGAACTAAAGAAAAAAGAAGGAGCAATCTGGGAGATCCGTGACCAGGTGTCCTGGGGTTTTAGGCATCCTGGGGTTTTACCCCCCTTTCGGAGCCAATGAAGCCATCAGATTCGGGTTCCAGGCAGCAGAGAAAGAGCTGATTTTTCTAATCCACATTTTTGGTCTACGAAGGAGCTCCAGGAGAACTAATGCCTGGAGATTGCTTCTGAGTAGTGCAAAGATTCCAGGTTCTTTCAATACATATTGATTCAATTCATTGTGATTTGCCTCTGGGGGAAAGGGGGGGCCACAGAGATCACCGAAGAAAAACAGACATAGATTGCGATCAATGCTGGTCCTCTACAAGACTAGAATGAAAAGAGAAGCTTCTGCCATGTCGGATGTGAGGACGGATGTGAGGACTCAGGAGGGTTAGTTAGAACCCGACAGATGAGCTTCAATGAGCTCCAGCGCTTATTATTACGCTTCTCTCTCTCTCTGTGACGTTCTACACGTTAGAGAGAGAGACGACGTGTCTCTCTCTCTCTCACGGCAGAACTTCACAAAGAGAGAGAGAGAGAGAGAGAGAGAGAGAGAGAGAGAGAGAGAGAGAGAGAGAGAGAGAGAGAGAGAGAGAACACAAAAATGCCCAGAGAAAGAGAGAGAGAGAGAGAGAACAGAAAAACGGCCAGAGAAAGAGAGAGAGAGAAAGAGAGGACTAACCTGCTACCTGCTGCCTACCTCCTTGCTGCCTGCCTGCCTCCTTGCTGCCTGCCTGCCTCCTCCTGTCTACTGCATGTGAGAGTGAGAGTGAGAGTGAGAGTGAGAGTGAGAGTGAGAGTGAGAGGAGAAGAGAAGAGAAGGTGGTGGAAGGAGACCACGTTTCCTTCTTTCTGCCCCCAATCATGTGACATAAATGGTCGCTTTGGTTTGGTTTGGGAGCTAGGTTCGGGGGAGCATTGTGGTGCTTCGACACTTTCCCGAACCTGTAGCTCAAATAATAATGTAGTATAGATATTGCTTACTATATTTGTAAAAGGGCCATTTTTTGGCTCATACTTTCTTAATCCAATCAAATATATGCATTGAGGAGAGCCCTCTCAATGCATAGGGGAGATTGTATCTAATCTTGTGTCATGTATTTAGTGTTGGAACAGAAGATGATTAGGGAGCTCATCTCAACAGCAAAGGAAGACTTCAATACATATACTAAAGATTCTATCCTCATCCACATTAAGCATCAACCCTTTGTCCGATGGTCCAAAGAAATATACAAAGATCTTGCTTCAAAAATCCATTAAAATCCCCTCCTTCCACTTCAAAACAATGTATGAACATCCCTTAGAAGGCCAATACCATTTTTTTTCTTCCAAAATCTCCTACGTCATTGAAAAACCATCCTGTATAGTGGTTTCATAGTCATATAGTGGATTTTGCTCTATCACAAATTGGGTGGTGGTGACTTTTGTGGATGTATCGATGCCCTCCACAATGCTCAAATTTGCCTTCGATACCCTCTCTTGTCATCATCCACCTCAACCTCTCAACAAACAACCCACATTGCAAGCCACCATCAAGCCTCTCCTTATCGACCAAGAGAGAGAAGGGAGGGGGTGTTGAATTATAAAGGCTTCTAAAGAGAATTTAACTAAGGCTTTTTTTAAAGCCTTTAAGTGGTCATTGCCACACCCATTCACCAGTTTACACACATTGCATACCAAAATGAAGAATTACAAACATGTTTATATAGGTCATGTTTAGGGATTGCCATGACCTCATTATGTTTTTGCAATCTCATAATAAGAACACACCATTAACTTTGCAATTTTACATTAATAACATTAAAAATAATGTTAACCAAGTGAAACTTGCTATACTAGTCAACCTGCATGGGAGTTTTGTATTTTTAACAAGCCTACATGGCATTTAAGTAGCTCGAAGGGCCTAGTGGACTATGTAGGCAACCCAACGGGCCTAAAACCCTAGAAAGTCTACTATATATAGAGGATCCCAACTTCATCTCTCACTTTTCCATCTTCTAGTTGAGTCTCTTGGGGAGTGCATCCTTCTTGGGTGAAGAGCTCTCCTATAGGACAAGCCTGAGAGTATCTTGTGCATTGAGTGGATGGTTTTGAGAATCCTTTGATGAGCTAGATTCCATTCTTTGCATAGGGATACTTAAAAATGAAACCAAAGCATATGCAAATAAGGTCGGGTTACTTATTCCAATGAGAGCAAGAGGTAATCCTTGATTGTTTACTAGCCTTGGTTATTGTTTTTTAATAAACATTGAGGCAATCACAAAGTGCTTTATATCTTGGTTATTTGGTCCTTTCATGGGCTACATATATCCTAGATATGAGGCATTGTGTTAGGAAACAACAATTAAATATATGTGAACTTTTTTTAATAAGCTAACATCCTATCTTGAGCAATGTTAGTTCATGGTATGGTTGTTGTTTCATGCTATTTAGACTATGTTGTCCTGGAGTAAGCAAAGATTAGTTCATTGACTTTGTTTATCATTAGTTTAAATATATATTTTAAATTTTAATGTTATATTTATTGTTCATAAGTTGTGTACATGCATTGCATATCAATTAAATATGTAATATTGCAATATAAGCATGTGAACATTAGTGTTCATGTGATATAGAAGTTACGAATGTTTAAATTTTGCATGTTTACTTATGTCTATGCATATTTTTTAGGTGTAAAAGCATTCAATGTTTCTATCTTTATTGCATGTTTACTTAGCTTTTATCATAGTTCTTTCATATCATGATTCACATCCATTATGTGTTTTTAATTAATGTACAAAAATTTCATTACAAGTTTTCACTTTATTGTCAAAAGGAATAGTGTTCATGTATTGTATGTAGTTGTCAAAATGATATAGGAATAACATCGCATATCAATGTATTTTTTTATTTTTAATTACACTTAATTTGTATGATGAAGATTATAAATTTAAATGATTGATCATTTCATTAATTGTTGTATAGATAATTTGTCTGTTATTGTTTGCTCAACAAATAGTTTCTTGTATTACTAGTTTGTTGTAACTTGTAGCTACTAACATTATAAAGCAGTGATCATTAATCACTTACTTCTTATCGCCATGTGTACTACTATATTCAAGAATATAAGGGCACTAGTTCCCCATTTTTCAAAGACAAGCAATGCTTTTTCCTTTAACTAGCCTAATGCAAAGTCAGATCCTAGCCCCAAAAGCAGACGTCGGGGATAGAGCACAAAGGGTCCACCTTATAGAACATGTAAGATACTATGTGAGTTCAAAACAAAGGGTATTATATATAGTATAATTTATAGGATTATATTTACAAAATGGATTTTTAATTATAATTTGTAAAAAAATCCGCACGTTTAGTAAAGTAAAAGGGTCATTTTAAGGGTCTTATAGCATGTAAAGAAAGGGTATTTCTTAATATATTTTAAACACACATTATATAGATGATTTCTTATAGATGGATCCCGTGGGGAATAGAGTGGAAATTTGCCCCAAAAAAAGGTAGATATATGCATTAGGAGTGTAATTTTTATCATATCATGAAGTTCGGTGATGCATCCCACATTAGGGAACATTTCTTTGGTAGTGTGAAGAAGTCCATGTGTGTATGTCAATGCCCAACTACTAAATAAGCAACCAAAGATTCGAGAACCTTATGAAAGTAAGAGGGCTTCTGTTGCAAGATTATCATGTGCTCAAGTTGAGATTTCTAGCTTGCAAAGCAACATTGCCAATTAGCCAAAGGCCTCTCAATATTAGACACCCCATGCTTCTAACTTTGGAGAATTTCAAGTACAACTTGATAGGTGAAGTTACTAGTCTAAGAACAAAGGGAGTGTTTGACAAGCCTCTCTCCATGAGAGTTTTCATGTGATGCAATTAGAAGAAGCATGGATGGCCTTGGCTAGGTCTCTTTTTCTTTTGGCCATGCAATGATAATCATGGATAATGATAATTGGAAACATATATGAAAGAATTTCGGGAGTTTGGGGCTAGCTTTTCCATGTTGTCTTATCAATCAATACAGCATGATATTCTTGATAAGTGCCTCTTAGAGGTGAAGGAGTGGGTTGAAAGGGTCATTCTATGCAAGTTGGGCCTAACTTGATGTACTATTATGTTGAATGGTTGGTCTAATATTCAAAGATAACCATTGATAAACATTAAGTTGGTTTCAGAAGGGGGAGACATTCTTAAAGGCCATACATAATAAGGAAAAATTAAGTCAAGGAAATACATTGTAGAGATTTTATACAAGACTATTAAAGAGATCGTGCGTCATCATGTGGTGCAAGTTGTTATGGATAATGTGAAGAACTATAAAAATGTAGCTAGACTTGTAGAAGAGTGATATCCAAAGATTACCTATAGTGGTTGCAACACTCATTCAGTAAATTTGGTATTGAAAGACTGGTATGAAAAGGAGGATACAACTTGATTTGCTAGCATTGTTGATGATTGCAGAAGAGTTGTCAAGTTCATTCTCAAAAGAAGTCGAATACTTGGGCTCAGATATCATGCATGTTAATGCTTTGGCAAAGACACGATTTTGCACTCGTTTTTATAATTTGGAGTCCTTAATGCGAAACAAGGGTGATGTGATAGAGACGTTCTCATGCATGGATATGTACAATTTGGAGATTGAGCAAAGTGTGCAAGTGAAGGATAAGGTTGCCAAGTCATGCTCTAGTTGTATAAACAAGGATAAGCAGTGGCAGTGTATGGTTGATGCACATCATGTAATGATACCCGTCATGTATGGTATAGATAGCATGGATGAAAAATGTGCCAAACATGGCAAAGTATGGATAACATGGTGGAGCATGCAAGAGAGTTTAGAGTCTCCTAATAAGGAGATTAAATAATGCACTACAAAGCCTTGGCAAAAATTATTTAAGGCATCTCAAAGAAAGGTGCTATTAAAATATGTTTTAGAGGAGATGGGTTACAACTCATAAACCATTACATAGTGTCACATACCTGTTAGATCATGAGTATTGGGGCCTAGACATACAGAGCACTAATGAGCTAGTTGCAAACTTCTACAATGTGATCAATACATTCTATGTGGATAATAAGGTAGCATGCAAGGAATTGTTAAGGAGATCTCTAGATTTAGGCTAAGAGAAGGTCCATTTCTAATCTCTTTGTGTAGATGGCCAAGAAGCAAGTGGCATGGAAGTGGTGGACCATGAATGCAAGGGAACAATTGAGACCCCTTGTTGTGCATATACTTGCACAATGTGCTAGCAACTCCACCTTGAGTGAAATTGGAGCACGCATACATAATAAAACTATTGTTTTGCAATGATAGGGAGAGCAATGATGACAAGGAGGGTATGCCCTTGTGGATGTACACTTGTGATTCGTTGAGATTGAGACCTCAAACAATGATGGGATCAAGCATATCGAGAGTGAGAGTCACACCATTGTAACATACATTGAGATTTAGATGAACTTAGAGATAATGGATGCTGACATTGAGGAGCATCTTGCTCATTGAATGACTCAATCACATGCAACATTCATTGAGTTGGAATATCAAGATGGGGAAATGGATTAGCTTTGAAAGTTCACCTCTCCTTTTTCCTTGATGTAAAAAATTTTAAATGCTATAAATGATTAACATGTGGACATTTAAAGTTTTTTTACAATAATAAGTTTGTACTTGTAGATTAACTTATACTATGAAAGACATGGTTTATTGCTTCAACTATGAAAGATATGATTTGTTGCTTCCACTTTCCATAATTAATGTACTTTGAAAGCCATCTCTTTATAAAGATTCAAAAAGTGCAATCACTTGATATTCATTGTGACTCATTTAATGTTTATACAAAGCTAATGTTTACATAACGGTTTTAGTCAACAAAGAGGTTATGAAGAGCACCAAGAGTGCTCTCTCGATCTCCCTCTTAAGATTGCACATGGGGCATACTATAAAGATATCATACAAAAATTTAGAAAAGAGAGTGGTAAGGTGGGCACTTGTTATTTAGAATCATTTGCCATACCAAGTAGGCAAGGTGCATGTAGTGCCCCCATGACAAAAAGTATGAGCTCGTTTCCCTATTGAATAGCTTAAAGTAGCCCATACACATATTGCTCAAGCTCATAGGGGCATCTACATTTAGCATGAACAAATGGGGATAAAGCATGGTGCTCATGAGGTAATCTTGTGGTGACACCCCTTGAGAAGCCCTCTCCATGATGTGGCACTCCACATGCTTAGTGGCCCTTGTCAGTGTCTCAATCTACTCCTCAATGCAAGCATGGACTTGGGGCAATGTTTGGGATTGCAAAAGTTGTTGAAACTCTAATTTCCTTTGAGCTAGTTTGTTCTTTAGGGCCTCCTCTCTTGCCTGTAAGTCTAATATTGTGCCTTGCAATGCCAAATGCAAATCATCATGGGTGATTGTTACATTGTGCACCCATATGTCCTTGATAGAATGACGAGTCTCCTTTGATGAGAAGTACAAAATGCATATACGACATATTTGCTAGGTACAACAAGAAGTCAACATTGTAAAGAGGTTGGGTGAAAATGGCAAGAGCTATGCACTTAGCATTCTCCTTGATGCCATCGTGAAGGCATTTGCTAACTTTCTACTACCCTTTCTTAATCTCTATGCTTGAGCATGGCTGGATGTTGAGATATCGAGCTCCACTTGTGATATGCCAGGGTGACCGTTGTGCATTTATGTCACCGACTTGTTAGCTACAGATGCGGTTGGTACACCGCCCATGAATAATAGCTAGATGACAGGTATCCTTATCTACTTTAGTTCGTGGCTCAGTTAGTATGCCACCTTAGTTAGTTGAGTTTGGTTTGAGACTCGTATATAGGGTTCTTCTATTTCTCTGTACTAGTGTTCTTTTTGGCTTACACAACTAAGAAGAGGAAAATTGTTTTCAGCCTCCACCTGTGTGTGTATTCCCCCATTGTGCAAGTGAGAATGCTACAAGTGAGACTCCTTCCTTCTCTCCCACAATCTTGACATCGTATTAGAGCCTGGTTCGTGGTAAGGAGCTCAAGAAAGCAAACCAAGTTCGCGGTGTTCTGGTAAGAGGACCAGTGTTGCTTTCATTTTTTGAGTTTGGGAGCAAGTCGCCCTTCGCGATGTAGCAAGAGGGCAGTATATGTTGCGGGAGTGGGCTTTAGGCCTTGGTTGCCTTGTTTTTTTGATTCGAGGCCATTTCGGGGCCTATTTTGGAGGCGGAAATTTTCCGCACGCACTCAGGAAAAGGCCCCGTTTTTGCTGTGTGACCACTGTTCTACAGGTCGGTGAAAAGTTACCATAGAAATTGCATCGTATGCCTGTGTGCAGAGACATTGGGAGTTACAAAATCATCCTTGTTGCCTGTTGATGCAAAATCGTCACTAGGAAGTGGCTGTGTGGTCAAATACCACTTTCGTCAGTTTTGCAGATTTGCCCTTGTGAGGCTGAAGCTGTGTTTTTTGCAGTGATAGAATTCTTTGCAGTGTTCTGTAATGACGTCTGATTCTCTTTCACAGATTGTCACTGAAAAACTTGACAAGAACAACTTCCAAGCATGGAAGTTTAGAATGACGAATTTCCTTATGGGAAAAGGATATTCAGAATTCATTGTAGGAAATGAAGAAGAACCAATTCTTCCTGATGTTCCCAATCAACAGCAAATGCGGGCATTTAAAGGATGGCATGAGAGAGCCAGAAAAGTTATGTACTGGGCTGTCTATCAGTATTTCAGACTCTATGATTGTGCATATTCAGGATGCAAGTACGCCAAAGGAGGCATGGGATACTTTGTCAAAAATGTATAGCACAAATACGCAAGCCATGAAAATGCAGCTCAAACAAGAGTTGCACAATGTGCAAAGAGAAAGTATGAGCATCAATGACTACCACATGAAGGTGAAGAAGATTGCAGATGCACTTGCTTCCATTGGGTCGCCAGTGGAAGATGATGATTTAGTTTCTGTGACCTTGAATGGTCTAGGAAAGGATTATGCACAGTTCCGAACATCCATTTCTGTCCGTGAAAGATTTCCTGATTTTGAGGAGTTGATTGCTCTTCTAATTTTTGAGGAGCAGAGAAATGGTGGTGCATCTTCTTCAGGAGGAACTTCAAAAGAAGCCGTCTTCTACTCAAATGCTGGAAGAGATAGAGGCAGAGGTAGAGGAGGCCGATCTGGAGGCCGTGGTAGAAATCAGAATATGCAGCAAACTCAAGAAAACCAGTCCTATGAAGGAGGATGTGGTAACTCTAGAGGCAGGGGAGCCAAAGAGGTCGTGGTGGATGGCAAAGAGGCCAAAATGCAAACAGCAATGTTGAATGCTACTACTGTGGTAAAATGGGTCATATGACTAAAGACTGCTATAAAAAGCAGAATGACATCATGAATGGAAAATTGCAACAAGGGAATTATGCATCTTCTAGTAGGCAGGGTGATGACATAATTGAGCATTTGTTTATGGTGCAGCACATGAACAATTCTGTGATAAGTGCAGAAGAAAGCAACAAAGTGTGGTATGTTGACTCAAGTGCGTCAAACCACATGACAGGTCATGCAGAATGGATGCAGGATGTAAGGAAAATGGAAAAACTAGGATTTGTGGAGACTGGTGATGATACTACACATCCTATTATGCAGATTGGAAAATTCCTTTGTCTATGCAGGATGGGAAAAAGAAATACATATCAGATGTATTTCATGTCCCGAATATCACCAAGAATCTGGTTTCTGTTAGTCAAATGGTTGAGCAGGGCTTGCAGGTCAGATTTAATCCTCATGGATGCTTTGTTGAGGATATGAAAAATAAAGGTCGCTTGATAGCAAAAGGAAAGAAGAAGGGCAGAATGTTTACGTTGGATGCATACATGCCTGAATTGAGTGCAGCAATGTTTGCACATGGGACCGCTGTAGTTGCAGATATTGATATCTGGCATAAACGCATTGGTCATGTTAATGTACAATGACTTAAATCAATGCAGGCCCAAAATATTGTTGCAGGATTACCTAAATTCAAGGTTGCAGAAATGCATAAGGTATGTGAAGCCTGTCAATTTGGAAAACATGCAAGGAAACCATTTCCTAGACATGTTCAAGAGAGTAAGAAGCCATTGGAATTAATCCACTCTGATGTGTGGACTACTAAAGCTGCATCTATTAGAGGTTGTCATTATTTTGTCACTTTTATTGATGACTATAGCAGAAAAGTTTGGGTGTATTTTATGAAAAAGAAAAGTGAAGTTTTGGGCATTTCAAAACTCTTAAAGCTATGGTTGAAAAAGAAACAAGCCTGCAAATAAAATGCGTAAGGTCAGATTGAGGGGGAGAGTACCTCTCAAATGAGTTTGCAAGGTTCTTGCAGGAGCATGGCATAAAGCAGCAATATTCATGTATACCCCACAGCAAAATGGAATTGCAAAAAGAAAAAACAGGCATATTGGAGAGGTATCTCGTGCCATGCTCAATGAAAAAAACCTACCAGATTTTTACTGGGCTAAGGCAGTTGCTACAACAGTCTACATAATGAATAGGACTCCCACTGCAGTAATACATGGCATGACTCCAGAGGAGAGGTATACTGGTAGAAAACCAGATATTTCTCATTTGAAAATTTATGGTTGCATTGCCTATGTTCATGTGCCAGATGAGTTGAGATCCAAGTTGGATCCAAAAGCTGAGAAGTGCATCTTTATTGGTTACTCTCTGCAGCTAGCAGAAAGGGTATAGATGCTATAACCCTTCTACTCGTAAGTTTATAGTGAGCAGAGATGTTGTTTTTGATGAGATGAGTAGCTAGTATAAACCAGTAAATGTGATTGATAATGTAGATGCACAAAATGGTAATGCTGCACAGAATTCACAGCAGCAGTCACAAGATATTAGTGGACCTGGAGTGTCCTCTAGTAGTGGTTCACATTCTTCACCATGGACAGGCAGATTGAGATTAGGAGAATCTCCTCAAAGCAATGCAGATAGTGGTATGCAGGTATCATAAAAAGGAAAAGAGAAGGTAGATCATCCCATGTTTGATGTGAATGTAGGTCACTCTTATATGGATGGTGAATCCAGTGGCTCAGAACAGAGCATTGATGATGAGTTGGGTATTCCTTCTGTTGTTACACCTGGAGTAAGGAAGACCAGGGATGTTTTGAGAGCACCTTGAAGTGAGCCTACTTTGCGCAGGTCTACCAGAGCTAGGTATCCTGTGGATAGGCTGAAATATGATGGATTTACAGCCATTCACTATGCCTATATAGTCAAAGTGATACATGAACCAGAACCCACTTCTTTTGAGCAAGCCATGGGAAAAGAAAAATGGGAGAAAGCCATGGATGCCTTGGAAGCAAATGCTACATGGAAATTGGTACCTTTGCCTAAAGATAAGAATGCAATTGGTTGTAAGTGGGTTTATGAGGTGAAGCACAATGCAGATGGTTCTGTGAACAGATACAAGGCAAGATTAGTAGTCAAGGGGTATGCACAAACATATGGCATTGATTATGAAGAAACATTCAGTCCGATTGCAAGGATGGCAACCGTAAGAGCAGTCATTGCTATGGCTGCATCAAAGGGATGGTCTTTACATCAGATGGATGTAAAGAATGCCTTCTTGCATGGTGATTTGCAAGAAGAGGTCTATATGGAGCAGCCACCAGATTATGTGCATGCTATTCATCCTGAGTTTGTTTGCAGGTTGAAGAAAGCCTTGTATGGCTTGAAGCAAGCACCTAGAGCATGGTCTGACAAGATAGGACAATATCTTGTCACTATTGGCTTTCAGATATTCAAGGCAGATTTCTCACTTTATGTGAGAAAAACAGAGAAAGGTATTATGCTACTTGTCATTTATGTTGATGATTTGATTATGACAGGTGATAGTGATGAAGATATCCTTCATGTGAAAATGCTATTGAAGCAGAAGTTTGAGATGAAGGATTTGGGAGAGCTGCGTTATTTCTTGGGCATTGAGGTGATTAGATCACCAAGTGGGATACGGCTCTTGCAGAGGCAGTATGGATTGGACATGCTGTCCAAATATGGGATGACAGGCTGTAAGCCTATTTCAGTTCCTTTGGAGCAGAATGTGAAGCTGAGCGCAGATGCAGGTGAGCTTCTGGAAGACCCTACTATGTACAGACGCATAGTAGGAAGTTTGATTTATATGACTATTACCAGGCCAGATTTGAGCTATGTTGTTGGATTGGTAAGTCAGTTTATGCAGGCTCCAAGGAAACTGCATTTGGATGCGGCTAGATGCATACTCAGGTATGTGAAGTCCACATTGCAGTATGGACTATTTTATGAGACTAGGGTTCAGATACAGTTGCATGGATACACTGATGCTAATTGGGATGGTAGTATTTCTGATAGACGATCTACTAGTGGATATGTATTCTCTTTTGGGAGTGCTGCAGTCACTTGGAGCAGCAAGAAACAGCCTACAGTTGCCTTGTCGAGCACAGAGGCTGAGTACAGGGGTGCATCAATGGCTGCATGTGAGGTAGCTTGGTTGCATAAGCTACTTTATGATATGCATCAGCCTAAAGATGGGCCAGTTTTCATTTATTGTGACAACATGAGTAGTATACACTTGGCAAATAACCCAGTCTATCATGCTAGAACAAAGCACATTGAGGTGCATTATCACTATGTGCGGGAGAGGGTTTTACTAGGTCTTATTGATCTAGTTTATGTCAGCACAGAGGATCAGGTAGCTGACATATTTACGAAGGCATTGGGCACAGAGAAGCTGCGCAATTTCAGAGACCTGCTGGGTGTGCAGGAATTGGGATTGAGCTCGAGGGGGTGTTGAGATATCGAGCTTCACTCGTGATATGCCAAGGTGACCGTTGTGCATTTATGTCACTGACTTGTTAGTTGCAGATGCGGTTGGTACACCGCCCATGAATAATAGCTAGATGATAGCTATCCTTATCTACTCTAGTTCGTGGCTCAGTTAGTATGCCACCTTAGTTAGTTGAGTTTGGTTTGAGACTCATATATAGGGTTCTTCTATTTCTTTGTACTAGTGTTCTTTTTTGCTTACACAACTAAGAAGAGGAAAACTGTTTTCAGCCTCCACCTGTGTGTGTATTCCCCCATTGTGCAAGTGAGAAAGCTACAAGTGAGACTCCTTCCTTCTCTCCCACAATCTTGACACTGGATGGTCTTCATCATTTCGATAGTCATGGCCTTGTTGACCTTTCTTCCATTGCATGAGGCCTACATTACCCTATTACAAGAGCCATTGGGATGTGCCTTGAGACTCCCTTCCATCCAAGGAAACTATTAAGCTCTTCGAGTGCTTGGACGCCCATAGGCATTGGTCTATGCACCAAAACTCAATAAGGTAGTAGATGAGCTAGTTGATTACATAGACATCAGGCTCATTGCTTAGGTGGACTGGTAAAGTGGATCGTAGATTTTAGGTGTGGTCCATGGCCTTTTTCTCCTTTTCACTTCTTCTCTTTACCAGTGCTCTTTGATTACATGTTGCTCTACATCAAGATTCACAACACTCCAATTAAGAGCTGACCTCACCATGCTAGTAATGAGCATTAGGCTCCCTAATCTATAATACATAGACTAGGGGTATTATCTCTAATGAAGTCCAAAACGAAGCAAGATAGGATTGTTTGTATGAAACATTAAAAACTTAGATACATGATTTAAGATTGAGAAGCACACATCTCATTATCAGGGGTCAATAGTTGTGGCCTTGACCTTTCTTGATGCCTTTGTGCCATCTTTGGCTTTTGGAATTTTGAGATGTACTTTCACTTTTGACTCTAATTTTTTAAAAATTTAATGAAGTCAATGTACTTTAAAATAATCACTTTGATTTTTTTGCCAATTCTTTTTTACTTTAACCTTTGCACATGCATCACTATTTTTGCTTTTTTATCACACATTGCCCATCACTTCTTGCTTTTTGCTCTTGTAGTTGACCTTGTGGTAGCCAATCCTATGAAAAAGGGACAAGATTACCCCCTCCTAGATGAGTGCTAGCCCCTTGGCACTTAGCATTGGAGGTAGTATGCTTAGTTTGTAGTGTAGATGTGAAGTGTTGGGGTAGGTCACATGGGGATAGTGGAGAGGAGCAATTGTTGCCATTTATCATATAAGCTATGGGGTATATTATCATTTGAATTATTATTGCTAATAAGGTTAGTAGAGGATCAGTACATTACATGAGCATTCCCGTCTATTGAGTATTGCTTTGATGGGGATAGAAGATGGTTGAATGTTGTAATGGTGGGATATTTCTTAGAGCAGAAGTTGTGGTTTGCCATGCATTTTTGTACCTACAAAGGAAAAGCTCACATGCGTTCTCTTCTTAGGGAAGTGCTAGTCTTCTTTTTATGTGCATTGGATATTTTGCTAGATTGGGAGATGGTCAAAGTCAAGGCAAGTCTAGATTGCTGTCCTACACGTGAGGATTCAAGCCATGTATAGGTTACGGTTCAATCACTAGTGAGACTACATGCTTACATATGCTATTACATAGTCAGAAGACGATTCCATGGTTTTTACTTTCAACAATTTGACAAAGAAAGGAAAATGTTGGTGGATGAAGATGGGAAATGGTGTTATTTGCTAAAGGAAGATGAATTTTTCGAAGGACATGAAGAGAATTGCAAGGTATAATGGACAATAGACCCATAGATTTTGATGAATAGAATCCTCAATGAAGCAACAACTAGTGGAAGTTGTGATACTTGTGAATCTCTATTGATATCCCTTGTCAACCTTACATCCCTAATGGTTGTATTGGCATTAGTAAAGCAAAAGGGAAAGAAGGAGATAGCGCAATTGACTTAGAGAGACATATCTAACTATAGGCAAGTTGAGACTCCCCAAGTGTGTCATTACCTTGATCAAACTTGAGAAAACATGGGAAATGTATGAAGAATAGCTAGGTGGTTACAGATGGAGCCAGTTGACTAAGGTCACAAATTATACCCAACTTGAGGACCCCTAGGTATACAATGTAGTGCGTGTGGATGCATATTTTGTTTATTTTCTTTTCTCTTCTTGTTTTTTCTTTTCTTTTTCTTGTTGGTTGAAATAATTACAATGTTATACTTTAGCCTTTCATCTACACATGGAGTGATTTGAAAGTGTGGAAACTTAGGAGGATATTTAAGTAGAATAATCCTAGTTGATATAGCCAATGCACATACGTGTGACTAATAAATATCAAGTCAAAGCACTTGAAGCTCAAAGCTCAAGTATTAACATAATCATTGTTGGAGAAGAGCCATTGTTTGCTAGAAGGCTCATCTTTACATTGGAGTGCAAAATCCTCTTAAGAAAGACAATAACTAGTTATTGTGGATGTTCGATGTACACTTGCTTGAAGAATATGGGTTTTTGTAGTTGGTAGTCTTAGATGTTTGACTCTTGGTCAAGTCTTCCACTTGGTCCTTGGCTAGATGTGCTGCTATAGTTTATGGTTCTTTAGGAGAAGCGGCCACACTCAATTTTACTTTTAAGCACTAATATCCCTTGAAGGTGGTTCACATCTAGTATTGCATACTTGGTGGTTATGATTAGTGGATGTCTTCACCATTGATGATGGAGTCTTGATTGGTTTTGACATTAATCAGTGGTTGTAGTCTTCCTCAATAGTTGTTGGTGGTTGCCATTGGTGGTCTATATTGATGGGGTATCTATTGATTATTGTTGTTTTAATGAACCTTGACCTTCCTTAATAATCATTGTTTGAGAGGTAGTCATTATGTCTTCAATGGTATTTTATTTGTTATCAAAATTATTGTCTCATGTGGTAGCAACAATCGGTGGGGCTGATGTGGTACCTTCACTTGTACAATTGATACCTTGGCTTCCACTTGAGGTTGTCATGGCATCATTTTTCACTCAATGCCATAATGCAATTGGTTGGGTTGGTTGCTGATGTGGTATAGACATCTAGGTCACTTTGGAGGATGGTTTAGTAGTTTGGGAGGTGGTTGTATGACAAGTGCAACAACTTCCTTGCTATCATTTTTTTCTTTTGGGATCCAGTTCTTTAGGTCACTCTTAGGGTTTATGACCTTGCTTACTAGTCATTGTATTATTTGTATTACCTCTTTTTGCTCTATTAGATTGTTGAGTAAGGTGTTACCCCCTCCTCGGAGGTATTATTGTGTTTTGATGTAGACACCAGTGGTATCTCCTCCTTGCTAGAGGCAAGATTACCCTCGCTAAAAGTTGTGATAATTTTTGCATTGGGAAGGGCTACATGTATGTATTAACTATCATAATCAACATTGCACTTATCTTGTTACAGACAAGGAGGCTTTTAGTCTCGATGCTTAGGCATTAGCTGACATTTTCCCAATAAGGCATATAGTTTATCCCCATATGGGCTCAATTCAATATTGGTTGGGATTAACTAAGGTTGTCCAATTTGCATCCAAGGGTCATGCGTTAGAATGTTGTAATCAACTCCCTCGTAAATAAGAGTATCCAAGGTGTACTCTTGTGTTGCCATTAGCTTAACCCTAAGATAGGTAGGTGGCATTGGTTCTTCACTTCAAGGTCAAATTTCTGGTGTTTGGTCCTTTATTGAGCATTGTGGTAGGTACATCTAGTTTAGCGTTAATGTTAGGGATTGTCTTTAGTGTTTGAGGCTTTGTCCTTGGTTTTTTTAGTGAGAAACCTATTGTTTAAGTCTTCTTCTTTGGATGTGTCATTATCAACATGGTGATTTTCAACTATTCATCCTTGTTTAGAAGGGCATAATTGTACTTGAGTTTTAAGTCATGTACCTTTGTTCGCTCCCGTTTGTGATTTTTTTGGACTTCCTCTAAGGGTTCTAGTGCTACAAGATTGTTTTTCAAAGCTTCTCTAAGAAACTTAAGAACTTTAATTAGCTCTAGCTTACAGGCAAACACTTGGAAATTCATGCTGGGATATTTGGAAGACTTTAGTAGTCAACCCAGATGCCACCTCTATAATGCTCAAGGGAGATTCACATAGTGTATCTAACTATAGACCCCTCACCAAAGACATACCTTGCTTAGAGGACAAGTGCAATTGGATGTGTATTCTTACAACCATCAACTTGCGATTCTCAAATGATGAAAAAAAGTACAAGAAAATGGTTGAGGAAGTAAGCAAATTGAGAAAGGTTGTGACCATGAATCAAATCTCAACTATTGAAGTTCTACCCATATTACCTTTATGCATGATAGTGGATAGTCTAGATATTGGAGCAAAAATTTCTATGTGCATTATTTTAGTTTCATTCCCAAGGAATA
Source organism: Lygodium microphyllum (assembly GCF_053477565.2). Classification (NCBI taxonomy): domain Eukaryota; kingdom Viridiplantae; phylum Streptophyta; class Polypodiopsida; order Schizaeales; family Lygodiaceae; genus Lygodium; species Lygodium microphyllum. The sequence goes on along the minus strand of NC_141149.1, from coordinate 10,619,679 downwards.
TTTGTCCATTACCCCAATCTTCAATTACTCTAGCATTCTACATGTAAAGTTTTCCTAGCAGGATATCATAGTCCACTCTCTTCATAATGATAAAGTTCCCAAAGAATTGGATGTAAGTTTCACTTTTTTCCCATTGGACAATGTTTCATCAAAGTAAGCCATCTTTCCAAGAGGAATGCTCCATGCCTGCAAGATCATGTGACTTGGAATAGCCACATCTACTTAACAATCCCACATCAAGTTTTGTCCCCTAAGGCCACTAGTAGCAGGACTGCATGCATTTTAACTCCTTCCCAAAAGGGATTGACTTGCAAGGTTTTCAATACTTGTTAACCCTCAGAAGACCAAGACAAAAAATCTAGAAAATCATAAGAAGTAGAAGACATTCCCAATGCAAGAGGAAGACGGAGGATAGTCCCAAGGCAAGAGGGGAAGACAAAGGACAAAGGTGCACTAAGGAATATTTGAAGACACAAAGCACAATAAAAAAATTCTAAATGAAAGAGGGAGGCATATAAGAATAAGCGTACCTTAATATTTTTGCAAAAAGAGCACTATGCACATGTAATTTATTTTGTAAAAGAGCATTGAGCTCTCTCCCGTACAAGTTGTTAAGAATAAGAGGCACCGGTTAAGACCATGCTAATTTATTTTGTAAAAGAGCATCGAACTCTCTCCCATACAAGTTGTAAAGAATAAGAGGCACAAGTTAAGAACATGCTAATAGGAAAGGAGGAGGAAAAGGAGCGGAAGGAACGAACAAAGGCCAAACCAAAAAGGGGATGGTTGCCCAAGGAGGAGGTAGGGCATGTATAAAAGTAAAAAAGGGAATGAAGAAGCTCATTCTTGGTGTGTGGCCAAACTTGCTCTCTTCTTGTTTCTTGCTTCTTTCTTCATTCTTGTGTATGAGAGAGGGATAGAGGGAGTGTGAGAGATTGTGTGTGTGTGTGTGTGTGTGTGTGGGAGAGTGAGGGACCGTGGAGAAGCTCTTCTTCTCCTCTCTTCATCTTCTCCTTCTTTTCTTCTCTTTTCTCGTGGGTGTGGCTATGGAGCTTGCTTAAAGCACATCTTAGATCATGGAGCTATTAGTAGATTCATGGGAGGAGGCAACTCGATCGGATTCAAAGGTAAGCTCACTACACTTGTGTGTGTGAGAGTGCACACGACTATGTGAGTGGTAGCCATAGCTCTCGGCTTAAAACACTTGAAGGAATAAGTAGTTTGTGAGTCTTGGCAATGTGCACGAGAGTGCCGACATTTTGGTTCCATTGTCGGGACAAACATATTCAAGCTTGAGTGCTTGCACACTTCAATTTGAGCAACAGAGTAGGAGTTCATCTCCAAAACAATGCTTGGTTTAGGTAGGAAGTGAGGGAGTTGGAGGGTGTTTGATCTCCTTTGCTTGATAGTTTAGGTGTTTGAAGATTTAGGAGCATTAGTTAGATCAGTGGTATGTTTTTTTTCATTAGTAAGATGCATTAAGGTTTAGAAAATAATGAGAAAAAAAGGATAAGATAAGTCTCTGTAACAACTAAGAAACATGGGAATAGAGAAGGAAAGGAAAAAAGAACTTGAATACCTAGGAAGGAAAATAGATAGTAAGAGAAGAAAGAGAGAAACAACATGTGAGAAAGGGGGAAGAGAGAGCTCATTTGGACACTGAGAGATTGAGAGAGAGAGAGAGAGAGAGAGAGAGAGAGAGAGAGAGAGAGAGAGAGAGAGAGAGAGAGAGAGAGAGAGCTATTGAGAGAAGAGAGAGAGCCACATGTCAAGAGGGCAGCAGTAGCAACAATCTATGGTGTCATTGCATTCGTGTGTTTCAAGTATGCTCTAAGTCTTCCGTGATGCTTATTGAATGAAGTTAGAACCCTAGGTGTAGCAATAAGTGGTGTTGAAGCATTTTGGTAAAATTTATGTCATTCGATGTGTTTTTCCCTACTCGGATGACATTCCCAGGACTCGCATGGCAGAATCCTCATCGGCCCTCGAATGCCTGAGTAACTTTAATCCCACTCAAACTCGAACAGTCCCCCTCAAACTTGAACAATCCATTTAGACTCGAACACTCGAACTTAGATAATCCACTTGGAATCAAATAGAGAAATCCACTCGGACTCAAACACTCAGACTCAAACAGAGTCTCGCTAAGACACTCAGACGGTCGAATTATCCACTGGAACACATTTTTTTAGACTCAGACGGGCAATCCTGTTTGGCTTGACCACTTGGATAGTTATAGAGCCCACTCAAACGACCGAGTCTGGGACTCGAAGGGGAAAACCTGGTACTTGGATGGGTTTCCCAGAACAAAACTTTTGATAATTTTGACCACTCAAGACCTACTAAGGCCAACATCTAACTGCCTAGCAATCCAAGTTGGAACTCAGACTTGTAAATGAAACCATGGGGCCGATTGTTACCAAAACTTTAACCTAATAGTCTAGGAGTGATTGAAATTACCAACCACTAGTCACTTACCCCCTTGTAGAGACTCAACTTGACTGCTTGGGCTGATCAGCCACCATCAAGCCACCTATTAAAAACTATGAGGGACCCAAAATTGACTACTAGGAGGCAACTACACAAAACTGAGTGGTAAAACTGTGGATCTGATTGATTTCATTGAAGGTTGCACCCTGTATCGTAGACACTTGAGTGCATGTGAAAAGTAAAAAGCATGAATTTACACAATTCACATAGAGTCGCACAACTCAAGCATGTAAGTGTGTGTGCATTGGCAGGTTGATTGGATTAACAAGGAATATACTAAAGGGGATTAAGCTAAGAAACAAACCCACAAGTAGGAGTATAACCCCGAAAATTAGACTAGTGACCCAAGACACTAGAGACAAAGATCTAGGAAAGACAGAGCCATCAGACCACTAAGGGAAGGAAGGACTAACCAAATTAGAGACACATCTTCCTCATAGAAATACTAGGAGGTCGAGAGACAACCACCATGGTAGGTACCAGTTCGAACAAGAATGACCTTGACCTTGACCTTAACCTTAACATATCAAGGTACCCGGATGACATCCAATGACTCATCACGTAGTGTGACCAACAGACAAGGATAATACATCATGGAAGACTTGCAGTCAATATCATAACCGATCTTGAGGAGGAGAGGAGGCCAGGAAGGATCGCACTATAGCGCATAGCGAGCTATAACTAGGAGCAACCGGCTTAGAGGTCATGCCATGAGAGAGAGCTCAATGAAGCTCACAAGATCCTAGCCATATCAAGTAGAAACAGAGCAAGATAAAATGCCGATAGGGAGAGAGCCTTAGAAACATATCTTACAGTGAGCGAGTTGCTCACAAAGCGATTGCTAGATAACACCAACGTTGAGTAAAGTGGAGCAGCCTTGGCAACATCAATGCTAGTTGGGGCTAGGAGGCACCCCAAATACTAGAAGCCAAATAAAGATACCCATAGTTGCCAAGCAACTCGACAAATATCAATTAGGCAATGATCCCTACAGCTTCGATAGCCAATTTGAGCAAGTATGCGAGGCTAACAACATCATGGATGAAAGGGAAGTAGAACCCAGGAGGAAGAAGATTGGCGGTGAGAGCGATGGTAGATGGAGAGCAAGAGTAAGAGAGAGAGAGACTCAAAAGTGGGAACTCCAACCACCACAATGTGTGGACGGGCCTTCCTTTTTTTAAACTGTCACTAAAATAATAAATAATAAGTGACTGTGATGGGCGCTCGCCACCTGTAGTGTACAATGGCGGGTACTGTCAGTGTAGTAATACACGGGTGGCTAGGCAGGTGGAGGCGCCTTTACCCGACCCCGCTCAATGAGCACAAGCATTCAGTCTTTGCTTAGGAGACAAGGGACAGACTTGGTTTACTAGTCTAGATAATGCCGAACACAATAATTTTAATGATCTAAAGAATCTCTTCATCAAGAGATTTTCAAAGGTAGGATACTCCGACAACCTCATCGTTAAGTTGATGAATGCTAGTCTCAAAAAGACAAATAGGATATACAAGACTACGTCACTCATGTGAGGAGTCTCTACAAGATGATACCTGCTGAGCAACCTAATGAGAGAGCAATCTCCACTGTATTCATCAACAACATCCTGAACAAAGAACTCTATAAGGCTTTAGCAAGCAACTCGAACTTGCAAAGGGATGTGCTAGCAAGAGTCTTTGAGGAGGCTATACAAGTGGACGAGTTTCTCAAAGAGAGAGGCTCTAGGGCTACGGGGCAAGAGAACAACACATTTAGAAATGTTGAGAGAACTGCAGCACTTAGTGAATGATTAGCCCCTAGTGAGCAAGATAAAGGAAAGAATATCGACCAAACCTAAGTGATAGCTGATCTAAAGTTAGAGCTAACCAGACTATAGGAGTCATTGCAAAGGTGAGTGCGACCTCATGTGTAGTGTGTGCATTGTGAAGGGAACCACCTACCATCTGAGTGTCCCAATCCTAGGTCTTGGCCTTGTGCCAACCACAAAAGATTCAGGCATGACACTATGCATTGCTAATTGCCAAGATGATTGCCATACCAGCAACCCTATGCTTAGCCATACTATCTAGGAGTTAGACAATCTAATTTTGGAAGAGAAGACCCTTTGGCTCTACTTGCACCTAACGGTTCAAAGCCAGATGCTCCAAGGATTGACGTCAACCCAATAGGAATCCATAGACCACTAAGACCTATAGTGATCCATCCACCAAGCGATACTCTAGTGCACTTTGTAGAGGAACCATTGGAGGAAGACTCATATGTGAACCCTTGTGTCTCTTATGACGAGGAGGATAATTCCATACTGATGGACTTTAGGCCAATGCCAATCATGACTTTAGACCATATTGATGGACTTTAGGACAGTGCCAGTCATGACTTTAGCTTAAGAAGCCATCCAAAAAAATGTAGGCTTTCTTTCTTGCCACTCTCTCTAGCATGTACTCAATGTATGGTAATGGGTAGTTATCTCTATTTGTAGCTATGTTGACCTTCTTATAGTTCTTGCACACTCAAATCTTTCCATTCCTTTGAAAGGGAAGTGGAACCCAGGAGGAAGAAGCTTGGTGGTGAGAGCTATGGAGGATGGAGAGCAAGAGCCAAGAGAGAGAGAGACTCAAAAGTGGGAACTCCAACAACCACAATGTGTGGCCGGGTCTTCCTTTATCTAAACTTTCACTAAAAGAATAAAGAATAAGTGACTGTGATGGGCGTCCGCCACCTGCAGTGTGTAGTGGTGAGTACTATCAGTGTAGTAATACACGGACGGCTAGGCAGAGGCACCTTTACCCCCAACAACATCCCACTTAAAGAAAAATTTGCCCCAGTGAGAGAGAAAAAGGAAAAGATAGTACAACATGTACACACGTACAACATGATGAGGAAAAAGACATCATCTCATCCAATGCCCATCAATCTCTTGAGGAAGGCAAAGCACTCGGTAGTGAGGCTCTTTTGAGCAAGTCTCTAGGATTCTGCTTGGTCGAAACCTTGACAAGGTCAACAGACCTATCCTCAACGACCTTGCGAATGAAGTGATACCTAACCTCAATATGTTTCATCTTCGCATGGAAGACTCGATTCTTGGCCAACTGAATGGCACTCATGGAATCCGAATGTAGTGTAGGCATATCATCTGTCATATCAAGGTCAGTAATCAAACAGCCTAACCAAATAGCCTCCTTGCAAGCCTCTGTGCCTGCAATATACTCAGCCTCTGTAGTAGAAAGGGCCGTACACTTTTGTGCCATGGACATCCAAGAGATAGCCCCTCCAGCATAAGTGAACACATAGCCAGAAGTGGACTTCCTACTATCTGCATGTCCTGTATAATCAGAGTCAATGTATCCCACGACTCCTATATCTTGGCTACCATAACAAAGACACATATCTGCTGTGCCCTTCAGGTACCTCATGATACCCTTCATGGCATCCCAATGTTTCTTGCTAGGTGTAGCCATATAACGTGCCACAACGCCAACTGCAAAAGCAATATCTAGACGGGTGGCTATCATGGCATACATAAGACTGCCCATGGCTAATGCATAGGGAATCTTGGCCATCTCAGCCCTCTGCTCATCTGTTTACAGACAATCAACCTGTGAAACCTTCACATGAGAAGGTAATGGACAACCAATAGGCTTAACATCCTGCATGTTGAAGCGCTCAAGGACTTTATGAATGTACTCCCTCTGTGATAGATAGAGTAGTCCCCAAGATCGATTGTGCGTAATGCCCATACCAAGTATATGAGAGGCATGCCCCAGATCTTTCATCTCAAAGCTCTTCTTGAGCTGAGCCTTAAGAGCATCTAGCTCCTCATGAGCCTCCCTGCTAAAAGCATGTCATCCACATAGAGTACCAAAATCAGCAAAGAACCGTCACGAGCTTTCTTCATGTACAAGCACGAATCCATAGCACTGCGGCTATAGCCCTGTGATTGCATGAATGCATCAAACTTATGGTACCATTCCCTAGGTTCCTGCTTCAAGCCATATAGACTCTTCTTTAGCTTGCACACTAGGTGTTCCCTGTCAGGGTCTACAAAGCCCTTAGGCTGCTCCATGTAAATCTCATCACGCAAGTTCCCATGTAGAAAAGCTGTCTTGACATCCATCTGGTACAAGTCCAGGTCAAGCTATGCAACCAAGGCCAAGACTAAGTGTAGGGTGGTCATCTTGACCACAGGAGAAAAGACTTCATCAAAGTCAACACCATGCTCCTGCTTAAACCCTTAGCAAACAATCAAGCCTTGTATGCCGGCTTGGGGTGTCCAGGGGTACTTTTCAGTTTGTACACCCAGTTGCATGGTAAAACCTTCTTACCTTGAGGCAAGGAAACAAAATCTCAAGTCTGATTCTTATGCAATGAGTCAAGCTCAGACTGCATAGCCCTCTCCTAAGAGTGACAATCACCCTGCACATAGCCTCATCATAAGTGAGAGGCTCTCTTGCATCTGTAACCAATACATAATCCATAGAGGGTGCAAAACGGTTAGGAGATCATCTATCTCTAGTATAATGCCTCAATCCAGGCTCTGTTGCATGATTGACATCCTGTCTAACATCAGCATGTCTAGCATCTGGGCCATGAGCATCAGGTGATGCTGCACGCTGTCTAGCATCTGGGCCATGAGCATCAGGTGATGCAGGTGGCTCCTCCTGAAAGATAACTCTGCGTACCTCAACCACTTTTTTAGGCTGCATATGCATTTTGTCCTCATGAAAGATGGCATCATGGCTACGGATCACTTTCTATGCCTGCAGATCCCATAGACGGTAACCCATCTCTCCTGCATCTCCATGGCCAATAAAATGCATTTGACACTTTTAGGATCCATCTTATTGCATTTGTCCTTGGGCACATGGCAGAATGCCTCACATCCAAAGACACACAAATGATCATAAGAGGGGGGCTTGCCTGCCCATACCTCCTCTGCAACCTAAAAGTCAATGCCACTGCTAGGTGACCTATTAATGAGATGCACTGTAGTAGTAACTGCCTTAGCCCAAAAGTGTTGGGTAAGCCTGCTTGCCTAAGCATGCTACGGACCCTTTCCTGAATGGTCATATTCATGCGCTCAGCCATACCATTCTGGGGTGGAGTGTAAGGGGTAGTCAATTGATGCTTAATACCCCGCTCATCACAAAACTGCTCAAAAGCACATGATACATACTCCACCCCCATTATCTGACCTTAGGCATTTGAGCCTTTTCCCAGACTAGCTCTTTGCCAATGCAAGCCAATGCTGAAATGTGTCTAAGACATCAGATTTTCTCTTTATGGGATAAGCCCAAACCTTATGTGAGTAATCATCTATGAAAGTAACAAAGTACTTTGCCCCACCAAGTGACTGACAGGGCATGGGCCCACATGCATCTGAGTGCACAAGAGCCAAGGGATCACCCATGCGTTGCTTACTAGACTTCTTACGTGTATTTCTAGTCTACCTGCCATACAAACAATGATCACAAGAATCAAAATGCGAAGAGTCAAAAGGCGGAAGATATTGCAAAGCACAGAGCATTTTCATTCCTTTAAGAGACATATGCCCCAAATGAGCATGCCAAAGGGATACATGGGGAATAGAACCCACATACAAAACATGATCCAATGTAGTTATTGATACAAGTAAGGGATAGAGGCTGCTAAACTTGGCACCTCTTGCAAGTACAAGCTTGCCACAACTAATCTTCTATGCAAAGTCTCCAAAAGACACAAAATACATTGCATCATCAAGCTGTCCAGTTGACATAAGGCTACGAGTCAACACAGGTACATGGCATACATTATGCAAAACAAAAGAGCTACCAGAAGGAAGCTGCAGCCTAACATCTCCAATGCCCACAATGTCAAGAGACTTGTCATCAGCAAGACGCACAGAACTAGACATGGTACGATAGGTATGAAACCAATCTCTACAGGGTGTCACATGAAAGGACGCACGTGAATCCAAGAGCCAGCACTGCACATACATAGAATGTATCTCAAAAGTCTGTAAGGCATCTCATGAAGAAGCTGCAAGTATGTAATCATCATCTGAATCAGTGGCCTGCATGACATTAACCTCTTCTATCTTCACACTAGACTTTGTAGGTATAATATTGCGCTCAGAAGACTTTTCCTGCACTTTTTATTTTCCCTTTTCTTTGCACTTATCATCGTGCATTTTATGGCACTGCGGCCTAATATGTCCTGCTTTCCCACAATAATAATAGGTAAGATCAAACTTCCATCCACGGGACTTACTGCGGTCACGTGACTTGGACTTGGACTTCTGAGAGTCCCTACCCTTATGATCATTATCATGCTTGCCATGTTTGCCACCTCTAACAGTCAATGCATGTGAAGAGCGGGAAGCATCATTGTTTCTCCTGTTGATTTCCTCAGTCAATAAAGCACTCTGAACATCTTTGATTTTCAGCCCATCAAGCTTGTTCGTACATATGGCAGTACAGAAGACATCCCATGATTCAGGCAAGGTGCCAAAGAGAAACAACCAGTGCAAGTTATCTTTGAACTCAATACTCTGTGACAACATACTCTTCATGATAGCATGAAACTTACTGAAATGAGATGAAAGGGAGGTCCCCTCCTTCATCCGAAGGTCCATTAACTGCTTCAGCCAATACATCTGTGACATAGGACTCTGCTGTGCATAGAGCTCCTGAATCTTCTCCCATAAATCCCATGCACTTTGATTCTCATCTTCAACAACATTATGATGGACCTCTTCCAAGAGTGACAAAATAATGGTAGAATTGCATAGCTCATCAACTTTCATCCAATCATCATCATCCATATCCTCAAGTTTGACACCCTTGAAACACAAGGGTTTAATCTGCAACTTCTGCATCAAAACCTCTCATATTTGGGACTTCCAATACCCATAGTCGGTACCATCCAACTTGGCAATGTTAAAGAGAGCTGTGTCTTTCAGATGACCAGCCGTACTGCCTAAATCAAAGCAAAAAAGTAAAATTTTAGGTTGCTGTAATTAGCAGAAAATACACTAAAACCATTGCTAAAATTGGCTGAAAGGGTGGATTTCACCAAGAGAAGCACCTCTCCACCAAATATGACCAAGATAACATCAAATAGTAAGCATTACCCTCATAGAAGTGCTTAAAATCTGCAGATTTTAGCTTGTTGTAATAAATGATAGCAGTATTTAAAACTGTCCCAAAATGAAGCAATCACTGATACATATATCACTGCAACTACCAGGTAGCAAGATACATCCAACAGTGAGTTTCTAGGGGCAAGAAGGTACCAAGAACTATCAAACCAATAACTTGTCAGGCAAGAGACATCTCATAGGTCTAGAAGTCATGCATGTAATGGGTCTTGGGATAAGAGACGAGACCAAACACAAGCATAACTGATAGAGCAAGAAGCTCAATACATAACCATCCAAGATGCATACAAAACAGAGAAACCTGTGATAGAGATAGGTGCCTGCCCCAATAGGCGTATCAAATCAGCCCACTATAAACAAACTGCAGACATAAAGCTCTCAAGAGAGCAAATGCATGTAATTGTCCCACAAGCTCAAGCTCATTTGTAAATAAGACTCTGTGTACATCTGAATATACCAAGAGGCTCCCACTGGAAGTGAAGTCAGATACAAAGAGAGCAAGCAATGCTCTAACACATCAAATATATAGCATCAGACATGCCAAATCCCAGTAGGGTACATCCGGAGCATAAATCCCAAGCTATCAAACCCATAAAGCATAAGCTTGAAAGAATTCAAAAGAGTATGTAACTGACAAACAAATGTAATGCCCAGTAGATCCAAAATGCTCAAATATATCTGAAGATGAAGCTCCAAGTAACTATCAAGCATGGGCAAACCAAGTGGCATCCATATCTGACCAAAGCATAAATACAAGAGGCCTAAATGTCAAGTAGTGACAATAGGCATAGACCAGTCCAAAGCATGCCAAAGTGAAGCCAAATGCCAGTGAAGAATAACCAAGTCAAAGCTTAATACAAGCTCAAAAGCATTCTGGAACCAAGAAGAAGCATTTGACAACCTCCAAATACATTGGTATGATCATTTAAACCTTTAGTAAACACCCCGTATCCATGAACCAATGCATACACCAAGGAAATGAGCTTCAGACCACTGTATTATAGCAAGTAATTTAGTATTAAATTAAGCTCAAACGATGCTCAAATATACTCCAAATCAGTCCCAAAGCATAGACAGAGCATCCCATAACATTGGGGCATCACCGGGCATCAATAGGCATCAAACGAGCAATGCCAAGAAGCATCAAATAGTAAATGTCGTGCTGCCCTATTTTGATAGTCCTAGGACTGTGTATATAGCAAAGGGCTGAAGGGGGAAGAAATTGAATCGATCACCAGGAGGCAAGCACTAATGTCGAGGAGTCAAGTAATGCTCGGGAGGGTTACCAAGAGTGTCGGGAAGCCGAGGAGGATCAGGGAAATGCCGGGGAGCAGATCAACCCAGCCCCCTAAAAATGCACCGAAAATTGCACTGTCTGTTCCTAGGGCTGGGGGATCCTCAACATCCCTCGGGGGCACTTGCCAATGTCAAGGGGGCTCCAATGCAGCCCAGGAAGAAGCCGATGAAGGTCCGAAAGCTTGGGGAGGAGGCGGGAGATCAAAACATACCTGCAAATGAAGGTGCCATGGCTGCCATTGAAGCTTGGGTTGAAGCTCTTCAAATCCAGGTTAAAGAGAATGTCAGGCAAGCTCCAATGCCTTTGCTCTGATACCAGCTGAAAGGGAAGTGGAATCCAGGAGGAAGAAGCTTGGCAGTGAGAGCTATGGCAGATGGAGAGCAAGAGCCAAGAGAGAGAGAGACTCAAAAGTGGGAACTCCAACAACCACAATGTGTGGTCGGGCCTTCCTTTATTCAAACTGTCACTAAAAGAATAAAGAATAAGTGACTATGACGGGCGCCCGCCACCTGCAGTGTACAGTGGTGGGTACTGTCACTCAGTGTAGTAATACACGAGCGGCTAAGCGGAGGCGCCTTTACCCCCAACATCCTTTTCATGACCATCACTATGGATGATACCCATTCTGCATGCTCTATCTTGTAAATAAAGCTTGCATTCATTTATGAGATAGAGCATACTATGGGTGATACTGTCAAGATTGTGGGAGAGAAGGAAGGAGTCTCACTTGTAGCTTTCTTGCTTGCACAATGGGGGAATACACACAAAGGTGGAGGCTGAAAACAGTTTTCCTCTTCTTAGTTGTGTAAGCCAAAAAGAACTCTAATACAAAGAAATAGAAGAACCCTATATATGGGTCTCAAACCAAAGACAACTAACTAAGGTGGCATACTAACTGAGCCACGAACTAGAGTAGATAAGGATAGCTGTCGTCTAGCTATTATTCATGGGCGGTGTACCAACCGCATCTACAACTGACAAGTCGATGACATAAATGCACAACGGTCACCCTGGCATATCACGAGTGGAGCTCGATATCTCAACACTCCCCCTCGAGCTCAATCCCAATTCTTGCACACCAAGCAGGTCTCTGAACTTGCGCAGCTTCTCTGCGCCCAATGCCTTCTTAAATATGTCACCTACCTGATCCTCTGTGCTGACATAAACTAGATCAATAAGACCTAGTAAAACCCTCTCTCGCACATAGTGATAATGCACCTCAATGTGCTTTGTTCTAGCATGATAGACTGGGTTATTTGCCAAGTGTATACTACTCATGTTGTCACAATAAATGACAACTGGCCCATCTGTAGACTGATGCATATCATAAAGTAGCTTATGAAACCAAGCTACCTCACATGCAGCCATTGCTGCACCCCTGTACTCAGCCTCTGTGCTCGACAAGGCAACTGTAGGCTGTTTCTTGCTGCTCCAAGTGACTGCAGCACTCCCAAAAGAGAACACATATCCACTGGTAGATCGTCTATCAGAAATACTACCAGCCCAATCAGCATCAGTGTATCTATGCAGCTGTATCTCAACCCCAATCTCATAAAATAGTCCATACTGCAATGTGGACTTCACATACCTGAATATGCGTCTAGCTGCATCCAAATGCGGTTTCCTTGGAGCCTGCATAAACTGACTTACCAATCCAACAGCATAGCTCAAATCTGGTCTGGTAATAGTCATATAAATCAAACTTCCTACTATGTGTCTGTACATAGTAGGGTCTTCCAGAAGCTCACCTGCATCTGTGCTCAGCTTCACATTCTACTCCAAAGGAACTGAAATAGGCTTAGAGCCTGTCATCCCATATTTGGACAGCATGTCCAATCCATACTGCCTCTGCAAGAGCTGTATCCCACTTGGTGATCTAATCACCTCAATGCCCAAGAAATAACGCAGCTCTCCCAAATCCTTCATCTCAAACTTCTGCTTCAATAGCATTTTCACATGAAGGATATCTTCATCATTGTCACCTGTCATAATCAAATCATCAACATAAATGACAAGTAGCATAATATCTTTCTCTGTTTTTCTCACATAAAGTGAGAAATCTGCCTTGAAAATCTGAAAGCCAATAGTGACAAGATACTGCCCTATCTTGTCAGACCATGCTCTAGGTGCTTGCTTCAAGCCATACAAGGCTTTCTTCAACCTGCAAACAAACTCAGGATGAACAGCATGCACATAACCTGGTGGCTACTCCATATAGACCTCTTCTTGCAAATCACCATGCAAGAAGGCATTCTTTACATCCATCTGATGTAAAGACCATCCCTTTGATGCAGCCATAGCAATGACTGCTCTTACGGTTGCCATCCTTGCAACCGGACTAAATGTTTCTTCATAGTCAATGCCATATGTTTGTGCATACCCCTTGACTACTAATCTTGCCTTGTATCTGTTCACAGAACCATCTGCATTGTGTTTCACCTTATAAACCCACTTACAGCCAATTGCATTCTTACCTTTAGGCAAAGGTACCAATTCCCATGTAGCATTTGCTTCCAAGGCATCCATTTCTTCATCCATGGCTTTCTCCCATTTTTCTTTTCCCATGGCTTGCTCAAAAGAAGTGGGTTCTGGTTCCTGTATCACTTTGACCATATATGCATAGTGAATGGCTGTAAATCCATCATATTTCAGCCTATCCACAGGATACCTAACTCTGGTTGACCTGCGCAAAGTAGGTTCACTCCTAGGTGCTCTCAAAACATCCCTGGTCTTTCTTACTCCAGGTGTAACAATAGAAGGAATACCCAACTCATCATCAATGCTCTGTTCTGAGCCACTGGATTCACCATCCACATAAGAGTGACCTGCATTCACATCAAACATGGGCTGATCTACCTTCTCTTTTCCTTTTCTTGATACATGCATACCACTATTTGCATTGCTTTGAGAAGATTCTCCTGATCTCAATCTGCCTGTCCATGGCGAACAATGTGAACCACTGCTAGAGGACGCTCCAGGTCCACTAATATTTTGTGACTGCTGCTGTGAATTTTGTACAACATTACCATTTTGTGCATCTACATCATCAATCACATTTACTGGTTTATACCAGCTACTCTTCTCATCAAAAACAACATCTCTGCTCACTGTAAACTTACGAGTAGAAGGGTTATAGCATCTATACCCTTTCTGCTGTAGAGAGTAACCAATAAAGATGCACTTCTCAGCTTTTGGATCCAACTTGGATCTCAACTCATCTCGCACATGTACATAGGCAATGCAACCAAAATTTTTCAAATGAGAAATATCTGGTTTCCTACCAGTATACCTCTCCTCTGGAGTCATCCCATGTATTGCTGCAGTGGGAGTCCTGTTCATTATGTAGACTGCTGTAGCAACTGCTTCAGCCCAGTAAAAATCTGGCAAGTCTTTTTCCTTGAGCATGGCACGAGATACCTCTCCAATATGCCTGTTTTTCCTTTCTGCAATTCCATTTTGTTGTGGGGTATGACTACATGAATATTGCTGCTTTATGCCATGCTCCTGCAAGAACCTTGCAAACTCATTTGAGAGGTACTCTCCCCCTCCATCTGACCTTAGGCATTTTATTTACAGACCTGTTTCTTTTTCAACCATAGCTTTAAGAGTTTTGAAATGCCCAAACACTTCACTTTTCTTCTTCATAAAATACACCCAAACTTTTCTGCTATAGTCATCAATAAAAGTGACAAAATAATGATAGCCTCCAAGAGAAGCAGCTTTAGTAGTCCACACATCAGAGTGGATTAATTCCAATGGCTTCTTACTCTCTTGAACATGTCTAGGAAATGGTTTCCTTGCCTGTTTTCCAAACTGACAGGCTTCACATACCTTATGCATTTCTGCAACCTTGAATTTAGGCAATCCTGCAATAATATTTTGGGCCTGCATTGATTTAAGTCGCTGTACATTAACATGACCAATGCGTTTATGCCAGATATCAATATCTGCAACTACATCGGTCCCATGTGCAAACATTGCTGCACTCAATTCAGACATGTCTACATCCAACGTAAACATTTATCCCTTCTTCTTTCCTTTTGCTATCAAGCGACCTTTATTTTTCATATCCTCAACAAAGCATCCATGAGGATTAAATCTGACCTGCAAGCCCTGCTCAACCATTTGACCAACAGAAACCAGATTCTTGGTGATATTCGAGACATGAAATACATCGGACAGGTATTTCTTTTTCCCATCTTGCATAGACAAAGGAATTTTTCCAATCTGCACAATAGGATGTGCAGTATCATCACCAGTCTCCACAAATCCTGATTTTTCCATTTTCCTTGCATCCTCCATCCATTCTGCATGACCTGTCATGTGGTTTGATGCACCTGAATCAACATACCACACATCGTTGCTTTCTTCTACACTTGTCACAGAATTGTTCATGTGCTGCACCATAAACAAATGCTCATTTCTGTCATCACCCTGTCTACTAGAAGATGCATAATTTCCTTGTTGCAGTTTTCCATTCATGATGTCATTCTGCTTTTTATAGCAGTCTTTAGCCATATGACCCATTTTACCACAGTAGTAGCATTCAACATTATTGTTTGCATTTTGGCCTCTTTGCCATCCACCACGACCTCTTTGGCTCCCCCTGCCTCTAGAGTTACCACGTCCTCCTCCATAGGACTGGTTTTCTTGAGTTTGCTGCATATTTTGATTTCTACCACGGCCTCCAAATCGGCCTCCTCTACCTCTGCCTCTACCTCTTCCAGCATTTGATTATAAGACAGTTTCTTTTGAAGTTCCTCCTGAAGAAGATGCACCACCATTTCTCTGCTCCTCAGAAATTAGAAGAGCAATCAACTCCTCAAAATCAGGAAATCTTTCACGAACTGAAATGGATGTCTGAAACTGTGCATAATCCTTTCCTAGACCATTCAAGGTCACAGAAACTAAATCATCATCTTCCACTGGCGACCCAATGGAAGCAAGTGCATCTGCAATCTTCTTCACCTTCATGTGGTAGTCATTGATGCTCATATTTTCTCTTTGCACATTGTGCAACTCTTGCTTGAGCTGCATTTTCCTGGCTTGCATATTTGTGATATACATCTTTGACAGAGTATCCCATGCCTCCTTTGGCGTACTTGTATCCTGAATATGCACAATCATAGAGTCTGAAATGCTGATAGACAGCCAGTACATAACTTTCCTGGCTCTCTCATGCCATGCTTTGAATGCCTGCATTTGCTGTTGATTGGAAACATCAGGAAGAACTGGTTCTTCTTCATTTCCTGCAACAAATTCCCAATATCCTTTTCCCATAAGGAAATTCATCATTCTAAACTTCCATGCTTGGAAGTTGTTCTTGTCAAGCTTTTTAGTTACAATCTGTGAAAGAGAATCAGACGCCATTACAGAGCACTGCAAAAAATTCTATCGCTGCAAAAAACACAGTTTCACCCTCACAAGGGCAAATCTGCAAAACTGGCGAAAGTGGTATTTGAGCACACAGTCACTTCCTAGTGACGATTTTGCATAAACAGGAACCAAGGATGATTTTGTAACTCCCAATGTCTCTGCACATAAGCAAACGATGCATTTTCTGTGGTAACTTCTCACCGACTTGTAGAACAGTGGTCGCACAGCATAAAACTGGGCCTTTTCCTGAGTGAGTGCATAAAACTTCCTCCTCCAAAACAGGCCCCGAAATGGCCTCAAATAAAAAAAATAGGGTCGCCAAGGGCTAAAGCCCTTTCCGCAGCATATTCTGCCCTCTTGCTTCCCTGCGAAAGGCGTCTCAACCTGAGACAATGCACTCCTGCAATTTCCGGCTGTGCTACCTGCTGTAGAGATCTGCTCCCAAAACAGAAAATGAAAGCAACACTGCTCCTCTTACCAGAACACCGCGAGCTTGGCTTGCTTTCTTGAGCTCCTTACCACGAACAAGGCTCTGATACCATGTCAAGATTGTGGGAGAGAAGGAAAGAGTCTCACTTGTAGCTTTCTTGCTTGCACAATGGGGGAATACACACAAAGGTGGAGGCTGAAAACAATTTTCCTCTTCTTAGTTGTGTAAGCCAAAAAGAACTCTAATACAAAGAAATAGAAGAACCCTATATATGGGTCTCAAACCAAAGACAACTAACTAAGGTGGCATACTAACTGAGCCACGAAGTAGAGTAGATAAGGATAGCTGTCATCTAGCTATTATTCATGGGTGGTGTACCAATCGCATCTACAACTGACAAGTCGGTGACATAAATGCACAACGGTCACCTTGGCATATCACGAGTGGAGCTCGATATCTCAACAGATACTAGTATGTGTGTTGTATCTAATCCAACTTTGGAAAGCACCATCTAGTCTTGTTTAGATGAGGAGAAACGAAATCAGAAATAAGGTAGCACTAGTCAGGCATCCTCTTCAATAGCTTGTGACCAAGTCTTGGTTCATACTGTATCCACTAAATGCTCCTTCTACCACAAAAAGGGACATCTTGTCAGTATATGTTGGAAAAAATATCCTAGCAAAATGAAGTGTAACAAATGTAAGAAGACATGGCATATTACCCCAGTAAATGTCCTACTAGCCCTAAAGTACCAAAAGCATTGGAGGCTAACTTTGTCTCCAACCCAGACTTTTCTAAATCTATAAATCCTCTACCTATAAGCACTCTTGTAGGTTGATTTATAAAGGCATCCCACTTTGTTGAGGAAGAGGCATTAAGATGCCTTGTAGTCAAATGCCACTCTAGCATTGAGGGGGGGTGTTGAGAGATAGGCATGTGAACCCTATGTATGCAAGGATGGATAAGGGTAATTGGGTGTGAATGAACTGGAGGGCAAGGGGAAACTCTAACCCTAGCCATCTAGAGGCTATATAAATAGCCTAAAGGTCACTCAATGTAGAGAAGAGTGTACTAGTTGTACTTGTGAACAACTCACTAAGCAAGATCTTCTTCTTGTACTTGAGCTCTCTCTCTCTCCCTTTTGTGCACACTCTCATGCTCCCACTCTGATATTTCAACACACTTCCTCTTTGTTTTTCTCATTGATGGAGCATAAGTCTTCATAATTATCATCAAAATCCTCATACTTCGATTGTGCATTGTCTTCAAGGTTCTTGTCCTCAAGTTTTTCCTCGCTTGTAATGAGAGGCCAATTGTATAATAGGTTTAAGTCATGCACCTTAGTTTATTTTCACTCCTTAATCTCCATGAGATCCTAGAGGGGATTTAGGTTTGTAGTTGGGTTGCTAGCTAGCTCACTTGATAGGTACTCAAGGATTCTATGGAGTTCCAATTTGTTAGTTGGGACATGATAGGTGATTGGTTTTGGTCGGCCAATGAAACTCCTGGCCATCATGCATAGGGGCATTGTGGGTAGGTTAGAAGTTGTGGCTTTGTTGGGTTTGCTAGTTGAGTCTACAAGTTGCCTATATTCATCCTCTTCATGCAAGAATGGCAGATCAATGGTTGCCAACAAATGCATCCAGTTGCACTCATCCTCAAGATAAGGAATATACTTCATTATAGGTCCATAATCTCTTCTGGCCTTTGAGTCATCCTTTAGTATGGTAGAGATGGCATCTAGGTCCACATGTGAGGTTTTCCAAGTGTCCATCTCTACTTGGATTGCTTTTGATCTATTACCTAAAAATATCAAGCCATTATCCCAATCCTCTATCAATTAGGTGTTTCTCATCTTGTTAGAAGAATGGGAGAGAAATAGGTGCAACAAAGAGCTGACTACTCTCATTTTTCTCCATTATTCATCTTACTCTTCTGACTGAAATAACACACAATGTGAACTAGGTCTAAGTGACCACACTGACTAACCACTGACTAACTAACTATGGTTAAGTCATGTACCAACTTACTAAGAATATACACATGATCGATAGCTCTACACACCAGGCTATCATGTCGGTAGGTAGTAGATGAGTGACAGGAGCTTGACTATATCAACAATCCCCCTCAAGCTCAAGTGAGGTACTATACTCCAAGTAGCTATCTAAAGTAATTGAACTTATCTTTACTTAAGTGACTTTGTAAAGATATCCGTTACTTGATCATCTGTCTTCATATGCAAGAGATCCACTTTTCTTGCAAGTACCATCTCATGGATAAAATGATAGTGTACCTTTATATGCTTTTTTTTGACATGGTAAATAGGATTTGTTGCCAGAAGTACACTAATTAGGTTATCACAATGTAATGTCACTGGAGCTGCTACCTACATATCCAAATTAGCCATCAACTTAAGCAAGCATGCAATCTTAGATGCCGCTAAAGCAGCATCTATGTACTCTGGCTTAGTATTAGATAGTGTAATAGTCAGTTGCTTCTTGCTACTCCAATTAATCATCCCACTACCAAGGCTGAATGCATAGCCACTTGTAGACTGGTGATCATAAAGATATCCTGCCCAGTCTACATCAGTGTATTCAATGAGCTTTGGGCCCTTATCTTTCTCATAAAATAGCCCATAGTCTACCATTGCCTTGATATGTTGCATGATCCTTCTTAGAACATCCAAATGTGGTTTCCTAGGCTTTTGCAGCCACTATATGTGAGTCGATCAACTAGGTATCTCACTCTCTATGGGTGTCTCAATTGTGGTGCATTGCTTGATTCCCCTCTTTCATGAGGCAGAACATACCTGCTCTACTTAACAGCTAGAGTGTACATAAATGGAATTCCAAGTTTTCTATCAAGGCTATCAATCGAATCATAACAAGAAGTCATCATACCAAGAGACATCATGCTAGAAATGTCATCAGAAACTGTTTCTTTTCCTCTACTTTCTACCTCATTTCTCCCCCTCACTGACATAAACTAGTAGTAAATCTATCCAGACTTTGAGCATTTACATATCATAACCATTCATAAACCATCCCACAATCATGTGGCATCATCCAAGGATTAATGGAGAACAACTCAAGCTGCAGTGAGCCCAAATTATCAAGTACAAGCTGTCACGAGCTTTATAACAACACCCTACCTGTCATATACATTCAACAAATGGACTGTCATATACCTCGTGTAAGTGCGTGACTCCCTACAAACCACTCAGTTGTGTATGACAATTTTAGTCCAAGAACCTATAACAATAAATCTTTGCAGTAAAATTAGTGTGTTAGCTCACACATTTGTCAAAAGAACACCCCCAAACATGTGGAAAGACATCTAGATGTAGTGGCATTCCAAGTAGATAGCATTTGTCTACATAAATAGTAGACATGTGGGTATACATAAAATGCAATGATAGCAACATTTTGTAACCATCAACATTAACTCTACACAAATAAGAGTATTCTTAGCTCAAAAAGCGTCTCCAAGCATAGTAGGCATATGCCAATACATTCGGGGGTCAACATTCAAGCATCAATTCTTACTCAGTTTTCAATGACCATAATGGACAATTTTCAACCAATTTTTTGTTATGACTAGCAGTAAATATGTCCAAACTTTGAGCATTTATAGCTCTTAACCATTCATAAACCATCCCACAATTGTGTGGCATCATCCAAGCATTAATGGCCAATAACTCAAGCTTTAGTGAGCCCAAATTATCAAGTACAAGCTGTCACAAGCTTTATGACAACACCTTGCCTGTCATATACATTCAATAAATGCACTTCCTTTCACTCTCAAGATGCTCACATATGTAATATTGATACTATGCTCTTTGCCAAACATCCATTGATGTTTGAGTATGCCAATGCCAATCATTTGATGGCTGAAAACTCCTGACGATTTCATGCAGATGTAAGCATAATTCATCTGTAGTTCATGTTGATTTCAAGATGGTTGATCAGGTGCAACTTCTCATGTACATTGTGAGCACTCCATTGAGCACTGAAGAGTGCTTGATAAGCTCCATAATGTCGGCTAAGTCCCCACCAAAAAACAAAACACAAGATGCTTGCCTTCTTGACTACGGTTCATCAGCCCCCACGTGACAAAGATTACAAGTGCAGATATGAGAGTATCACAC